>NC_135533.1:18497730-18800760 GCF_045843805.1 Urocitellus parryii | reverse complement strand
AGCTGGATGATCTCTGTAACAGATGCTGTTATCAATGAGAAAACGAGGTAAGGATGTGTTTGCAGGAACATGGCAGGCAGCAGGAGGACTTCTTCCAGGCACATGCAGCCTTGGTCAAGCTGTATTACATTCCATTTTGGTTTCCCATTTAAAGAATTGTTATATTTAAAAGGGTGGAAAATGGGCATTGGGATCTAGCCTAGAACAGACAAGGCAAAAGAATGACTTAATACCGATGGCCTCAAGAGACAGAAGTGGGTTTCTATTTTAGCAACAGGAAGTCTAACATGATAACAGAACAAACTGAGAGCCAGAGTGACTAACTGAGCCTCCATCATAGGATGTCACCCTTTGAAGTAGAGCACTTCAGCTCTATTTCTTTCAGAGCACCGTTCACTTTCCAGCTAGTGGTGAGACGTTTATGTACATCTCTTACCTCCCTTCAAGGCTGCCTTTCTTGTTTTTGTATCCCCAACAACACTCAGTGCAGTGACTTGCTTGCAATAATATTTAAATAATGCTAAATGGATGGGGAGCATGCTGGGACAAAACAATATGGCCGCCATCACAGAGGCAATAAGGGAGTGTAGCAGTCCCAGCCCTTGTTACAGGGCTAGAGCAGAAGAGGAAAAGAATAGTGAAGAAAACAGTGTTAGCACAGACCACAAGGACTCCGAGGAAGGGCAGGAGTCACACTGGAAGACTTGGAAGACTGGAAAGATGAGGGTAACTGTCCACAGCAACCCATACATCCCCCCACCCTCCACCTGCTACCACACACTCCTAAAGGAAGATGGGGGAGCTGCAGAGATTCAATAGAGAAGGAGAGGAAAGGAAAAGCAGTTACTCCAAG
Source organism: Urocitellus parryii (assembly GCF_045843805.1). Taxonomy (NCBI): domain Eukaryota; kingdom Metazoa; phylum Chordata; class Mammalia; order Rodentia; family Sciuridae; genus Urocitellus; species Urocitellus parryii. The sequence continues at coordinate 18,799,907 of NC_135533.1, read as the reverse complement.
GCAGAATGAGAAAAGTGTCTATAGTTTCTGCAAAGGGAGATGCAAAAAGGGAGAAGTGTTTCCTGAGAATGTTTCTTAGGCTGTTAATAAACAATATCAATGAGAAGTTTGATGCAATATAGTTTAAGTAGATATGTTCACTGCCATGGTGAGGGCAATGCCATCAGCTGGGAGAGAATACTTGAAGGGCCAGTGGAAAGGAGGAAAGGCATTCTGCATGCATCTATGTGGTTAACCCCTTTACTTTCTTTCATTCCTAGCCACCTCTTGAGTCTAGGCATAGACCTGCTGCAGTGCAGCTTACCTCATGGTAAGCTGCTGTCTAGGCAAGATTCTTGCCTAAGAGTATAGAATTTATGAATTTCTTTATAAGAAAACTGAGCTCCAAGAAACTTTTCAAAAATCCCCTTTAAATTGTTTAAACTGTTGCAAGTAAATTTAAGACTGTGTGACTCCTGCCCCGAATTGTCCAGAAAATGAGTGGCTGTGTGTGGGTATGTGGATTGCACGTGTGTGTTTGCATATGTGTACGTGAATGCATGTACATGTGTTTTATGTTTCTGAGTGTATATGCATGTGCAGGTATGCATAGATGTGCACGTGTGTGTGTGTGTGTGTGTGTGTGTGTGAATGTGTGTGTGTGTGACTTAAGTGCATTACTGCAGTGCATATGGCACTTTCCACATACCTCTCTTTTCTCTAGGGAATTGCTCCAAAGTAGAAGCTGTTCTTAAACAACTATTGCAGACTATGAAGTCTGGAACAGATCATGTGGTCCAGTCTTCTACCTCCATGAAATAAAGTTATTTTTAAAATCATATTTTATTAATAAAGGACCACCCTGTGGTGGGAGCTGTTCCTTTCTATCACACTGACCTCCATCAAACCTTCCCAGCCCAGAATCTCTTTGATGAAAAAATTAAACAACAAAGCGTACAGAAGGAAGGGATGCAATAAGTAATCCGAGCATGCCCCAGATTTTCATTTTCCCAAGTTAGAATCCTGAAGTGTCTCCTATGTGTGACACCCACTATCTTGCCCAGTTGTTCACAGTGCCAAAGAATGGTCATTATCGTTCAGTTCTCAGAGATGCCAGTTCTGGAAGCTGGACTCTGAGAACTCCAGGCTCTACCACACAGTGAAATCACATGCCTGTGCAGAACACTGTAAATAACCTTTTGGTTGTTCTTCCTAATTCCCCTTGCTTTGCCCCCACCCCCTGCCTCTGGCTTAGAGGACCACCTGGAAGCTGTTGCTCACCCCAGTCTGCTCCCAGCTCCTGATTCACTTGTTATCTTCCTGCCTCTCCCTGCATCACATCTGCCTGTCATTGGCCTCCGTGTTCTCTGCTGGTGTCTGACTGAGGTCCAAGACTCACTTCTATTTCCATGACAGTACTATGGCATGAGTTATGACACCAGTGAATTTTACTGTTGCACACTGGAGACAGACAGCTACTCCCCAGATGCGCTGCATTAATAACAAGGGGCCAGCTGAGAGCATGCACGAGGTTTCCCTTTCCCTGTCTCTACCAGGGGGAAATAGCTCAGTGAGTATCCTTTACACAGCTGCACGTTAGCAGACCTTTAGCACATGAATATGGGCACCTGAGCAGAAGATTACTACATTCTTGCTCTCTTCTGTGGAGGGCAAGGTGTGTGTGTGTGTGTGTGTGTGTGTGTGTGTGTGTGTGTGTGTGTGTAAGGGAAGGAGAGAAAGGGGGAGAGGCTGACTACTGGCCTGGAAACCACAGAATTTTTTCTGAACATGACAAAACTATACTTGCCATCTCAGTATTGGAGTGGGAGGGGGGATTAAAGGGGGAAGGACATTGTCAGGTAAAATTTATTCGCAAGGTCAAATGAATATCATGAGCAAATATGTTCACTTTCTATCACCACTGTAACAAATAACCTCAAACTTGGTGACTTAACACAACACAAACTTCTTATCCTCAGGTCTATAGAAGTATGACCCAGATCTCACGGGGCTGAAATCAAGGTGTCCTCGGGGTTACATTCCTTTCTGGAGGCTCTAGGGGAGAATCCATTTCCTGGGCCTTTTCTGCATGGCTGGGCTGCACATTCCTGGGCTCTGGGCCCCTTTCTTCCATCATCAAAGCCAGCAGCAGTAGTACCTCTCTGACCTTTCTTCTGTAGTCCTATCTCCTGTCTACCATAGTCAGAAAAGTTTCTCTGATTTTAAAGACCCATATGATTAGATTGCACACCTTCGTAATCCAGGGTAATCCCTCCCATTTCATTGTCTTCAGTTTAATCACATCTGCAAACTCCCTTGTGCAGTATAAAGGAACATTCCTCAGTTTCTAGAGATTAGGGCATAGACATCTTAAGGGGGTAAATTCTGCCTGCAACAGCAAACCCTAGAATTTAATATGCAATCAAAGGGCAGAAAATTAAATGGGCAGTGTGAGATGGATTGCCTCTACTATTTACCAAGAGAATAATCTAACCCTACATTGTGGGGATCTGAGTTACTCTACTCATTTGACAGAAAGCCAGTCCCATAAGTAGCTGGGTCCTCTAGCACCAACGTCTTCATTGCTCATTAGAGATGAAGGGATGCATTCATAACTTAACCCGAGATGGTGTCATCTCCAGATAGAATCAACAACACCCCCTCCTCAGGGGCTGGAATTTGTTGGCCTTCCAAGCTGTTGCTGACCAGCTTCCTTTGCCCACCTTGGCTGGTGAGATCATCTTCTGAGTGCCATGGATGCCCATGGACACCCTGTTCTAACACGTTCCTGGCTCCAGGACTCTGCAAGCACCAAACACCCTGTACAGTTCAGCCCATCACTGAGCAGAATCCCTGTCTCTTCATCCTTTGCATTTGGTTCGAATTTTTATGTCATGCATCTTTCCCTGGATAAAAGGGATAAGAGGAGTTTCTCAGATTTGATTTCTCAGTGGGAACTGTTTGCTTTGGAAGCCGCCTACATCAATGCTAATTGAGAACAGAACTCAGGAGGAGGGCCTGAGAACGGCACCCGGATGAACTTTTCGGTGGGCCGATTTCTGTTGATCTTGTCAGAACTGGGTTATGTCTGCATGTAATAACACCATGATCAACTCTTTCCAAAAGGCCAGCACAGGCATCAGCATCTTTTCCCTTGACTAGTTCCCTCCCTCCCTTGGGATAGTTACTTATTCCATATAGTTAAGGATATGAAGCCTTCCTCAGGAATGCTACTGGAGATTCCAGCCCCTAGGACGCCGCAAAAAGGATCTGGAAATCTCCAAACAACTGGTGCCCTTCGAATCTAAATTCGATGGGCTTCTATTAGGGAGATTACAGTAAAAAATAACAATCAGCTCTCTGATGATCCTGTGTGGAGGGAAAGGGTGGGGAGGAGTAGATTTGGCTGAGGACAAGCCCAGAGACTTTCGTCACAGGGACAGACCAAAGTGTTAACACAAAGGGACGACACTGGAGCATCCTGCACACTGCATTTCAGTCGCAGATGACATGGCCCATCCGCGGGTCCGGCCCACGCCCTGACAAATCGGCCAGGTCCCAGGGGGTGCCTCCGCTGCCCGCCGCCCCTGCCCAGCTGCGGACATGCTCGGCGGATCCGGGTCCCACGGAAGACGCAGCCTGGCCGCGCTGTCCCAGTGAGTCCGCACTTAGCCTCTCCGATTTCTCTTCTCTTCCTTTCCTTTAAAAAAAAAAGGAATCGTGGCTTAACGAAAAAAAAAAAAAATTGTGGGAGTGGGAGGGGGCAGAGGAGACAGGGGGAGGGAAAGCAAGGCCAGCATGCAAGATCCAGACCTGCTTGAAACTTTCAGGTCTCAGCTGCGTGGTGGTTCTGACTTTCTGATTCCCCTCGTTTCCATGTTGAGGGTTTGCATCTAGGCACGGGTTTCTGCAATCCAAATCCTGATCTACAAAGCATTGTGTGGCTGAAGATCTGCTGTTAATTTAGACCTAAGCCCTCTCTGCCTCAGAATGATCCATTTGCAGGACTCAGAGATTTCGCATTGCCCAATCCCTAAAGTAAACAGCCTGGCGCTTTCAGTACAGTGACCATCTGACTGGGACCAAACAGGACCCAGAGCATATGCTATTGATCAGGGAATTGTTCAGATAAAGGGCTCCAAAGTTTTGAGATCATGAGTCCCTGGAATGTGAAAGCCAGAAGGGGCCTCTAGGATCGCTGGGTGCAATGCTCCCGTTCTACAGAGCAGGAAAGGGAGCCCATTGGGGTAACTGACCTACCCCAAGTCAGAGGACAGTCCATGGGGGAAGCCATCTCTGTACTCCCCGGCCAGGGCCGTTTTCACACTGGCGTTTATGAGGATTGAAAAACTTACTGGGTCTTGGGGAAAAGTATCGCGCAGGAGTATCCACCCCAAATGGGCTTTCAGTAAGGCTTTTCCATTTTTGAGAGCTTTGGCACTGATTCAGAATGACAATTGTTGTTCCAGTTGTTCCAAGGGTTTGTGCAACAGTTAATCAAATAAACAGAAAAACTCGATGGGGTCCTAAAAACCAGGCCCACGACCATGATCTGAGCAGACCTCTTGGAGAAAGTTTCTTTAAGTGTGATCACACAAGTGTGAGAGCTCAAGGGACTTGAGAGGTTATCTGTATAGTCCAGTGCTTATCATACTTTTTTAAAAATCCAATTTGATCTTACAAGAAATCCTATTGTGTGGAGGAGATGTTCTGGTTAAATAGGTTTTGGATTTGGAGCACTGGATCCTCGTAACACTGCCCAATTCCAGCCTATTGCACACACTACACCCACTCCTAACTCCCATTCCCCCTGTCCTCTCCACTAAAATGTCCCTGGATTCCTAGATCTCCACAAAATGGTTCAGAAACCACTGTTCTCGTTGAATGCCTTTATTTCAGACAAGGAAACTGAGGCTCAGAGGAGGAAAAGGGCTTGGCCGGGTCTCACAGCTGGTCTGCCGCAGAGCCTGGAATGCTTGGGAAAAAAAAAAAAACAAACATATTTCTCACTCACTCTCCTTCCCAGATGCTCCCCTAGACACCTGGCCCTGGCTGTCTTTTCCACTCCAACACGCCTGTGGTTCCATCAGTTTTTTTTCTCCATCTTTCACTCTTCTCCACTCACTCTGTCACTTCCTGAATTTCAACAGTTATTGCTTTCCACCTGGATGATTGTAATTTCCTCACATCTGGCTCCTGGCCTCAGAATCTGTCCCCTTTCAATCCAGTCCTCCCATCTACCCCCACACACCATCTCCGCCTTTGAGGATAGAGCCCATTTTGCTTAATACAATGTACAGAGTTCTCCACATTCTGCCTTCAATATTCCTTCCCATTCTGACCTTCTGGTGCTCCAGCCAAATTATTCTCTCACAGCTCCCCAAACTCATTATCTTCATGCCACCTCCATCTTTTGACTCACTCTATTCCCTGCATGGAGAATAAATACTCTTCTTTCCATGTCTGCTTCTGACTTCCTTCAAGGCCCTGATCAAACGTTGCCTTTCCTCCCTAAGCCTTCCTCAGTTCCTGGGCTCTCTCTCTCCTTTCTCTTTATCCATCCTTTTAATATTACCCTTGTGCTAAAGCTAGCGGAGACCTGTCTCTCCTCTCCATTGATGGCAACTCATCTGAAGGCAGGAACTATTTTGAATTTTCAACATACAGAATGATGCCAATACATATAGGAAGTTTTCTAGTTTGAAGAAATCAAACTCATTTCATCTAGGTTTACACTTTTCATTTCAGTTCATTTGACACACAAAGCCTCTGCACCTTTTGTTTTGTAAGAAGTACCAGACTAAATGCTAAAGCAGGTGCCTGACCAAATGAACTCAGAATTCCTTTGCATTTCCGTCAGATAATTTATCTCAGTTTCATCACCTACAGAACACGATTGGCAGCGATTTTTTTTATGAGGTACATTAAAATTCCTGAACACCAAGACCTGCACAAGGGCCATGTTATTTTCAAGAGCAGGTGTGAATGGCTACTCAGTTCTTTATGTTTCAAGGTGTATTTAATTTGTTCCTAGTAAGATCAGTAAGAGATTCTGTTTGCAACTTACTATTTTCACTGCTATTTTATCCTTTCCCCAAAGTCCTGCAAAAGTTTACTTGAGTCTAGATTTTGAGTTTCCTGTAAATATTTGTGTTTTAGTCCACTGAGAGTTACAGTTCTTAAAAAAATAAGATGCTTTTAAATATCCTCGGGATAAAAGTTTAAAGTTTTTTCTTGTGTCACATTTTGTCACAAATGTGGAAGGGGACATAAATTTTAAGTCTATGGAATCAAGGAAATAGGGGAAATTATTTAGTTCATCCCACTGTTTTCCAAGAGAACTAAGTTGAAAACATTGCCCAGAAATAATTAAATGATTAGCATAATTTTATAAGATTCTGTAAAATTGACAGAAGAAATAAACACAGAAATGTTCAGATTTATAAAAAGCATAGGAATACCTGGTTTATCCAGTATGATATGGCAATGTAGCATTCCAGTTTTCCAGGATGCTACATTTGTAAATAGTAATAATTATAATGGAAACTATTTTGCTCCCTTCTTGAAAATAATACATTTGAGATACTTTCTAATAGCTTGGAGTTATCACCATGAACATTTTTTTTTAGTCATGTATCAAAATAAGGATACCTCAGAGGATAAGATACCCACTAGAAATGGATCTCGTTATTATGTGATTATTTTGTGTCTTCTTTATTGATGCTTTTTATTTCTTCTAATATCTAGTAATGCACCTTTCTCTAGTGTTCCACAGGGTTTCCTGTGCTGGTTAGTTCTATTCTGCTGTAGCTAAGCATGCTAGAAAACCTGTTGGTTAATATTATGTTCAAAGTAAAAATCAATAGTCCAGTTAGAAGGACCTTCTCTTTTACAAAGCAAAGGGCATGTCCATTTTGTGACTGCTGGTTTGCATACCTCTCTGGCCCTTTTTGTTGACTTTTGGGTTCAAAGATAGGTTTTATGTGGTTGAGTTTTCTGCACCTCTTATCTGGTGAAGAGTGAAAACCCTAATGTTTATGGATAAAAAATAAGAGAATGGCCAAAAAAAAGGTCATTTTTTTTTTTTTTACATGTACTGGGCACCCTCTATGGAGCTGGTCCTTCCAAATCTTTATTGAAGGGCTCTAGATTTTTCTGTGTGTCTTTCCTAGAAATGGCCAAGTGAATAAGGTATCTGGTAGCCACAGTTGATACTATCTGCCTTGCTCTTTCCTTTTTACTTCTTTCCTTCGACCTATTGATACTTGAAAGGAGCCCTCACTTCATACTGCTTATAACATCTCTCCAAGCCTATCAAATATGGCTCTGTAGAGCTGAGTCTACCAGGGGCAAGAGCAATGGGGCATCAGGGAAGAGTTTTGCTCTCCTCTGGAAGCTGATTTGCCTCTGGCATTCCTAACTAGACAGTTAGAATGCTTTTTCCCACGGAAATACAGCTTCAATTCTTCGTACTAGCTTCTGACATATCTTGGGTGGCTGGCCTGAGTTCCCAACTACCATGTGGAATGGTGTTTGAAGTTCCAAAAACCAATTTACAAATGAAAGTTCTGGAATAGGCTCTCCATAAATGTAGTGCTGCCTGGATTTATTTCCAAGCCTAATTGAATTTTTAAGAGGAGTCTTTAAAAAATCTGTAAACTTTGTTCATTTCCATCTATTCATTCAACAAATATTCATTGAGGGTTTCCTGTGCTGGTTAGTCCTGCTGTACTGGGAACTAAGAACAGAAGAGAATAAAATACAGACTCTGACCTCGAGGTTATCTCAGCTTCTAACCTCCCAGCCACTTCATAAGCCTTTCTTGAATCATCTGCATACCTACTATCTAACACACACACCTAACACAGTCCATTTAGAGATGTGGCTGCAGTCAGATCAGTACTGATCCATGATTAACATTATCTAATCCCCATTCTCAATTTTCTTTTTTTCCTGTGATCTTCTGAAACAAATACATTAGATAGAGATAGAAATATAATGTTTCTCAAAGCAGTGTTCACCCTTGCTATGTATGATGTCCTCTGATTTTTTTTTTTAAACTGGGGTTTAAGCCATGGGTGCTTAACCACTGAGCCACATCCCTAGCCATTTTGTTAATATTTTATTTAGAAACAGGATCTTGCTGAGTTTCTTAGTTGTTGAGGCTGGCTTTGAACTCCTTCTGCCTCAGCCTCCCGAGCTGCTGGGATTACAGGTGTGAGCCACCATGCCCAGCCTCCTCTGATATTTTGTACCATTCTATTTCATTTAAAATGCTGGTTATGACCCAGTAGATAGATGCCATAAACTGTAAATGGGTCCCAAACTGAAGTTTGAAAACCACTGAACATATCACATGATCTTAGTTCTCTGGCTCCTCCTTTCAGAGCAGCTTAGGAAGCTCTGCTAGTCAGTGACCACCCAGGGTATGGGATACAGGGGTCCATCTGGAGGTTGAAGGAAAGGTTTATTTGGATGGAATCACAGGATCTAGATTGTGGTCTAGCCCTTTCTTTAATCAAAGCTGTGATCTCTTCAGAAAGTCACTTCAACTTGCTGCAACAGAGCTGATCAAATGGACATGCTAATGCCTGCTCTGTTCAGATCACAGGGTGAGCAAGGACATTCAGCATGATGACACCAGTTAAAGTGTACAGAAAAACACTGAGTGCAAATCCAGTGCAAGTTATTGTTAAATTACCTTACTTTTCCCAATTAAAATTTAATATTGAAGGGACAACTTAGGGAGACCATATGTTCTTAATAGAGCTGGGCTGGGATCCTTAAACAGATTACAATATGATGCAACTTCATAAGTGAAAATCTCAGAGTGACATTTGTTTGTGATGTTGTAACTAGGTTCATATTTAAGAAACACAGCTGGGTCATCCTCTCTGCTCTGCCTTTAAATACTGTTTCTGGTTTCAAAATCAATAAAGCAACTAGGTGGTCGATGGGTTCTTTTGCCTGTTGTTATCTGCATGTCACTAGATTTATAACCACTAATTTCTACATTTTTAAGACTACTTTTTATTAAAAGCAACGAATGTTAAACAAAACTAACTGGCAAGGGAAATCACCTTATCAAGAAAGTTTTAAGACAATAAATTTGTAAATAAAATGTGATACTTTTCTCATCGATCTTTCACTTTTCCTTATAACTGCATTCTATACCTCATCTCACACAGCCGTGGATCAGAATGAATGTTCCTTCCAAGTTCTGCTAAGTTCTTAGTTAGGGCCTGACCCATCCTAGGGCTTGGCCCTTCCAGGCGGGCTCTGCCTGCTATCTGGGCTCTCTGTGTCTTATTTCTACTTCTTTATGACTGTTTGCTGACTGTTAGTCAACTTTCCATCACTGTGACAAAAAATAGCTGAGATGACTTTTAAAAGGGAGAGGTGTGTTGGGCTCCTGGGTTCATTCAGTTGATGGTCACTTGGACCTGTAGCTTTGGGCCTGGGGCAGCCCAGTACATCATGTAGGGTGGTGGGAACATGTGGTAGAGGAGGCCTCTTCACATCATGGCCCTTTGGAAATAGAAAGACAGGAAGGGGCTAGAATCCAGCCCCCTCCTAGGGCACCCCCCTGCCAACCTAACTTCCTCAATTAGGCCCCACCTCTTAAAGGTTCCACCACCTCCCAACAGTGCCACAGTCTAGAGACCAAGCCTGGAACATAGGGCCTCTGTGGCACAATCCCAGATCCAAACTACAGCATTGATGTTTACAAAGAATGTTTTTCACTCCTCTTTTCTAGAATTTGATTCTCCGAATCACTCCCTTTCACTTTGTATGGTATCAGAGAGAAAATGAAATAATAATAAAATAAGGACGACATTCACTCCAAAGAAAAAATAAATAAACTTCTTACTTTAGCGTTTCAAAAAGTGAAGCATCGTTCAGCAATATCCCACCAAAGGCCTGTGTGGTTTCAGAGAAAACACATAAAATGCATACAATCTAAACAATTTTTGAAACCTAGTCTTAAGCCGACGTCATGACCATTGTAGTCTCTGTGTAGATAGTTTCCACAGTTATTTATGAAATGTGTATGATATGCCTAAAATTGATTGAAAAAGGCTGTGTTCAACAGCTTTTTAATGAGGGGGTTGAGGCCAAGGGGCTTTGGCAGGCTGGTCTCCTGCAGCAGAAGGGGTCATTTAGCGAGGACCCATTGCTCAGCTGTGCTCTCTAGCAGGTGGCCTCTGCAGGGTGAAGCCATCCTGCAGGTTGGGGGAAGTCTCAGCACCTGTTACACAGACCCAGCTCTCAGCACCAAATGTCCATGTTCTTGGCAGAAGAGAAACCGAGGCCAGATATTCCAACGCTTACGTGTGTTAAGTCGCACCCCTTTACTAAGTGTGTGACCTTGAGCAGGTTGCTTAATTTCACTGTGCCCTACTTTCTCCATCTGAAAAAAAAGAAAGAAACTATCTGCCTTGCTGGTTTAGTGAAAGTTAAAGGAATGAGCCACGCAAAAGCACATATACCACAGTGGATGCTCAATCTCACCCATTACCTCCCTTGTCCTTCCCTCTGGGAACTCCCCTTCCTCAAAACCCCAGGGACAAATGGCATGATACCCCCAGCCAGCAAAGTGACTAAGGCAGAGGCCAAAGGCAGCAGAATGTATGCATTCATTAAACCATTTCTCCTTGGGGGCTTGGGCTGTAGCTCAGCGGCAGAGCACTTGCCTAGCATGTGTGAGGCACTGGGTTCTATCCTCAGCACCACGTAAGAAAAATAAATAAATAAATAAATAAAATAAAGTCATTGTGTCCATCTACAACTACAAAAAAAAAATTAAACAAAAAAGTCTCCTTTTCAGAAAATCAGAGCTCATCTCACATATTACATAAATTGAGAATCCAAACTGCTATAATTTGGCCAACTCTAATCTTAAAGGAAATTTGCTGAAAACTGACCTTTTTGGGGGAGAGGGCACGACAAAACAGAGTGACTGCTTTTCTTAGTTGGCCTAAACCAGTTACATTGGGAAGGAGGATATGGTAATAGTCAGGGATGGTTTGCCAGCAAATGGCACCAGTTTTAAGTGGCCTTGACAGGGGAGGACAGTATCAATTAAGAATATTGATGTCAAAACCCAGAAAAGCTTGGGTTCATGTTCTAGTCCCATCATTTGATCACTGACTTGCCCCTGGGCAGTTTACTTAATCTACTCATCAACAAAAAGAGGAAAATATATGTCAAGTGGGTAGCACGGTGCCTGGTGTTGGTAGATGCTCCAAAAAAGGGAAATGGGATGACTTGAGTAGCAATGATAAGAACTGGCGTGAATGGGGTGCCTAGGAGATGAGTCTGAGGGAACTCCTAGGATCACCAGTGAATCTATGAATCAAATTAATTTCCTAGCACTTCAATAATAAAGTGCTGCAAAATGGGTGGCTTAGAACAACAGAAAGTCTAGAGCCTGGAAGACTGACGTCCAGGTGTCAGCAGGGCTGTGCTCCTCTGAGATCTGCAGGGGAAGGAACTTTGCTTGCCTTTTCCAGCTTTTGGTAGCCCCAGAAGTGTCCTGTGCCATGTTCCCTATGTCTCATCCCACATTCTTCATTCTGTGCATGTCTGTGATTGTGTTGAAGTCTTATTGGATTGGGTCCCACCCTAATGACCTCATCCTAACTTGATGACATCAGCAAAGACCCTGTTTCTAAATAAGATCACATCCTGAAGTACTGGGGTTAGGACTTCAACATGTATTTGTAGGGAACAGAGTTCAACCCATAAATTCGTATGCAGGCTCCCTATGATTAAATGCAACAAATCTGTCCATGACCTCTACATTTTGAAGTTTGCTGAGATCTCCACAAGTTGGGCAAACCTCTTGAAGAGGCCCATTGTGAAAAGACTGTATTCTGAGATTAACTTTCTGAGATGTAAACATTCCCTGATCACAAAATGGAAAAAGCTTCTAGACCCAAGCGTGGGCAGGGCCTTTGCTTTGAACCTCACTGCATGAAGGACATCCAGGAAGTATGTATAATCTCTCTTCACCCAAGGGAAACAGCCTTGCAGTCAGAGATAGAACAATCCCAGGTCTATGTACGTTAGAACCATGGGAAATATTCTTTCCCACTTCCTCTCCCTTCCCTATATAAATGTGCAGATGTCTGACCTTACTTAAACATCCACTTTGACTCAGGGAAGCATTTTGTGTCTGTTTCTTCTGAATCTCAAGATTGGTGGGCTGGGAGGGAGACCATGTACAACATTCCTAAACTCCAGGAAATGTAATGGCTCCAGGATCCAGCTACTTCTGGGGACCTAAAACAGGCTAACATTTTATGAGACTAATCAGATCTATAGATAAATCTCCATCCAAGATTCCTAGATATCAGAGGACAGAAGGAACACAGCCAGAGTTAAACTGAGCACACAAGGAGACAACAGAGGCATCTTTTTTAAAAAAAATATTCTTTTTAGTTGTTGATGACCTTTATTTTGTTCATTTACTTATACACGCGCTGCAAATCTAACCCAGTGCTTCACACATGCCAGGCAAGTGCTCTACCACTGAGCCACAACCCCAGCCCACAGCAGAGGTATCTTAACAGATCAGAATAGACTGCTGGTTCAGTGTAATGAGCCACTCACCTAAATAAACAGCAGAGGTGCTAGAAATTATTTAAAATATTTATTAACAAAATAAAACCATTCAATCCTCAAATTGAGTACTGCCTTAGTTTCCTCGGGCTCCCTTAACCAAGTCCCACAGGCTGAGTGGCTTAAAACAACAGGCAGGTTGTCCTTCAAAGGGTGTGTGGACAAATGTCCTTCAGTGGGTGAGTGGATAAACTGTGACACATCCGGACAATAGAATATTATTCGACACTGAAAAGTGGGCTGTCAAGTCATGAAAGGGATAGAGAAAACTTTCATCCACATGAAAGTCACCATGAAAGACGCCACTGTACATTTCCAACTATATGACATTCTGCAAAGGGCAAAACTATGGAGACAGCAAAGAGATCCGTGGTTGCCAAGGGTTGTGGGGAAGGAGGAAGAGAGGGGAGAAGGAGAGACGAATAGGCTGAGCACAGAGGATTTTTATGCAGTGAAAATAGTCCTTGTGATACAATGATTACGGAGACATGTCCTGTACTTGTTCAAGCTCAGGATATGCGAGGCCAAGTGTGAACATTAGTGTAAACCACGGATTCTGGGTGATAATGACGTGTTGATGTAGGTTCACCTGTTGTCGTAAAAGCACCACCCGAGGGGCCGCCCAGAGTGGGGGAGGTTGTGAGACGGTAGGAGCAGGGCTATGTGAGAATCCCCCTTGCCTTCTCCACGTTGAGTGGAACCTGAAACTGTTTTACAAAAGTTAAGTAAGTTACAGGCAACTTTGGTTCCTTCTGAGGGCTGTGAGGGAGAATCAGTTCCAAGCGTCTTTCCCAGCTGCTGGGGCTTGCCGGCAGTCTCTGGCATTCCGAGGCTTCTAGAAGCATCTTTGCAACCCTCTGGCCCTTCTCTAGTCTCCTGTGCCTCTTCAGATAGTGCAAGTCTGACTCCATGTCTGGGTCCAAACATCCCCCCCCCCCCCGCCTTTAAAGGACACCAATTATATTAGATTAGAATCCAACCTAATGACTTCATTTTAAGGCCAAATTTCCAAATAAGATCACATTCTGAGGTACTAGGGGTTAGGTCAGCACATTATTTTTCAGAGGTCACACTGCATGACAAAAACTGAAAGAGTTTAAAGCTTTAACATTCCATTCGGTAGTTTAATTCATAAGCAGTAAGTGGAATCATCACTGAGACGTGTACAATGCCAGCTGGCTGGAGGGTGTTGGGGCAGTGGACAGCTGGTCCTTCCCTGACTGTCCTCTGTCTAAACCAGTCCAGCCAGAGCCAGAACCAACCTCCCAGCATTGAGTTCCGATCATCGACCCTCCTCAAGGTCTGGAATCCGAAGCCAACCCCACAGAAGAGCAGACAGGCGGATTAGCCTCTTCTGCCAGTGCACATGCCTTTTCTGGCGTAGAAAGATAGAGCTCTCTGGTGATAAATTTTCATCTACGTGTTAACAAGAAGTGACATGGATTAAAAAAGAGCTAGAGAAAATAAGGGATGAAAGGCATTTCATTCATTGGACATTTTTAGCCTGATTCTCCCCATCGACCCTCCAAAAAAAGTAAAATGGGAGAGAATGAAATTACCAGAGAAGGAACAGGGGAATACAAATAAGAAATTTCCCCTGTGTTTATTCTACATTTCCCAGCTTTCTCGGGTGTTAATGCTATCAATGAAAAGGAATTTGAGATCCTTGAATTAGAAAAATCTTCTTGGCCTCTTGCCCCCTTGTTTGGAAATAATAGCATGCCCCCGAAGACCTGTAAGCACAGGACCTCTTTCCCATAGGACAATCATGACAATGATGATAACAATAATAATAGCATCATAAAAGTTGTTGGCACTTACTATAGGCCAAGCGCTGTTCTAAGCACTTTGCATATATTGGTGTTGATCGTATCCTTACCAGCACTCTAAGTACCTCCACTTACCATTACCTCCATGTTACACACAAGGAAAACAAGGCCACAGAGGTTAATTCACTTGTCCACTTCTTCCTGCCTGGGTGTGTGTAATGACAGGTTCCTGGTGGCCCCCCTGCTCTCTCCAGCTTAACACTGGGGGAATTATTCCCTGTGTGTGCGTTCAAAGCTCTAACCTCTGGTCTTTGAGTGGGTGAATCTGGCAGCAATTGTATTATTACATCAGATCCTGCCCGATGAGCAAGTTTCTCCTCCTTGAGGAGCAGAGCTAGAGGGGATGGAGAAAAGGGTTTCAAGGAAGGTCTTTGATCTGCAAGATTCTACCTTAACTATATAGTCCAAAGGACTAAATACTGCTTTGGGGCCCTCAAAAGAGGTCATGATGTACCTCTTCCCCCAGTAGGAGATCCAGACTCCCATGAAATGTATGCCAATTAAAAGAAAATAAAATCTTTCCATAATTTTGAATTTCTCTGTACCTTAACTTCTAAACTCTGCCCTGACAAAGTCAGAGAACTGTTATCTGGAAAGAAATGAATGGAGTAAAATTTAGCAGTTGGTTGTTTACCAGCCACAGTCTGACCTCAGGGGCTGATGTGATTCCTGGGGTCTCCTTGAGTCTGCCAGGGATCCTGATACCCTTTGTTAGAGGCCCCAAAGGGAACTTGAGGACTTAAGTTTTCTCTGGTCAGTTTCAGGGCTCCCTTATTTGAGCAGAGTACAGTACTTTGACATCTTTGAGGCAGAAAACAGTACCAGGCAGCAAAGTCCAAAAATTTAGTGATGTCCAGGCCCTGAATGCAAGTCACCCAGCCCCTCTGAGCCTAGCTCCTCCACTGGGCAGAAGAAATGGGAATCCTGCCCGACTCACCAAGATTGTGAAGATCAAATTAGATCTCATATGTGATGAATGTGCTTTGAAAAGAGTTGCAAGCTGTTATTTCTTGAATGGATCTGAGTTCATGAGTTGGCTCTGAAAACAGCTTAGCCACCAAACAGGATGGGATTAACAGGACAGCCCTGCTGACACTGATTCTAACAGCAGGATGTCTTATTGGGACCTGAAACCTACTTCTAGTTGCACCAACAGCATGTAGAAAAAACAGCCTGGATTGGATGGTGGTCCATTGTGAGAAAAGGGAGAAAGACCAATCCAGGACTAGGGCCAGATGAGAAGCAGGAGGAGAGACAGAGCTTTCATTTTACTCCAGGAAAGAAAGAGAGAAAGAGAGAAAGAGAGAAAGAGAGAGAGAAAGAAAGAAAGAAAGAAAGAAAGAAAGAAAGAAAGAAAGAAAGAAAGAAAGAAAGAAAAAAAGGAAGGAAGGAAGGAAGGAAGGAAGGAAGGAAGAACAGGAAGTAGGGGGAGAGAGAGAGACTCCTCTAGATTTGGGTGCATGTCCAAAGTCTTAAAACTAAGACAAACCAATGTAGACAGCCCAAGCAAAGACTGGGTGTTTGCTGATTATATATTCAACTCCCTACAAGCATTCAAATTACAATTTCCTTAATTGCATTTCTATGCTTCAAAAACACCCTTCCTAAAAGTGCATTTTTTTAGGAAAAAAAAAATTAGGATGGTGTTTTTTTGGTTTGGCCTTTAAAAAAAAAAAATTCTTTTCCAGCAAAACCATAATTGTGGCCTACCCAGAGTGGATTCTCCTCCATAAGCGAGGATTTAATTTTTCCAGCCGCCCTCCCCCACCCATGCATATTACTCTCGTTTTGATGAACTGCACATGTTGTGGAAGCCACTCCTGGGCCCTCAGACAGGAGCGGTCTCTGCCTCTGCCAGTGTCCTAATAAGGGAACGAGGGAGCTCCTGTGGGTGAGGTAAGGGAGTCGGGCGGTGGATGATATTTTTGCTGATTGAGGAGGATAAGGTGTGGTTTGGCAGGTACATTCTTGGTTTGGCTGACTCCTGACCTGGTTTTTCTCTTTTTACAGTTCAAATTATGTAAAACAGGCTGTAGGAATTGTTTTTTCACAGCTCCTTAGCTGAGCTTTCGGACTGTCTTCCTGAGAGTTGATCCATGATGGGAAAACACAGGGCTGGGGTTATATGATGTTTGCCTCATTCAAGGAGGCTGAGGTCATAGGTGAAGTCCTCTTGGTCCTCAGGAGAGGAGATGAAGGTGGGCCTGGACTTGGTCTAATTTGGCCATGTAGAGAACAAGGGATATACCACTTCATGTAGTTCACCAACATTTAGTAAGTTTTAAGAATGTATCTGCATAATGATGTTAACACCTACTTTTGCTTATAAATATTGATAGACCTTGACTCCTTTAAAAAAGGAAAAAACAACAAAATGTCTGGCATTAGGATAAGGACGATATGCTCCCCTGTTCCCCTCTCGTCTCCGAGTGCTTGCCTGTGACTTCTTCTCTCTGGTTCTGATTTCTTAATGACCCTACCTGCCTTCTCTTGTAACCGCATCTGGCCTGAACTCTTCCTCAGTCATCTTTATGAATCAGTATTTCTTAACCAGGCTGAGGAAAGTTCTCATGCCTGGCTCATACCCCACGCAATTCTTTATTTAATTGATCTGGGGCCCAGCTCAGGCATCCAGGACTTTTTTAGAGTTCCCCTAGGTGATTCTAATCTCAGCCAAGGCTGATAACCTTGAGATCTGCCACTCTGAATGCATTCTCTGTGTCATCCAGCTCCCTACAAGGGCTGGGTCCTTTTTCTTTCTGATGTATTGAAATGTTAAAGAAAATACAGTGTATGTATGAAACGAGTTAGACAGGTTTCTTCTTAGGTTTGGAGGTTCAGTCCAGCTGTTTTAAACTTAACAGTAGGGAATTGTGCTTTCAACTAAAATCAACTTCCAGACACATGAGTATTGTTTGGATGTTATTTCCCATGTACGTAAGGAGTACACGACTCTGCCAAGCAGTTGAAAGCAGTTTATTCATTTCAAAGTCATAAGAAATGAAGTTATATTTTTAATGTTGTCTCTGTGTCCCTGCAAGTTCCCTTGACATTTAATTTACTGAATAAATACCATTTTATTTGATTTTTCCTTTAATATTAAGCCAAATTGACATCCTGAAATTGTGTAATTGTTGTATCTAGCAAGATGGGATGATCTGACCAAAGAATTGAAAAAAAAAAAAAAGTTTAAAGACAACTTGTAGATATGAGTGCAGTACCTACTAGGGAGGAGGTTCAAATTTTGGAAGCATTGCAGATTAGTTAGATGTCTACAAGAACTCATTACCAGCCACTTCCTTACTGGCTATCACATTATTAAGGAAGAAAGGTATCAGTTTTTCAATGCTGTGAATGAAATACCCAACAAGAACAACATAGAGAAGGAAAAAGGTTTTTTTTTTTTTTTTTTTTTTTTTTGGCTCATGGTTCCAGGAGTTTAGTCCATTTTGGGATAACTGCACTCCTCTGGTCCCCAGGTAAGGCAGGATATCATGGCAGGATAGTGTGGTGAAGGAGCACGGTCTGTTCATGGTGGTCAGGAAGCAGAGATAGAGAGAGAGAGCGAGAGGGAAAAGAACACAGGGAAGGCGGTCCTTTCCAGGGTACACCATCTCCAGCTATGCTCCACCTGTTAGTCCATTCAAACTAGGATGGACTGATTCATTTCCAGCTCTCATAATCCAATCATTTCACCTCTGAATATTCCTCTATTAGCACAAGAGCCCTGGTCACATAGCTCTGGTCATAGTCAGATTAAACTGACTTAAAAACCTTACTCTGAAATTAAGTGTGAAAATGACAACAGCCCATGATGCGGTCAGATTAGCTGTTTTGGTCTATGTTAATGACTTCCATGGGATTACAGAACCAGTTTTTTCAAGAGCACATGAAAATATTTCTGAAGTACTAGCTAAATCAAATGTGCTTAGTTTACCTACTGATACGGAATTGTTTGGGCTTAACCCAGATATCTCATAAAAGCCAAAACCAACAGTAGGCTTGATGGTGAGAAGAGAGGGAGAATGGAAGAGAAATATAAGAAATTTGCAAGGGAAGATGATGGAGGAAGCGTTATAGAGGGAAGAGACATGCCCCAGAGTAGCAGTCAGACAGAGAACTTCTGCCCTGTTCATGAGCCAAGTCAAGGCCAGACACATGACAATGAAAGAGCCCACAGTCTGGAAAGCACTCATTTACTCAGTTTGACTTTAGCTCTGATTATTCACTAGATTCAAAAGCCAAATGTCTTCTGTCCATAACCATTTACTTCTTCCTTATAAGGAAAACATATTTTCCAGCTCCAAACTCAAAAAGATTTTCTGTATATCTTGCCACCTTCTACCATCTATAGAAAAGTAATATAAGAATGAGGGACATCTTTACAATAAAGACATTTAAATTTTTGCATTCTAGACCAACGAGCCAAAAGCACCAACTACCTAGGCAAACACAGAAAAGGAAGTTCCCGGCCAATCATAGCTTCCAGCTTACGGAGAGACAAAATTGAGAGAAATGTGAAGTGTTGGGGCTCCCTCTGCTATGTTTTTGTCCAATATCTCTTCTGTCTGCAAGCCTCACTATCACTCCTAGGTTGGTTTAATATGGTTCTGTTCTGTCTCCTCATAGTAATGAGGTTGGGACCAGAGAGAGCATTTCTTCCCTTGACGAAATTCCCTGTGTTCAGGGGTACATTCGCCTTCCTCGGTGCCATTGTTGATGTTCTAATGCCACGTGCCTTTCTTGAATGCAGTTGCTAGAACACTTCTTTGATGCCTCTGCATGCAAGGCACACAGAGGGAGCTAAAAACGTTCAAAACGTGACTCTTGCTTTCAAGAAAATTGCTATCACATGGGAGCTAAGGTAATAATGCCCAAATAATGACAATAAAGCAAGATGTGATAAATACCTAGAACAACCACAGAGATTTCACAGGAGGGAAGGAGCTTCCTCTGGTTGCCTTCCATGATGGAAGAGTATGGAATGTGAGCTGGCCTTGAGGGACAGATGAGATCACCCTGGGTGGATGCGGAGAGGAGGGGAAAGCATCGCAAGTAGAACTGTGCTCAAAGAAGGCAAGACAGTGGCAGGTAAAGTCAAAAGGCAGAGGAACTAAGGTTTACGGGTGTTTGTCATGCTTTGGGGTGCCAGAGCCTTGCCCCAGTCTGTATTTCCAACCACATGTGGCAGGTCCTGGGGGAAGAGCGTGAGCAGAGTGAGCAGTGCCCTGTGACTCACCACAGTTTACTCATAGTGGGGTCAGTGGATTGACAGATGGTGAGGCTTATCTAGTTTAAACTAAACTGACCTTCATGATTAGACTCGTGGTCAGGAAGATTTCTGCTGAAGCTGCAGGCAGAAAGTACCCAAGCCCCACCAAAGGGTGACAACTTCACGTTGTGAGGTGAGCAACTAGGAACTCTTCCTCTGCCACACACTGGGCCTGTTCCCTTCAGCCACTGTGGCTGCCCCCCAGAGAGGGAATGTAACTGCATTTCTCTTTTAAAAAATTGGTCTTATGAGATACAATTCACATACAATTCACCCATTTAAACTGTCCAATCCAGTGGTTCACCTATGTGACCACCACCATAGCCAATTTTAGAACATTTTCATCTGCAGAAGAAACTTGTGCAGTGGAGAAATCATTTGGAAAATGGCCCCCTTTTTTGTGATTTTTGTTGTCAAAAATGATGCCAATATGTCATCTACCAAGACTGTCACATCTCCACACTTCACCTCAAACACATTTTCTAGTCTATTTAAACATCTCCCCAGCAAAACATTTCAGTAGATTTTGAAGCAATTCATTAAAAATGTAAAACTGGGGCATCCTTGCATGACTTTGAACAAACAACTGGTTGACATCAGTATAGACGTGAATTTTCTAGACAAGTTGGTGCCTGGTGGGTAGGGGGAGATTTAGGCAACTGGTATCATGCATCCTTCAACATGTAAGGCCAGTGTTGGGTTTCTTCCGTTTGTGCTCACATACCTCTGAGGGGCTCCTTAAAAAGTGAAGCCATGACTATTGTTTAAAACTAAGTACCAAAATAAACTGAACTTGAATCCAGACCTTCAAATTACTGATCACAATGTGTTAAACCAAGATTTTTCAAAAATAACTGAGGTTTTATGAACTTTAATAAATTAAACGTTCCTTTAAATATAGTTCTCATTGTCATTTTAGCCTTTTACATTGCTGTGTTTTATAATACCTAGAAACATTTAAATATCATTATGTGTATATAATTTATAAATAAATGAGTACAGATATTTATCTATATACCCATGTATACATGATAGAAGTACATGCTTTTTTTTAATTTATAGAAATATACTATTTAAAAAACTGGCTAAAAACTATTGATGTAGATCAGGGATCAGCAAAAATTTTTGCATATGGCCAATTAGTATATACTTTTTAATTTGAATGCCATGCAGCATGTATAGCATCTGTTGTAATTATTTAGATCTGATACAGAAGTACGAAGACAACATAAGCATGGTTGCTTTTCCATAAAACTTTATTTACAGAAGGAACAGGGCTGTGTTTGGCCTGCAAGTCCTAATCTGCCAGTTCCTGGCTTCAATGACTAAAGCTCTTAGTTGGTTTGCAGAATAAATCTAGGAAAGTGCCTATGTTTGAAAGATAATGGGTCAGGGAACTTAAAGATCTGGTTCCGTCCTAATTCTGTAATTACTGGTATGAATGAATCACTTCACTTCTTAGATCCCAGGTTATCATGAGTAAAATGTGGAGCTTGAATTGAAAATCACCACAAAAATTCCTTATGGTCATATTAACCTATGATCCTAAGATCTTGTCACCTTGCCACAACAGTAGGTTTCAGTTGGATCTGATTTGGAAGTAGAGTAAGTGAAAACCTTAATTAATTCTCGGTGGGCAGAATAAATGCAAGGCAGGGTGATAAATGGTATGAATAAGAAGGGCAGAAATTCCATTCTGAAAAATTGAAAGTCCTGGCTTGTTGCTCATGAGGCACCCTCCACAGTGCTACTGTTGTAAATGATTGTAGGGTTTGCTGAACAGCAATCTCCTCTTGCAGCTAAGATTTATGGAACCCTTGATATGGAGTAGCTGGCCCTAATTTCTTTTATTTCTTGGGGAAAGCTGCAGAGTGAGATGGAACACCTGGAGTGGAGACAGAAGCTAAAAAATTTTCTGTGTGTGCCCTTTAGGCCTCCTTTCAGTAGGGCTAGCTTTAGAAGGAGGCTCTCCTTAAGCTTCACAAAATGCATGGTCTGCTCTTCCCAGTTATTAGAAGCTGTGCTTCTGTTTGTGCCATGCACAACTGGAGCTTCACTAATGCCCTTCCTGCCTTCCAAATCCCAGCCAGACTGGATTGTTTGCTTTTCCATGTCCATGTTTCCTGACTGTGCAACCTTGCCTTTTGAGCTCGGTATAGAAGAAATGGCCTCTTCCCTCCTGCCAGCTTTCCAATCCTAGCCATCCTAAAAAGTCCAGCTCAAATGCCACTTTTTCCACGAAGCCTTCTCTGACCCTTAGCTTAAATCATCTTCTTCCTCTAAACTTTATTTGTAAGTCTCCTATATTATTTGTCATATTTAAACTACCCTCATACTTACTCATGTCTTAGGTTCCCTACCAGATTATAAACTCCTTTCAGAGGGTGTGTTTATCTTGGCTTTGTCCCTCGGGGGCTTGAATAGAGTAAATGCTTCATCGAAGTCTGTTGAATGGATGGACTAATTCCAGCCGCCTGGGTGTCAGTTTGCACTTTACGGCAGCAAGAATTACCAGCCAGCATCCTGCCACAAGTCAAGACTGTGCCGATAGCTGCCACACTGCCACCTCCTCCTCCATATCTAGGGCTCCAGGCAGCCCCTTTGCTGCCAAGGGCTTTTGATGTCCTACCAGAATTGAGCTCTCCTCCGTCAAAGTCTAGGTCCCATGTGGATCAGTGGTTTGGTCAGAAAGGAACGTCCACAAGATTAGAAATCCATAAGCTAATACCAGTGCTGTAACTTTGTCATTTACGATTAGACATTTCTAGAGTCAAGTTGGCTATCTCTACTCCTGAAGCTATTCTTCCTCTATTAGGTAACAATTTTTAGAAATGAATGATTACAGTTATGGTCAATGGTCAGAATATAGCTTAAGCCTTAGAGGTTAATAATGTATTGTTGAAATAGAAATCTGTTCGAGTCACTTAAGCTCTGTACAAAAATGTCCTTAATGCCCACACCTCGCTCTCAAAGACTGGGGTCTCAGAATCTTAAGCTGTTGGTGATTACAATGTACTTAACATGCACAAATGTGGGAGGTTACTTAATGTTACCCTGTCAGTTAAAATATTTGCATTTTTTATGTAGACAAGGATTTGGGAGAAAAGGTACCCTCATACATTGTGGATGGGACTGCAAATTAGTACAAGCACGCTGAAAGGCAATATGGAGATTCCTCAAAAATCAAGGAATGGAAGTGCCACATGACTCAGCTATACCATTCCTCAGTAATTGTCCAAAAGAACTAAAATCAGGATACTATAGTGATATAGCCACATCAGTGCTTATAGCGGTGCATCTCACAATAGCCAAGTTATGGAACCAGCCCAGGTGCCCTTCAATAGATGAATGGATTAAGAAAGTGTGGAATATGTACACAATGGAGTCTTACTCGGCCATAAAGAACAAAATTATGACATTTTCTGGTAAACGCAAGGAAATGCTAAATGAATAAACTAGACTCAGAAACTCAAGGGTCAAATGTTTTCTCTCAAATGTAGGAGCCAGAGCAAAACAAGGGAAAGAAGGCAGCTGGTGGAGGGGCGGATATCATAAAGATATAGAGGAAATCCAAAGAGTAGAAAAAGGAGATCGGGAGGGAAGCCGAGGGACTGAAAGCGGGAGGAAATGTGGAATGAATTTAACAAAGTTATGCGATGTGCGTGTATAAATACACCACAGCAAATTCCACATTTATGTACATCTATAAAGCACCAATTAAAAATAAATAGATAAATAAATAGAAGGAAGACCAGTAGACTAGAGGAAAGGGAATAAGGGGGCCGAAGGGAGGGAAAGAGGAGGCACTGGGAACTGAAATGGATCAAATTAAATTTCACACATGTATGATCATGTCAAAATGAACCCGACTGTTAGATATAACTATAATACACTAATAAATGCATTTTAAAAGTTTGCATTTCTATAGGGGTTTTGTTTACTCCAAGGGAGTCTTCAGCATGGAGGCCGGTTTATTTGGTTGGTTGGCTGGCTTCTTACCAAATCACAACTAAGCATCTGTCGTTTTTCTCCCTCCACCTTGAGCAGGCCCTGTCCCAGGTAAGGTTTCCACAGATGGGACAGAGACCCCTCAAGGACAGAGCAGATTCCTTGGCTTCCTTTCCTAACAGTAGGAGGCTGGACCCATTTGCAGTGATTGGCTGCCGGGTCGCCTATAAGTGTTCTTTCCAAAAGACCAAACATCCAGGATGTGGCCCTTCATTTTCCATTTCCTGTCTGAAAGTTTGTCCTTCACTTATAAACAAAGTTGCAATTCTAGCACAGGGAGGCTCTCAATGAGCCAACTGGATGCTGGACGAGTTGTGCATTACCTCTGGTGTCGGGGAGGTAGTAATCCATCCGAATATGCTTTCTGGTTAGAATGACACAAATGTCTCCTTTTTACTATTTGTCCTAAAAATAATGCCTCAGCGCCTTCTCTAGCAGTACTTTATAGAGTTTTCTGTTTCTGGAGGAGAGATGAGAGATGCAAGTGGGGAGAAAGAGATGGGAGGCTGTGCCACCCGAATGGAAAGGAGAGGCGGCGGGAAGGAGGAAATGAATAGTAAATCTTTTTCCAATTAAGAAAAATGAGAGTGGAAGAAGAAAAGCTCCAGAGGGCACTTTTTGGGGGAGGGAAAGATCATAAAAGGCCTGTTATGAAAATCCATTACCCATAAATTTCCTTGCATTAAGCACTGCAAGTCTGGAGAGGTACTGAGAAGGCACTCAGCAGAATCTCCAAATCACAGGATATGTGACTCGGCTTAGCGTTATCCGAATGCTGTGTAACATTTCCGTAGGCATGTCTGCAATGCCACTTTCCCTTACAGGGATTCCTTTTAATTAGTCACAGGCTTATAATCTCCATTTAAGGACATCTTGTTTTCATTTCTCCACTTACTTCATTTCATTTGTCAGACTGTTTACCAATGTGATAGCAGTACTATAATTTGAAGCTCAACCACGTGAAATTATGGACTTGTGGACTGTGTCACACAAATATTTCAAATTTGGGAGGAAGACTGAAGTTTTTAGATCACTCATATAAGACTCATCTAAAATGAGTTTATAATTTTTACATTTGAAGATGGAAATGGAAATGGAAATTCCTGTTTCTAGAAGATTGTCTTTGGGAATGAAAAAAAAATTTTGTTGATATACTTTTGGTCCAATGCAGTTGCATTTAAATCAGCCAGTGGGAATGTGGAACTTTCCCTACACCCTGCTCTGGAGCAGGTATTGGTCAGTTATATGTCCAGATCTAAACTTTTATGCAGGAGAAAGAAATGGCAAAATGTAGCATTGCCGGTTGTGTTAGTCAGTTTTCATTACTGTGACCAAAGACCTGACAAGAACAACTTAGAGGAGAAAAAGTTTATTTGGGGTTCATGGTTTCAGAGGTTTAGTCCATGGCTGGCCAACTCCATGGCTTTGGCTTTGAGGTGAGGCAGAACATCAAGGGGAAAGGGCTTAGTGAAGGACAGCTGGTCAGCGCAGAATGGGTAAGAAGCAGAATGAGTAAGAGAAGAATCAGGACAAGAATCAGGACAAGATGAGTCCAAGGCCACGCCCCCAGTGACTCACTTTCTTCCACCATACCTTACCTGCCTACAGTTACCACCTAGTGGTTCATTCAAATTATTAATTCATCAAATAGATTAATTTCCTGATGAGGGTATAGGCCCTGTGATTTAATGACTACCTAAAAGCCCCACCTCTGAACCTTACTGTATTGGGGACCATTCTTTCAAACATGAGATTTTCAGGGGACAGTAAAGATCTAAACCATCACTCCATTGATGGGCACCTGGATCTGAAATGTTCTCTCATGTTTGACTTTTAAAACATTGACTAAGCCCGGTGCTTATTTTCCACATACTATGTACATTAAAGCAAGATTGTCCTTTAATAGAGACAACCGCCAGAGACTGTCTCCAATTAGATTTGATTTTTGATTGACAACAACTTTTTTAAAAAGACTAAGATCATTAAGATTTATATTTTCATATTTCATATGTTCAAGTTTACTTGAGATTCCTATTCACAAGTTAAGATTCTTTTTTAGACAGAGAATCCTAGATTGGGCATAAAGAGCAGATGAATTCTTATGACAACACAGGTAGTAACTGAGCTTATCTGCATTAGCCACATTTATACCCATTGAATCATAGATAAGGGTGGAAAATGAGGAAGAAGTTTGGTCGATTTGATTTTTAACTAGCTTCCTGGCCACTTAAACATTTCTCTTTCTCCTTTTAATTAATTTTGACCAAAGTTTAACTCTAGTGACCACGTGAGCAGCAACACACATATCTTCCACCATCAGCCCTCTCTTTCCATACCTACCCTTTGTAAACATTTGTAGGTTAAAAAGTGAATGTTTGTATCTGATTATACTGATTGTTTTAATAGGGTGGGGTGGTAGATGGGCTGGTGCAAATTCAGTCCTGTTTTTGACAAAATGAATAGATTTTAGTTTATCTCAGGAAACTGTCATGAAATTACTCCACCAAAATCTGTATTTAATGAGATGCATTCTTTCTTTTAAAAAGAAATATGAGAAAAATAACAATTCAATAAGAAAGCAAATCCAAATTCTATTCATATTGTTTCTACTGACTATTATAAACCACTTGTGGACTTTTTTTTAAAAGAAAATGTGAGTTGTTGAATAAGTTATTCATTTACTCTACAAACTATCATATCAAGAATATTTGGAAGCCATGCATGGTGGTAGATGCCTGTAATCATGCCGCTCAGGAGGCTGAGACAGGAGGGTCACAAGTTCAAAGCCAGCCTCAGCAAAAGCAAGGTGCTAAGCAACTCAGTGAGACCCTGTCTCTAAATAAAATACAAAATAGGGCTGGGGATGTGGCTCAGTGGTCAAGTGCCCCTGAATCCAATTCCTAGTACCAAAGAAGAAAGAAGAAAGAAGGAAGAAGAAGAAGGAGGAGGGGAAGGAGGAGGGGGAAGAGGGGGAGGAGGAGAGGGAGGAGGGGGAGGAGGAGGGAGGGGAGGAGGAGGAAGAGGAGGAGAAGGAGGGGGAGGAGGAGGGGGGGGAAGAAGAAGAAGAATGACATTTGGAAAACTCTGTGCCTCCTCTACTACATCTATTCATATAAATAGATGAATCTCCATAACATAATGTAAAAGATACTAATCACACAATGCATACATTAGTATCATGTGAAGGTTTTGAAAGGCAATACTCAAAATGTATTATTTGAGGAGTCATACTAAGGTGATAAAACTACAAAGAAAAGCAAGAGAATCATACAAATATTCCAAAATTCAGAATAGTGGTTGTTTGGTTAAAAAGAGAGAGGAATGAGATTGAAAGGAGCAAATTAAGTCTCCTAATGTTCTATTCAAATTGGATAGTAGGTGCATGGGTATGTTTTATCTTTATAGTGGTCTTACACCATAAACTTATTTTTAGGTACAATGCAATTCATGATAAAAGTCTTTTTAATTTAAAATAATTAACCCCACTAGAATCTATCATTTAAAAATTTTCTATGGCTATGTGTATGAATTCAGAAATGAGTCTCTTGGCTTAAGGATCTGCTTTCCCTGAGGCAGGATGATTCTAGAACATTCTAGAATCTTCTGTAACTCAGTCAGAAACTCTAAACACTTCCCAGATCTCTTCTATAACCATACAGAATCAAGCCCAATTTGGTGGCTGGACAAGATGCCTAAGTCATAATGGTGCTAAGAACCAGCCTATTATACATATAGATACACAAAAGTTTTCTTCCATTTGGTCTGAGGCTCTACAACACGTTTCCCCATCACTGTCTGCGGTTAGAGGAACTTGTGTGATTATGGGATGTTGTCATCATAGGAAGCAAATGCTGGGCCGATGCCTTGTGAGGACATCCATGAGACACCAGAGTTTGCCAGCACACAATGTTTTATCAAGAATCCAAATTTATGGTTGGTATATAAACTTTAGTGACTCCAATGTGTTTAAGAATGGGGAGAGGGATAGGAGAAGGGCAGATAGATGAAGTGAGATGTACTTCTCTTCCTAGGAAATTTTCTTCAAACTCCAGTAAAGGCACAGCAATGATATACCACAAATAATATGGCACATTTTTACCTGTCTTCCCCACCAAAAAAAGTCCTCCTCTAGATCAAAGAGGCTTTGTTTCTATATTCTATATTAATTACTAACAAACCAATGATCAGCTATTAGTCATTCCTAAACACATTCTGATCTGAAAACACTTCTACTTAAAATTTTTTTCTCCATTATAATTTTTCATTGCCTTTCTTTTAAAGACTCCAAGGAAAAAAATGTAGAGTTGGACTTTATGTGCATTAAATGAAACCACAACATTTGCAGACACCACATATAAACAAAATCATATTCAAGAGCCTGGAATGTTTCTATAAACTTCTTTTAACTTTCAAATATACAGCAAGTCTGCTGGGCAAATATGACTCACTTCAGTAGCTCAGGATTGTCTCTCCTGATCACAGCGTGGCCTGAGATTTTGCTAAGAGTGTTTGAGCAATTTATGGAGTTGATTGGATATGTTTGGAGAATCTGCTTGTGTTTCACATTATAAAAGAAAATCCCTGGGGGTTTTGGTACATGAGAAAGAATAATGAAAATATATATGAGTCATTTTTCTTCTAAATAGTTGATGAGCATATTTTCAACCCACATGAAGTTTTTAACTCTTGAAGCTGGATTCCTTATTAGGACCCCAGTTAAGACAGTGACCTTGGAAGAACCAATAGGAATGGCCATCAAATGAAAATAATAATAATAATAATAATAATAATAATAATAATAATAATAAAGCTATCCTTCTTTGAAGTTCTGGGCCCCTGGCTTTCTTCCTTCTGGGTGTGGACTACATGGGAATTATGTAGCTGCAGAAAGCTGTAGGCTAAACTGTGCCTCAATTAAAACCTGAAATCTCCTTTAGCCAACACCACTTTCTCTTAAAGAACTTGTCACATAAAAGTGGATGTCACATACAGTGGGATGCAAACCTATCAGAGCTGATTTGGGGGTCCAGTCAACTGTCTACTGGTCTATAAGTTATTATGCATTCACATTCATTCTTTTAGGTAGTGAATTGATTCAATCTATTGGTATTTAAGGTTCAACAATTTTTTTTTTTAAATATAGGAGTGTGGCAGAAACAATTAAGGAAAACAGAAAGACTTAGAAACTTTGATCTGAGTAGGGTATTTTGTGACTCGGCCTCATTGTAGTGTATGAAGCCTTATTTTCCCTGAAACTTTTCTCACTGAACCTGTGGATCTGTTTATCTGTATACACATGTGTGCTTACCAAGTCCAGGAATGTGGAAGGACACAAAACGGTTTGAAGGTGACAATTCCAGATCTGTTCAGGGGCACTCTTGTAAATGTCTTCAAGTTCAGCAGTGGTTCTCCAGCAATGAAATCTTAGTAAGAGAGTTCCGAGTTCATATCCAAACCAAGTATTTTCCCTAGTCTGATAAATAACTGTCTCATATTAAAAAACACTGTTTTTCAAAAAAAATAGGTAGATAGATAGATAGATAGAGAGAGAGAGCTATGGATTCCTTTCATGCATCATAGAATTCATATTTTATTAATAAATAACAAAAGTATAAGCAATTGTGATATCATTTTCTTAATATTTTAAAAGAATCCTTGGGCTTAACATGTTGGAATCCACAGAGGAGATTAAATCTATCCTCTGAGCTTGGCAGGTTAGCAGTGGACTGTCTTAATATATGCTGATTCTATTTGGTTATAGAAGTGATCGGGCATAGGGATGTGAATTGGAATAACTACTGTGAAAGGAAATCTTACAGATTCTTTTAAATCTACGTGAATGCATACTATTCCACTTCTCACCATCTACCTCAGCCATAGGGAAGAAATGGAAGAAAACCCAAAATGTCTGTGTATAAAACAATAATCAAATAAATTATGAATTCCTACTATGTAGATGATAAAAATAAAGTATGACTCAGGGAATTAATTTTGCCAAGTCTTTAAGTATGTTATTAAATTGTTTAATCTTTAAGATACAGTTATGAAATATACAATGTGTGTAAAAATATACAATAGCAAGGTGGCAGATCCAAACTTAATTTTACTATTTGATTATTCAGTTAATTACCGAGAACAGTACTGTGACTATCAACATAAAATCAGTAAATCTGTGCCTGCTATAGACTTAACTTTATGTTTTCATTCTTTCTGAGTATTTAGTGCTCCTAAACATGTAATCAAATCAGCCCCTGCCTCAGTAAAAATAGCTATTCTTTTTTCTTATTCTGTTTTTAAGCATGATTCCCTGTCAAGAGATATTGTTTTGTTAATAAAACACTATTGCCAGAATTTTACTTGGAAACATCAAGGACGTTGTCTTGTAGTCTCAAATCATAAAATTAGCAAAATGGAAAAAAGACAGTAGAAGGAAATAAGAGCAATATTCTTCACACCAGGGAGGACTTGGAGTACAAACAAAACAAAACAACCTATACTGTAGATGATGCAATCACAAGAATTCTGTCAGAGTTGCTCAAGTCGTGAGAACTACTTGATGGGAGTGTGGGATGAGGGGAACACTGAGGCCAGGAGACAACTAACGCATTGCTTGAGGAACTTCTGCCTGTCAGTCCCTGCTCTTGTCATCTGGTACACAGTTAGACCTCATCCACCCTAAGGTGAAGACACTGAGTCCTCAGCGATTCCCTTATTTGCTGGGTTTGCACTACTTTTGCTTATTTGAACTTTCCATCTAAAATACCTTGAATATAACATGATCATCCTGTGGCTTGAATATATTGAGGCAGCAGAGTGCTAGTCTTAAAAATTGTTGTGTTGTAAAAGCCACAGCATTACAAGAAAGTTTTCCTGTTGCATAGATCCGTTTTTTTTTTTTTTTCTTATCACATAACACCAAGGAATTTTAGCAATGTTTCTGGAAATGCAAGAAAAGACAATTTTCTCAACTGACACAATCAAATAGCATCATAGAATTACAATGGACTTTGGGGATTTTTTGCACTTATTCACAGGTGTACATATGTGCACATGAGCATACATACCATAGATAATCTCTCTTTCTTTTGAATATCCAATGAGTGATTTTACTGTTAGCAACACTGGTCTTCCTGCAGACCTTCCTGTGCCCTTCTCCAAGCGTTTGTGGCAAGAAATCATCCAAAGCAGTTACCAAGAGACAAAGCGGAATACTCTGTAGTAAACCCTTTTTCAGCCAGTGTGGATAGAAAGCTCATGGGTTCTGATCAACGCAGCATTTTATTTCATAGAGAGTTGCTCAGTTTATTTGTGGATTTTCAAAAAGTAGATCACAAATAAGATGCATTTGTTGAGAACCCTGTTAAACATACTTCAGTCTTTCTCAAGATGATTCAGAGGAACTTCGGGATCCCACGCTGCTTCTGAATCATCTGGGAACATCTGTTGTCTTTGTACTGTAGAATATGGGTGGACTGGTTAATACTGGCATCTGCTGAATTTTCACAGAAGGAACACATGGGTCGTTATGCTTTTATTACAACCCAGTGGCTGGTTAGGTATGTGTTTTACTAGCCATCAGCATTTCATATAGGTTTAAATCTGGTGTGTGGAAAATCAGAAATGTTAACATTTTGACTTCAACCAGAACATAGAGCAAAGCTTATACTATCATTTAGATAGGATCCTGTATACTTATCTTTTTAGACAAATTTTGCTTATGGTAAAATTAGCACTCTCCTGCATTACTGGTGTTATAGACCTTTTTGGAGAGCATACTAAAAGCCTGTAAAACAAACATACTTTTATTTAACTCAGAAATTCTAATCTCTGAGAAATTTTCTTAAGTAAATAATTGCACAAATGGTAAAAATGTATCAATATTGATATCCTTTGCAGCATCATTTATAAGAACATAATGTTAAAAAAATAAACAAATAAGAACATAATGTTGAAAAAAATCTTAAATATCAAGCAGTAGAAAAAATGATCAAATAGATTATAGTACATCCATATAATTATATTTGGGTGTATTTATAAAATTTTATTATGTATATATGTTATTTATACATAAGATGTATAACATATACACCTAATATACACATATTTAAAATACTGTTTCTGTTGACAAACTATTAATGTGTTAAAATTAGTCATAAATAAGGTAAATTAAAGAAACTTTATGAAATCATATGTATAAGTGATCCCACTTTATAAAAAATGTAAATATCTATGTACAATAGGAAAATATTTTATAGAATATATCAAATGAGCACTATATTGTACCTGGGTGGTATGATCTTAGGAAGATGATTTTTACTTTTGCCTTTATACATTTTGTATTATCTTGTTTTTAAAGTAATAATTCTATGCTACTTTTAGAATAAAACAAATTGAGTCTTTCCAATGTTGAATGAAGAAAAAAAATAAAAAGAGAATCTGTGATGAAGTATGAAATACAGGTTGCTTTGGAGCATGCCTAAAAGCTAAGGAGTTACAATTTGCTTTGCATGCTGAGGGCTAATGTAGGGAGTCTCACAGTTGAAGGATTTCCACACCAACAAGTTATTTGGTACAGACACAATTTCACTTATAAGTATAAAGTCAACTGATAGGTTCTCGAGTCAGCAACCAGGCATTTTATAATTGAAAAATAACGTGAAATCATTTTGACTCTTTTTGCTGCTGTCGTTCTTAATTTTGTAAACAATTTTGACTTTTTCCTTTTTTAGTAGTAGTAAAAGATCCCCTCAAACCTAGCTCTGATGACTGTAGAAAAGGGCCTACCAATGGAGAATGGTTGTCCATAAGTTTTAAGCTTCAAAATGTGAAGAATTCGAAGAGACAGCGGGGATGATTGGATTGTTCAGGTCACTCCGCCCATGAGAAATCCAAGAGGAGGAAAGGTTAAGTGTGACCTGGCTGTGGTGGCAAATCTAGTTCGTGTCAGAGCTAAAAGCCAACAACATCCAGCCATGAAGGTTACCGAGTATGTAGAAGGAGAAAAATGGCAACATCTCAGATTTTTCCAGTATAGTGGGAAATGAGGGTTTAAAGCTAGATTTCATTAGGAAAGGGAGGACATTTGCTTTTAGCATAGGGATGTCTCACATGGAGCTCTTGCTTGTCTTGGAAGAGGAAGATCCCTGTAATAGCCATGGTCTCATGACTGATCCAGAGATGAAAAAGAGCAAATTAAGATTTTCTGTTTGATTAGTTTGGGAAGAAGTCACGAAGGACTCATTCTCCCTGCTGTGGTTAAAGCTGTCTAGGGAGAAAGAAGCCAAGGGAGTATCAGGCCAAAAATCTGAAGGTTGAAGCCAAACCACTGGGAAGGGCTTTCGACTGCAAACTACAATGTGATTGAACTAGAAAGGAACATTCGACTCATGTCATGTTGACACCTCAAACTCAACAAGTCTAAAGTTGAACTCATCTTTCCTCCAAAGCAGCTCCTTAACTGACCTTTTCTAACAACAACAACAAAAATACTGCACTTTAGAATGCTTTGTCATAGCATATCCATTATTTCATGTAATTGCCACACGCCTACAGACAAGGAAATTTAGCTCAGGTTAATCAAGGGCCTGCAAGTACCTAAGAGATCAATTCTGAAAACCAAGTTTTCTGAATCCTAATCTAGTCATCCATTAACTTTACCACACTGCCCATTCTCTTCATATTTGTGGAAAATTACCAGTTAGTTTTATAGAATTAGTAAGTGACACTTTATTTATATTGGCATTTGAGCATTGCACACTAGCGGATTTTAATAAGTATGAAGTCAGATTTTCTAAAGTAGCAAGGAGCAAACCAACCAGCCCTTGAATCGCTAATCTTGTTTTTTATAAGATACCTAGATGAAAAAAATACATAGCCTTCTTGTTATTGAAGTCAAAAGATAATACAGATAAAATGAGGTACTAGAATTGTCCCAAAATGATCAATTTGTAAATTTAACATGAGCAAATCATCATTGTTCACATTAGATAACTGATTGCTGATATAAAGTGTATGCTTCCAATGTCATTTTTTAAAAAATTTAAAAAGTATTTGGGTTTTATAGTTTTAAGATTCTTGAGTGTGTTCTAGAAGCTGCCGTGGAACATTGCACCTGTTGTTAACAATATTGTATTATACACTTAAACATTTATTAAGAGAGTAGATCTCATGTTAAGTATTTTACCATGATTAAAAATAATAATTTCTAATATGAAACATTTATGTATTTGGATTTCTTTTTGTAGATATGTAAGTAACAAGAAAAAATACTTTAACTTTCCACGGTAAAAAGCAGCCCTCTATAATTCAGCCTCATCCACAACCCCCATCAATCCACCAGGCCCTGGGCGGGGCAGCTCTCCCCTGGTCTTCTGGAGCTCTGTATCTCAGTGTATATTACACCTTCAAAAGAAGCCAAGTTAACCATCCAGGCGATTTCCTCTTGACTTTGGGCATCTGTAGTTGCAAAGCCTCAATTCTTCACTTGGAAATAAATATGAGAGGAAATATACCTAGTGCAGCGATACTGATTGTAATTTCCCCAAATAGGCATTTGCTTCCAGTGAAACTGTAACTAAGTAACATACACAAGTGGGGAGTCTCCTGTGGGTTTTCAACCTGCCTCAGCTCTTAGGCTTCTGTCTAAATATACACCTGTGGGCCACTATGAGGTAGAAGACACTGCTGCAGCATGGTTCAGAGCATAGGAGGGTCCTTAGAGCCACCTCTTCAAAATGCACTGACTTTGAAGCTTCTGAACGTCAGTCAATAACACCTCCCCTCTCCAGTAAAAAGAACCTGAAAGGAAAAACAAAATCTAACCAAAAGACCCCTGATTTCAATTCTCTTGAGCAATTTTGGCTTATTTTAAGTATTGGTTTGTAACTTGATTCTTTTCTTATCTTTGTGACAGTGCC
Organism: Urocitellus parryii; assembly: GCF_045843805.1. Taxonomy (NCBI): domain Eukaryota; kingdom Metazoa; phylum Chordata; class Mammalia; order Rodentia; family Sciuridae; genus Urocitellus; species Urocitellus parryii. Next base: position 18,765,279 of record NC_135533.1, on the reverse strand, counting down.
TATACAAGTATTTCACACAACATACTGAATCCTTTTTAATAGGTCTTTGATTATTTTTGGTTCAATACTTTGGATTTCTGCTTCTAAATTTCATGTGTGATAACTGGCTTAAATCAAGAAATCAAAATATGCTAACCCAACAGTCTCCAAAGGCAGTCTGCTTTTACATAGTTTTTTTAGGTTACCTGATCATTGTGGATTATCCTCTGTAGTTATTGTATAATGCTTTTCAAGTTTGAAAACTAACTGGGTGCAGTGGTGCATGCCTGTAACCCCAATGGTTCAGGAGGCTGAGGCAGGAGGATCACAAATTCAAAGCCAGCCTCAGCAAAACCAAGGTTCTAAGCAAATCAGTAAGACCCTATCTCTAAATAAAACAAAAAATAGGGCTGGGGTTATGGCTTAGTGGTTGAATGCCCCTGAGTTTAATCCCCAGTATCCCCCCCCCAAAAAAATTATTGAAAACTAGTCAGTTGGTCCTCCAAGTTTAGGAACAGAATCATCCTGTAAGAACCCTGTGGTGAGGTTCGGCAAAGGGACCAGGGCTGTTCCTGCTAAGAAGTCGATGAACACATTTTTGCAGCTGGCCTTGCTCAAGAGCTTGTCTTTGTGATGTTCCAGAATTGCCTATCAGAGGAACGACGATGACGAAGAAGAGGCAGCGCGGGAACGTCGCCGGCGAGCGCGACAAGAAAGGCTGCGGCAGAAGCAAGAGGAAGAATCCTTGGGACAGGTGACCGACCAGGTGGAGGTTCACACCCAGAACAGGTACTGCCCTCTTTGAATGGAGAATTTCTCATTGCATCTTAGTCTGGTTGTTGAACTAAAATTACCTGAGAAAGGAAAGCAAGGCATTCCTTTTCAGCCCAGCTCAACCCTTTTTCAATCTCTCTTGATTTGGCCAAAGATCAGGTTGGACAGTCAGTCTGATCTAGACATTAGGACACCTTCATTCCCTACACACACACACACACACACACACACACACACACACTTCATTCCCATCCCTAAACGTACCCACAGTGAAGGCTTTTATTTTGTTTCATAATCTGGTATTTTAAAAATTTACTAAGTACAATGGATTATACTTTTAAATAAGTATATTCCTTTGTAGCATATTGCTGTCTTTTTTGAACTAAAGATCAACTAGTTTTAATAGAGACTATGTGCCTACCAATAATAGATGACTCTTGAATTTTAAAAGTAGGTATGAATTGCAGATGTCTTCCTTTTCTTAGCATAAAGCCCAAACCAATATTTTCTGTAGTATTTAGAGAGATGATTAATTTATTGTGACTGTTTAAACTTGTTTAACACGTTTACTATTAGAATTTTTTCCTACTCAGGCCCTGGTAGAAATTAGAGTTGAGAATACCTAATAGGTTCAACTTCTTCAAACAGGGCTTTTATGGGGCTGGGGTTGGGGCTCAGTGGTAGAGCCCTTGCCTAGCACATGTGAGACACTGGGTTTGAGCCTCAGGATCACATAAAAATAAATAATTAAAATAAAGATATTGTGTCTATCTACAACTAAAATAATTAAAAATAGGGCTTTTATAATAGAAATAGGATCACATGGTTCATTTTGTTAGTGGTTATTATATGTCATTTATTTGCACCAAGGTCTAGAAAATATAAAGGATATTTGGAGAAAAAAATCATTTTAATTTAAAACTGTGAACTGCTTAAATAAATGAAACCTTATTATAAGGTCTTGCATGTGGTTTTGTTTTGCATGCATGTTTTATTTTGTCGATGTTTGGAGGGAGCTGTGGATAGCTCCTTTAATTCAGCCTATTCAGATGATTATGAAGGGAAAGGGTCATGACTTTTGGGGCTTACATTCAAACAGTTCCATCAGATTTCTAAGGTCATCTTGCAAATGCTCGTAGGCAGAGTCAATTCAATAAGGAAACTTATTGGCAAACTAGAAAAGTAGAGACCTTGACCCTTGATGAGCAGCTCCAATGTAATTAGGGAGGAAGTCCAGCAAAGGGGAACACAGGTATGATGTCCAGGGCTCACTAACTGCCTTTGAATCCCAAATAGATGCTTTGTAAACTGTTTCTTCACCTGAATAGAAATAGAAATAGAAGTTATACCTTTCCCCTAAGAATAATGTCAAACTTTTTTTTTCAGTACTGGGGATTGAACTCAGGGGTTCTCTACTTCGGAGTCATGTCCCCAGCTCTTTTTATTTTTATTTTGAGACAATTTCTCACTAAATTGCTGAGGCTGGCCTTCAACTTGTGACCGTCCTGTCTCAGTCTCCTGGGTAGCTGTTATTACAGGGACCCCCATGCCTAGCTCTTTGCTTCTTTCTTTTTTTAAGGGAAAGCATATTCAGGTCTGAGAATATGTGACTTATCTCTAACATATTCATTAACCTAAGAAAAATAAGTCTTCTTGGAAATAAATGGCTCTCTCCCTTGACATCTACTGATGATCACTGTCAATCCTTGTATAAATACAAAGATAAGTTTTAACAGTCTGTTGGTTTCTTAACTTCTTATTTTCATCTGGTTAACATTTTGGAATTTGGGGTAGCTTCTTAAAATTATTAGAATTCAGTTGATTCAAATGCCTTATATTAGGCGTTTCCCTGTAAGTTCTGAATTCTTTGTATTTCCATGGACAGTTAGTCCTTATATATCTAATTCATGTGGACATTGTCCTACAGCAACAGCAAAGGCCAAGAAAGTTTGAAATCTAGGGTTTACTCTGCCATATTTTGTTGTTAAATATGAAATATGTTTTTCCAAAGTTAAGTGAACTTGAACATCAAAAGGGCCAAGTTTCCTATGAACCATGAAATTTGATGGAGTTTCTAAACATTGTAAGGCATTCGCTTCCAACTCTGGTCACAGTTCTGGTATTACATGACTGATTGTCTCCTGCCAGTGGAGACCAACACCCTTGGATTGGGCAGTGACCAGCATCTTCCAAGAGTGAGTGAGATGATGAACATTGTACAGTTTGGGTTTTAGAGATTTTTCCCTTTTTAAGAAAACATTAACTATAACTGCCTTTTATTCACTGTGGAGAAGAAGGACAAGAAACCCTTTTTTCTTGGAAATCTTGACAAAGAAGGTAGATAGTCTATATGTTAGTCGGGGTAATGCTGCTACTTTGACAATGAGCCCCCACATTTTAGTAGCTTAATATAATACGTAAGTCCAGTTTGGGTATTTCTGTCCTGGTCACCATCTTCCTTCCTTTTATGACTCTGTCAATCCCTAGGGATTTGGAGTCTTCTGACCCAGCCAACAGTCAGAGATAGAAAGGACAGAGAATGGACCTCTGCTTCTTTCTTAATTGCTTTAGTTTGGACACATCACTTTTGCTCATATTTCATTGGCAACTATGGTCACATGGGCTGCCTAGGCACAAGAGGAGAGAGTAAGAAATCCAATCCTTGATTGGCAAACATCCACGGCACTTTTAGCATGGGGAGTAGACTCCACTGACCTGAGCAAAGAATTACACATGCTGTCAGTTGAAAATCAGGCAGGTGTGTATGTACTGAAGTGGTGACATCCAAGGGTACTACTGACATCCGCTCTAATCCCAGGGGGCACTGGCTATATGAATGCAGATCACAGATTAATCGGAGCAAGTTGCCTTTGGTGTTGTTCTCTGTGTTGCACAGTGTCCCCGACGAGGAGTCCAAGCCAACCACCACCAACACTCAGGTGGAGGGCGATGATGAGGCTGCCCTCCTGGAGCGTCTGGCCCGGAGAGAAGAGAGACGCCAGAAACGCCTTCAGGAAGCCCTGGAGCGGCAGAAGGAGTTCGACCCAACCATCGCAGATGCCAGCCTGTCCCTCCCCAGCGGAAGAATGCAAAATGACACAGCTGAAAACGAGACTGCGGAGAAGGAAGGGAAAAGAGAACGTCGCCAAGAGAGATACGAGATAGAGGAGACGGAAATCGTCACCAAGTCCTACCAGAAGAATGACTGGAGGGATGCCGAGGACAAGAAGAAAGACGAAAAGGAAAAGGAGGAGGAGGAGGAAGAGAAGCCAAAGCAAGAGAGCGGTGGAGAAAATCAGGTAGAGGCGCGGGTGGCAGAGAGCACAGCAGAAACCCAGGAGGAGACGGTGGTACCGGCCCTGAAAAACGGGGACCTGGATGCAGAAGAGGCTCAAGTGGAGGAGAGGGAAGGAGGCTCAGAGGAGGCTTCTCATAATGAAAAGATGGAAGAGGAAGAAAGGCAAAGAGCCGAGGCAGAGAGGCTGAGGGTGGAAGCAGAAGAAAGAGAAAGAATGAAAGCCGAGCAAGAAAGACAGATAGCGGAGGAGCAAGCAAGAATAGCAGCAGAAGAAAGAGAGAGGAGGGAGGCGGAGGAGAGGGAGAGGGTAAAGGAGGAGGAGAGAAGGGCGGCCGAGGAGAAAAGGGCGGCCGAGGAGAGAAGGGCGGCCGAGGAGAGGCAGAGGGCCCAGGCAGAGGAGGAGGCGAAGGCTAGGATAGAAGAGCAAAAGCGAAAAAAGCAGCTAGAGGAGAAGAGGAATGAAATGCAAGAGACAAAGATGAGAGGGGAGAAAGCAGAAGAGAAAAGAGAAGGGAAGAGGGTCAATGAAAAGAAAGTGCCTGAAGATAAACCTCAGACAGCTGTCCCAAAGAAACAGGTACAGTGAGCATTTTGCACCCGGTGTGTGATGCCTGTGACTTACGAGAAATGTAATGCACATCAAATTTGGGACTGAGGCCACGCACACACAGCCCCACATGCTCAAACAGTTGGCAAGCTAGTCATTTTTTTTTTTTTCAGGTCATAGCAATGCACAAGCATGAAGCAAATGATTGCAAGCTAACTGTGCAGTCCATGGGACAGTCAGAGAGAAATCAATTGCTCTGTGCTTGGTTGTTATGAATACCGAAAAAAAAAAAAATGAAGGAACCCAAGGATGATGAATGTGGTAGTTGCTGTTTCGGCACCTGCATCTGAACTCATTCCTTTTGAATCTTTCCTGTATCTGTAGGTCTACATGAGGCAAGAGACCCAACACTCCTCATCTCACATGTAGGTTCGATATTAAATGATTATATAAACTTAAGCGTGGGGAATTCACATGAAGCATTATGGTCAGACATTTCATCCTAAGAAGGCAAACTTAAAGCCTGAGGGAGCCATTTGGAACCTTTTGTGGGAAAAAAAAAATACACCTCAAAACTCTGATTTGCCATCATGTAGACCTGAGCTTAATGTGAGCTTGCAGAAAGCAAGGTAGTATCAGTAACTGGTGGGAAATTAAGAGCACACATTTTGCTCCTTTGACCTTCTAGGTGACACGAATTCATGTGAACCTGAGGAAGGATGGGAATAATGGAGGTGGGAAGAATGTTTGCAAACTGCAAAAACTTTTTGCTTTCTGCAAGGCTGCATTCAAGTACTGTCCCTAAGCACCACCACTGTTCCCCAAACCACAGGGAAAAAAGAGATGCTTGCATGTGCACCTTTCCAGAGCGACCTCTCAGTCACCAACTCAGCACTGCCTGCAGTTGTCTTTTCACTCCTGCTTCTCTACAAGGGGCTCATGCACATGGCTATAATTGAGAAGATCATAAACAAAGCGCACCCAGCCACACACACAAGGTTTGTAAACACACACGAGGAGAGCACCATGTCACGCTAGATTCCAGTGAGCACAATTAGAAGGCACATTAGAGAAATTGAGTGGGAAGAAAGTATCCCACATTGCTATATAGAATCACTGACACCAAGGGGTGTAAGCACCCACTAAGACAGCCAAGGAAGCTGTCCCACAGCACCTGCTGAGTGATGTGTGCACCCTCTCACCTTTGCAAGCTAGAAAGGGGCTTCTTTTACACGAGTGACCTTAACCATTCTTGAAAATGAAAAGGAAGAAGAAAAGGGAACAAAAGGGCAAGCTCAAAGGCAAAAGTCCCAAGAAGACAAGCCTACCTTCAAAAAAGGAGAGGTAAATATTATGGAGAAGTGATCTGCTCCTAATGCAGCAGAGAGCAGTGTTCCAGGGTCTCTCAGTTCCCATGATTCTCAGGATTCTAACCTCTAACCCGGTGTTTTTCAAGCCACAGCTCGTGATCCATGAGATCAGCTTAGAACATCTCAAAATTAGTTAATCAGCATTTTAAAAAACGAAAAGGATAGAAGGTATCAGAAGGCATCATGGGTAGTAAGTATTGCATTGTTTTAGAAATTGTCTTTCTTACTGTGGGTCATAGCCAAAAAGGCTTGGAAAACACTGCCCCAATCGGTCTTTCCTGCTTTCTACCCTTCTAAGTGCTAATTCCCCCCCTCCCTTGATCCATTCTACTTGCATTTCAATCGTGAGATATTCCCAACTGGCCTTGATTAATGCTTTGACTTTTCCAAGGGAAAACACCTCCCCACACACATCTCGGTAGAAAATTTGGTGAACTGAGGATGTTTTTTTGTTTTCAAAAGAAAATTTTGGCAAAATGTTCTGCATTGCATTTCTGAGGCACACACCAGAGCAGGTGCTGGGTGTCGGAAGGTAGGTAAGTAATGAGCCTGAGTCAGACAGAATGTCACAGGGCCCAGCAATCAGTGTGCCACCATGGAAAGCCTGACCTCATTTTAACCACTGAGCTTAGGTTAGACCCAAATAACCCTATAAACTGTGACTATAAGTAATAGTTAAAAGTATTTGAATGGGGTAAAACTGAATCATCCAAGGCAAAAAGAACCGAATGGCTTTGCCCGTGAGACTGATAAAGTGATTTGTAGCCACTGAGTGCCAACTCAAGTGTTCTCTCACTCTTTTCTCAACCTGTTATGGCATCTGTTAAGAAAACTCAAACAGAAGGGAAATTCAAATTAAGAAAATAGATGATCGGAATAAATAAATAGGGAGTGGGTTGTTAAATAAGTTTTATAAGATTCATATAAAATATAAGAGTCCTTAGTTGATGTCACATATTATATTTACTTTAAGATCTATGTCCCCCTGTGTTTCTAACAGATGTTGTGATGGTTTGCAGGAGTGAACACTGAACGTGAGCACTGCCCATCTAAAGGAAGAAGAGAGTGTAAATGCTAATAGGGAAACTGAACTTAGCTCTAACAAGGCAGCTCAGAAAACAGTTGAACACGAAGGGAAAAGATTTCTCATTTAGTGACAACACTTACAAATTCATCTACAAAAAAAAAAAAAAAACCCTCAGCAATAAACTCAAATAGAAATGTCCCACAGGAGATCTTCTGCAGAGCTGCAGTTTCATGGTAAATACTTTTAACTCCCAGAAGCAAGCGGGCCTGAGTCATTAACCTGTTAATTGACTCAACACAAAGGGGAAGGGAGGCGCAGAAACCACCATTGAGATCCTTTATGTAAAGTTTAATTCAGTGCACCATGATGTGATTTGTTTTTAATGACCAAAGCATTCTGGGCCTACATAGGGTGTCCCTGAGCTAGAAAGGGCTCATCAGAGGTGAATAAAAATCATCCTTTTCCATCCTTCCTATAAGGTCCCAGTTCAGCAATGTCTACAGTATCAGTAAGATACTCCAGGGAATAGTTTCAGGCTGCCTCTTTCCCAGTCTTCCCCACAGCACATTCCAGTGTCTTGAAGCTTTGGCTTCTTTTTTTGTATAAAGTCAGATAAGCTCCTCAACCTGGCTTTTTAAAAACAACAACAACTGTACTCATGTTTTAACACTATAAAGAGAAACTGCTGGTTAAGTGACAGGGTTTTCCTTTCTAGCTCATTTTGTGGCTGCTTTACAGAGGCGACTTGAAATCATTTTACCTGATCCAGCCATTGAAACAATCTCTTCCTATTCTGTTTTTTTTTTTTTTTTTTTTTTTTTTTTTTGTGATGCTGGGGATTGAACCCAGAGCCTTGTGCATGGGAGGCAAGCATCTACCAAATGAGCTATGTCCCCAGCCCCCTATTCTTTTTAATTTTAAAAGAAATCACACAAAGACAAGCTGAACCCTTTGGTGGCAGGCATCTAGGTGGCATACACAGATGGATCAGCCACAAGTAAACACAAACATCACAGGAGCTTTCCCAGCGAAGACATTTCCAGAAGTCACTCCAATGCCCTACAAAACAAAAGCAAACAATAAAACCCCCTGTCTGCCTCCGCTGCAGTTTAACTCTGCTTGTGGTGGCAGTGGGGTGCAGATGATGGACAACCCTACAACTTAATTTAGCTCTTTCTCTCCAATTACAAGGAGCTAATTCCTCACTAATGAGCTAGTTGTTTCTGGGCTCCAACCTAGAAACAAAGTTTCTAGCAGTAGCAGACATCCAAACATCCGGGCCCACACCTCCCAATGTGCAGACAGATCCATCACCCAGGAATCGTGTTAAATGCACAGTCGATTTAGGGGCTCTGGGGTGGAGTCTAAGCTCCCTGGAGGGACCATGTTGTCTTCGGACCAAACTTGCAGTAACTAGGAGTCCAGAGGACATCCATGGGATAGAAAAGGTCTTAGGGCTTCTAAAACTAACAAAAACATATTAAACCTGAACTGAAAAATTCTAACTTGCCTTCAGCTCTTGGGGCTACTCTGATATCAAATCATTCAAAGCAATATGTTATAATCCCTTTCTGCTTGCTCCTTGGACCTTTTGAGTATCTCTCTGGCACAAGGGCATGCCACAAATTCCCCAACCCTGCACACCCGTGTTTTATCCCACTGGTTGGATATCCCAAAGATTCAGAGTTTTGTCCCCATGATCACATTTGGTCAGAGCCTTTCTTCCAAGTACACTACTGTTATCTGTGTACAAAGCACACTATCTCCTTCAGGACACTAGGTGACCCAGCAATCCCTTCAGCCCAGAGGTTTTTCATGGAAACATTCCAACCTAGAAAATCTAATTATCTTACCAAGGGGCTCAGAATCCCCTGGGCTAGTGCCACAACTGTCATAGAATCCAATTCACTGTATTCCTTAAAATAAGATTTACAGGATTTTTAGAGTTACTTTATTCATTTGGAAAATAATGTCCAAAATCAAATTATTGTTATTACATTGAGAATGTTTCTTAAAAAGTTTTCGAAGGAGAATATAAGCATAACATAATCTTTGCCAATAAAGGCAGAGCTTGAAAACATGGAGGAAGGCCTTTTTCTTGTCTTTGATATCAATTGTTTTACAAATTTATTTTAAACACCCTTTTGGTCAGTAAATCTGATAAATATATTTTGAGAGAATGGAAATATTTCTCACTGAAAAATAAGAGAAATGAATTTAAAGAAATTTCTCCATAGTGCTCCACAAACCGTGAGATTTGACTCACAGGGTATCCCTGAAGAGTACCCCTAAATTCTAAATCTGTTCCCCTAGATACTTTTGTTTGTTTGTTTATTTTTGATACCAGGGATTGAACTCAGGGGCACTTGACCACTGAGTCACATCCCCAGCCCTATTTTGTATTTTATTTAGAGACAAGGTCTCATTGAGTTGCTTTGTGCCTCACTTTTGCTGAGGCTGGCTTTGAGCTTGGGATCCTTTTGCCTTAGCCTCTGGAGCTGCTGGGATTGTAGGTGTGTCCCCTAGATACTTCTTAACCAGGGTCTAAGCTTTAGTCCCTGCTCTCTGGGGCTCTAACAATGGTAGGCCAGGATGAGAAAATGTTCTGCCTACTCCTGCCTTTTCAGTGAACACTGATTTATTGTTTGGCAAGGACAGCCACCAAACAGCCATCATCAAGTAGTGTCCTTCTGCTGTAGCCTCTCAAGACTAATCAGGAGCCAAGAGGAAAAAGATAGGGTGAAAGATTAGGAAGATCTCATACAACCCTCTCTTTTCACATACCTGGGACCAGCATCCCAGAGCCTTGTTCAAGTAATACAATTAGGTTGTTAGCAGCACTGGGATCCAAATCAGGTCCCTTGAATTGCACAGAAATCCCCCGAGAGTGCTCAACACCCCAGTTCCCCTCTTTGGCATTGCCAAGGGACATCCTATTACATCCCTCTTGGAGAAAGATTAAAGTCTTAGCTAATTAGGGCAATCTCATAGTGAATCGTCCACCCCTGGCAATTTAAGAAATCACACTCAAAGAAGATAATCCAACAAAGGTCTGTTGAAATTCAGAGCAGGAAAAAAAAAATGTACTCTGCTTTGCAAAACGAGTCTTTTAGGAGTAGATGTTCAGAGGGTGTTGAAGAATAGTTGGAAACAGGTGTGGGAGGCCAGGTGTGAAGAGAAGAAGCACAAGTTCCCATGGTCTCCCCTTCCTCTGGAGGATTCGTTAAAGCATTAGAGCTCTGTGACTCTTCACTTGTAAAAACAATAATGAACTTCACCTGGCTTCACGCTTATATTTTAAGAATGAGTGAGGTGATGTAGCCGTGGTTTGAGTTCTTTTGCCCCCTACCTAATAAAAGCTACGTAAATTCAGTTTACTTTGAAATAACGTCTCTCGCAACCATCACAAAACGAATTCCAGAGGACTGAATTTTTCTTAGCAACAGAAGTCAAGGTGAAACCTGGAATTATTCGAGTTCCACCTCTAACTTTAGTGGTTTCCACAACTACAAACATGGTGTCATATGTCTCTTATGCCCTCACACTCAAGGTGGGTTCCTATGTGTTCCATCCTTGGTACCCAGTTACTCATTAGAATAAATTACAAGGGTGGTGTTCTCCAGAATTGGCTTGGTAGATCTTCTCTTCTTTCCTCCTCACCTGTGTCCTTGTCAGAGATTCACTGTCCATCCCAGAAGAAACCTGGCCAAGCAACCTGACCATTCTTCCATCAAAACCACACCAACCTCCCAGTGGGAACCACAGACAACTACTCTTACGTGGAGTTCCCAGAACTTAATGGTTTCCAAACAGCATATCCCCACTGGTCTCCAAAATAAAAACCCCGGTGAGATCAAGGATGATATTTACTTCCTTATGGTCAAAGTCTTTGCCTACAGGCTAAAAGACCACAGCTCACTCTCCAAAAATGTCCTCTGACCTCAATTCTACTACACCATTCCCCAGGTGGTGGTTCTGCTTCTGAGTTTGCTGGCTTCCTAAAAATGTTGGGTCTTCTTTGGTAATAACAACCAAAACCTAGTAAGATTCTCATTGTTATGTTTCTTCCTAATATGTACTTTTTGTTAGATCAAAGATGAGAAGATTAAAAAAGACAAAGAGCCCAAAGAAGAAGTTAAGAGCTTCTTGGATCGAAAGAAGGGATTTACAGAAGTGAAGTCACAGAATGGAGAATTCATGACCCACAAACTTAAACATACTGAGAATACTTTCAGGTAAGAGGTAGTGACTAAGTTAACAATGACTGTGTTCACGTGTGGGGGGGAAAAATAACCAGTCTCCCTGTCCTGTGCCTCCAGACAGAAACGTGCTAAACAGGCAACATTCTTTGGTTACAAAGTCATTGACCATTGTCTTAGAGATACACAGTCAGCAGGTCTGTCTGTCGAGTCACCAATGGGAGACCAGCAGTCATTGCTCAACCAGGCTTAGTCTGCTTTTCCTTTTTTTTTTTTTTGCAAGGCAGATCATGCTTGGCAACCATGTTCCTGTTCACTGACCTAAAATGCTCATGTGACATCAGTCTGTTAAAAAATATTGTGGCCGGGGTTAATATCATTGGTCCATTCTCTATGTGGTCTGGACATCTTCATAAAAGACCCTTCTCAGTACCATTTTCATGAATTCATTTTTTAAGGGTTTAAATGTCACATAAAGCTCAGATTGTTTTATAGACAAATACTTGGGAAACTAAGTCACATTGTCAAATCCCTGAATGTTCATTTGCTTTGGGAATCTCTAAGAGAGAGGGCGAGGGCATGGAACTGCTGCTCCATTTCAAACAGTCTGGAAAAGTCTGGTATAGCTTCACGTTCCCTCTCCTCACACATTGCCTCCCTATCATATTGAAAATCCAGGCAATTGAATTATAGGACAGAACAGACCCATATATGCAGGTGAACCCTCACTTCTTTGGTACAGGTAAACACAGATACGTCCATCAGTTTTGTAGAAGGACTCAGGTGCAGAGATTCTCTGCCCCATCACACACTCATTCCTCCTACCACTTGTGCCAAATACCAACCTCTGTTATATCCCTGGCTGCCAGGCCAGATGTGCTGCAAAAGAGTTTGGGGATTTCCATGTGGCTGGTCTTTGGCAGCAGCCTACCTGTAGACCTTGCTTTTCTGAGCACTTCAAATAAGAAAATCACCAAGGAGGTATTATGTACAAGTTAGACTTGCTTCTTACATCAAAGCCTTTGTAACATTCAGAAGGGTTAGACTACTAGCAATGGACATTCCAGGCTCAGCTAAGAGGCTAAGATGTATAAACCTAAGCGCCCCCGGAACACTTTCTATTTAACAGTCTGAGTAGAAACCTCGTTACATTTATGAGCCTAGAACACTCAGGATAAAGGTATGCATAAAAGACCTAAAGACAACTAGGAGGGAAAAAGAAAGATAAACTTTATGACACTACTTGGAACTGAGAAGGGAGTCAATGTGACAATTAAGTTATTGGAAATTCATAGAAAACCTACAAAGCAAGTTGATTCACGCTGGTAAATTGAATCCAAAACTTACCGCACAAGCTGTAGTTTAATGGTTTAAAGTGCTACTGGAGTGTCAGACTCATGAAAAGCCATGACTATGACTTAATATCATTATATTTTTATTACTTGATTGTTTAAAATATGTTTTATAAGTAAAAGTTTTTTCTTAAGGGACCAGGTTTATTTTTGTCAAGGGAAACAATGTTCAAAAAAAATCTTGTCTCTAGAAAGAAGTTTGGTTAACCTTTAGCAAACTTGCCCAGGAGCTTCAGTCAAAGCCCAAATTAATAATTAGCATGCCTATTGTGTGGAGATCTAAAGAGCTGGATAATTCAAAGAGAAGAAAAGTCACAAGAGATGGCAACAAGCGTTAAGAATGCTTGAATGTGACTCAGACCTTAGATTTTCCTTCTTTGGGCAGACAAAAAAAAAAAAAAAACTAAGGGAACAGATTGTCCTCATGTTATTCTTGTTTGCTCATCTACCATTGTCCACAAGCTTTCATGCCAGCTAGGAGGTGATGCTAACAGAAGCAGAGAAGCCTGGTTTTGCTCCACATTGTATAAAATGAGAAGCAAGGAAGGTAGTAAAAGCTTCATCTCTCTTCACTTAAATGAAAACAAGCCGTGTTCCCAGTGGCCAAAGGCCTCATGTTCATGCTGAGTTAAACCTAAAGAAGCCAAAGATAGGAGAGAGAACATTATGGAAGACCTTTCCCTGCTGAGAGCCTACAGCACACATAGGTAGAGATGAAGTGGCCAAAGTCTTGCTCTTCTTTTGACCAGGGTTTGTTTTGGTTTTCTTTTTTTTAAGGTGAGAATCAAAGTTTTTTTCCCTGATTATCAGTAGCATTTTTCCAGATATTTTCTATGTATATAGCACTCAAGATAGACACACATATGTACTACAGACCCACATATGTCTACATGTGAATATAATTATAAATATATGTTTTAAATGAGTCTTGCACCTTACAAAACAATGTAGTATAGCTAGCTTTCTATACCAAAAAGTATGAACGTACATTTGTGGTGTTAAGAGTTCACTGGATGAGGCATTATGACTTACTTAATTAGTCCCCAATGATGGACCTTTTGATTGTCCAAAATGAAGACTGAGCGCCACCTAGTGGTACCCAGAGACGTTTCTATTAGGCACGTTGCCTAGTCCAGCCCCTGCATAGTAAGATGGTTAGGAGAGAGTTTCTAAGCAGAGATGGAAAGACCTTAATGAACTGAAAGAGGCCTCGCAGGCCTGTGAATCTGTAAGACTCTGAAAGAGCAAAGTTAAGTTTAAAAGACCCTCTAAACTTGTTTGAATTCAAAATAAAAGAGTTTATCTTTAACAGTCAAGAAACTAGAATAATATTTTTAAACTTTTTCACCTCCGTCCATAGTAAAGAACAAATTTTGAAGCATGACCCACTACACACGTGTATATTTATAACTGAAACAAGTCTGTCAAGAAATGGTGCTTTTTTTCTCCGTGCCATGTACTCTGATATTTTCTCTTCCATTTTTAAAATGCCAGTTACAAACTACTAAATTGATCTTTTGATCTGCAGATAGGAAAACATTCTGAGGCCATGATAGAGTCAGAACTACCTCAGTGTTTAAAAATATGAGGTGCACAAAATAAGATCAATATTGTATAATGTGTACCTTTAACCCATTTGTTTTTTATTTGTCCTCTTGCTCCATAGCTAGAAGTACTGTGCCACTCCTTTTATTCTTTTTTATTTGTTCTTTTTAGATACATATGACAGTAGTGTGTATTTTGACATATTATACATACATTGAGAATAACTTATTCTAATTAGGATCCCATTCTTGTAGTTGTACACGATGTGGAATTACACTGGTCGCATATTCATATATGAACACAGGAAAGTTATGTCTGATTCATTCTACTGTCTTTCCTATTTCCATCCCTCTCCCTTCCCTTCATTTGTGCCACCCTTTACACAGAATAAATGATATTAGATAGTGGTGATTCTTTTGTTCCTTAGACAAAGTTATCAGGGATGGCTACCTACGTCTAGATCTTCTTAATATTTGTTAATTAGAGTTTAAATAGCAGACATGCAACATCCTTGTCTTTCAATTAAGAGTACCTGTAACAAGCCCCTTTAAGCTCACTGATAAATTCTCCTAAATAAAGTCCCAACAGAATCCAATCTATGTGGATTCTGCTTTAGTGAAAACAGAGTGTTTCATGGAAGTTCTCCTGTGAGTACTAACATGTGCCAAAGTCAGCAGTAGTCCAACTCTGTTAACAGAGCAAATTTATTAAAGGAGCTCAGAGTCAGTAGTTGACCATGATGTTGTTCCATCTTTTCCTGTGATCCTTGTAAAATATTAAGAATGCTAGTTCTGGGGGCTGGGGTTGTGGCTCAGCTGTAGAGCGTTTGCCTAGCATGTGTGATGCCCTGAGTTCGATTCTCAGCACCACATACAAATAGGTAAAAAAAAAAAAAAATTCATCAACAATTAATAAAAATATTTTTTTTAAAAAAGAATGCTAGTTCTGAATTAAACTTTCACACAGGATTCAGGATAGCAATCTATCTTTAGCCTTAACATGTTTCCAGTTCTGTCATGAAATTCCTGTGGGTCCTCCTTAGTTCCAAAGGAAAATTCAAGCATCAGTTTCAGTCCCATCTTCTTCCTGTTTTATAAGCTGAGCTGTCTGATAAAGCATTGTTTGACTCAGATATGGAAGGTGGGTAGGTTTGGACTAGAAATTCTAGAGACTCTGAGATAGGACACATCACTCACAGACTGTCCCCAAAGTACCAAGTGAGAGGTAGAGGAGACGAACTTGTTCTATTTCAGCTGATTCATCATTTTATAACAGATCAAATTTAACCTCAGGTATAATTATAGTAGAGTGAAAAATAGAGTATAATTGGTAGAGAAATATTAGAATTCAGTCATGGCTTAACAAATTTTAGCTACCAAACCTTTGGGTGGGTAAATCATTTTCTCTTTCATCTATGACGCACTTATTCATATATTAGGGATAATAAACCTAACCTGCCAACTTTCCATTTATTGTGACTGTTAAATAAGATACTGAACAAGAAAAGGGTTTATAAATTTGTTATAAATGACATTTAAGAAACCACTCTAACCATTTCATATCAGAGCTAAATCCTGTTAAGGAATATTACAGTTGTATTGAGGTCAAAGAGGGTAGAAAATACACAAATTGAAGCCACAGGGAAATGTATGCCATTAAGAATTTTCTTGGAGCAGCTCTGTAAAAATAGACATGTATTATTATATTTAGCTCAATCAAGAGACAATGGGTCAATTCATCTGCCAGAAAGCCGCTTCAGCATGCTCCAGGCAGAGCTGTACATAGGTGGATGTATTTGCTTCAGTGCCAACCCTGAGTTCAACCATTTTTTCCTGTCTCTGGTTCCTGAACTCTTCTGTCCTCTCTCTTGATCTGTGATTCCAGGCAGATCCAAGGTTACCGGTAATTTATTTAAGCCACTCCTAAATTTCAAACTTATTCTAATAGTCATGGAGTTCAGGCCTTCCTTTCTAGGAACAACTAATATTTATAACAGTGGATAAATTAACATTTAAATAGTAAATGAATAATAATCCCATGGGACCCAAAGAGTAGCCCACTGAGGCAACAGAATCAATGTATTTCCCCATTTTTTTCATGCTATAGAATAGGTCATGTATTTTTTTTTTTTTTGAGAGAGAGAGAATTTTTAATCTTTATTTTTTAGTTTTCGGCGGACACAACATCTTTGTTTGTATGTGGTGCTGAAGATCAAACCCAGGTCGCATGCATGCCAGGCAAGCATGCACCACTTGAGCCACATCCCCAGCCCCGGGTCGTGTATTTTTAATTGTAGTAAAAAATTTTTGCCATTTTAGCCCCTGTTAAGTGTGCAATCTGATATTTAACATTAAGTATAATCTCAGTATAGATCTCCAAAATCATTTCCTCTTGCTGAACCTAAACTCTATGCCCTTTAAACACCTCCTCTTTCCCCTTTCCTCCTAGTCCCAGGTAACCACTCTTCTTTTTTCTATTTCTATTAATTTGCTTATTTTAGATCCTTTATAGAAGTAGAACCACATGATATTTATAACTGGCATATTTCATTTCGCATAATGTCCTCAAGTTCATCCTGTTGAAAAGTGTATCAGAATTTTCTTTCCTTTTAAAGGCTGAATAATATCCCACCAAATAGATATACCACATTTTGCTTCTCCATTGAGTGGCTTCCCTTTCTTGGCTCTTGTGAATAATGCTGCTCTGAGCAGGGATGTACCATCTCAAGTCCCTGCTGTCAGTTCCTCTGAATGTATACATAGGGTATCCTAGTTTTAATATTTTGAGGAACCCCGGTACTGTATTCCATAGCAACTGCACCACTTTACCCTCCCACCAGCAATACAGATTTGCTCCCACCCTGCAGCTGAGGAAGTCAAGGAGAAGTGGCGCATTAGGGGCCCTGGCTAAGCCCTCGCCGTTCCTGGCAGACCCCTCCTACACTCTGGAGTGG
This sequence comes from Urocitellus parryii, assembly GCF_045843805.1. NCBI lineage: Eukaryota > Metazoa > Chordata > Mammalia > Rodentia > Sciuridae > Urocitellus > Urocitellus parryii. The sequence continues at coordinate 18,748,235 of NC_135533.1, read as the reverse complement.
GGATCCAGGGTCTAAAAATGATGGGCGTGGAGATCTGGCCTGGGGTGCACAGCCTGCAGACGCCGCTCCTTCCGCGGAGGCTGCAGGGCTGGAGCCTTAACCCCGCTCTGTCCCCTGCAGCCCCAGCCGCCCCGGAGCGCGGGCCGTCGGGGAAGCCGAGGGCGCGCCGCAGGTGGAAGCCGGCAAGAGGCTGGAGGAGCTCCGCCGCCGGCGCGGGGAGACCGAGAGCGAAGAGTTCGAAAAGCTCAAACAGAAGCAGCAGGAGGCGGCCTTGGAGCTGGAGGAGCTGAAGAAAAAGAGAGAGGAGCGAAGGAAGGTCCTGGAGGAGGAAGAGCAGAAGAGGAAGCAGGAGGAAGCCGACCGCAAGGCCAGAGAGGAGGTAGGAGCTGGCCCGGGTTCAAGTGCGCAATCGGCCTCGCTGTGCGCAGGGCGTGGGCTCAAACCTGTAGAATTTAGCCAGTTCTCCTAAGAACTCTATCTTGTGGGTACCAATCCCCATTTTTCAGATCAGGAAACTGAGGCACAATTTTTGTAATTTTTCTCCAAGTCCCATGTGCCTTCTAATCAGCCCCTTGTCCTATTTGCTTCTCAATAAGGAACAGGGAGAAAACTCAGATGCAAACTAGGTACAAGGATTAAGTTACATGATAGTTGTTTCCTAATACTTGAAAAGTTTTTGTAGTGTACCCAGGACCCAGTACAGTGCCTGATACTACTACAAGAGCCCTGTCATTATGAACAGATGAATTGGTTCCATCCTTTAGACAGAAATAACAGTTAAAGTTGCAATGAAGAAAACTTTAGCTCAACATATGAAAAAATGCTTACCCAGCTACAATTTATATTGCTACAGTTTACAAAATACATTCTTTCTTTTGATCCTGGGGTATGTTCCCATTTTATGAACAAAGAAATCAGGAACCAAATAGTTTGAGTGACTTCTTTGAAGATTCTTGACTGATAAGTGGTAGAATCAGCCGTAGCTGGGATCCTACTTTTTCAACTCTTAAGCCTAGAACTTTTTGAGATAATGATCTCTCATCCTTCAAAATATGCAGAAAATATTTCAATGACTTTCTGACATGAATTCTATTCACATAGTTTTCCTAAACTATGTGAAAAGTTTGGATAAAACGTTCCAAGGTCAACTTCGAATAAGTCAAGAAACTTTGATTGGAAAGTATTTGTGATGGTAGAGTTTTATCATCAGACATACCTGAACTTGTATCCTAACTCTGCCACCTAAGAAGCTGGGACCTTGGGAGAATTGCTAGACGACTCTGTCTTGTTTTATCTGTGAAATAATATCTACTTGGCAAGTTTTTCCTGATGACTAAATAGATCATTGTCTTCACAGTGCCTGGCCCCAAATAGGAACCCCCAAAGTGGTAGTTATCATTATTCTTACCATTATTACTATGTTGCTTAGAAGAGGAGAGGATCAGGAAAACAAAGGGAAGTCATGACCTCTTAGAACTGGATTACACTTGGAGGGTTATTTTAGTCTAAAGTTCTACCAAAGCAAAGCACTGGATCCTTCTGTAACATCCTCTGCTAGATGGACATCAGTCTGTGCTTGAGAATACCAGTGATAATGATTTCATGGTTTGAAAATGACAAAAGACTGCCTAAATCCCTCAAGAAATCATCCACACAAGACAGGCAACTTGATCAGAGCTCTGAATTTTTTGCCTGATAAAGGACAGAACTGAGTGTTCTAGGCCAGGAATAGAGGCATAGAGGGGTTCATGAGTCAGGTTATAAACATCTGTAATTTCACCACTAAGTCTCAATATGGACATCATTTTGGTTTTGTCAAACCATCTAAAATAATGCATAATCAATAACTAAATTGAGAGGGCTAAAATGTAAATGTATTCAGTTGAGGCCAGGGGCAACCCTAAAACCATCTCTTGTGCAATTTGGTTAACATAGTACCATGGATTTATTAAATTTTTGCATATATGTTCTTGTTTTTAACAAATCTTCTAGGAAATAGATGGGAAGGATATTTGTGTTTGTTGCACTTATACAGAAATGAAGAGTCGGTATTAAATGACTTATAGGATAGTAAGGCTAATGCATCCCATTAAGGGAATCGACCATACTGAGCATTAATCTCCACATTTTAAGTAGCAGATGTTTAGTGTCTACTAGGAATCCTCTCTATTTTTCAGATGAAGAAACTGAAACATATAGCAGATAAATAACATGGCAAAGGACACACAGTTACTGGAGGGGGAGTCTGTTGCCTTGGCTGGCGTTCTTTCTCCCAGAACACTCTTCCCCTTCCCCTGAAGCCGGTCCTGAAGTCCTTGTTATTTGTTCTGTCTTAGGAAGAGAAGAGGAGGCTAAAGGAGGAGATTGAGAGGCGAAGGGCAGAAGCTGCTGAGAAACGCCAGAAGATGCCCGAAGATGGCTTGTCAGACGACAAGAAGCCCTTCAAGTGCTTCACTCCTAAAGGCTCATCTCTCAAGGTATTTCTCTCCCCTACAAAACCTTCGTATAGTATTCCTCTTCCAACAGAACCTGGCTCTAGGCCCCCGTGTAGTCATGGATCATGAAGGCCTTCCTCTGCTTCATTTCTCTCTTTGCCATCCTTCTGTTCAGACTGCTGTAAGAGGCCTTGGACTGAGTAATTTATGAACAACAGAAATGTCTGGCTCGCAGTTCTGGAAACTGGCAAGTCCAGGTCAAGGTGCCAGTAGATTCGGCAGCTGGCGAAGGCCTGGGCCTCCCAGATGGCGACTTCTCATTGCCTTCTCACAGGGTGGAACAGAAAGGAGGGCCAGTGGTGCCCCCTCCATCTCTTGTGAGCACTAATCCCATTTGTGAGGGCTCATCCTCATGACCTGGCTACTTCCCTGCCTTGCAACAGCAGCACACTGGGGATTAGAGCTCCACATACGAAATTTGGAGGATCTCGAGCACAGTCCCCCTCTTTTTCAGCTATTTCATAGCTTCTCTTGTTTATAACATTTGCAAAGGAAAGAAAGAGGTGAGATTTGTATCTGTTGTTAATGTGGCACTTTGATATACATTGAGATGACATTTGATGATTCTCAATTTCATTGATCCATTCTCTGTGTACCTCATTGCTTTGAGCGATTGAAAATGGAACATTTAAACTTTATAAAATGAGCTTTTAGAGCATTTGAAACTTGAAAAGGGCTTATACTGCTTTGCACACTGGCTTCATCATCTTTAAAAGAAGGGCTACCTTTCACATTTCAGAGCTGTTATCATGGGAAGAGATGAAAAGTGACTTGGATACGGTCCTTTGCCAGAACGAGTTTGGTCCTACTCTTGCCCTCATGGAGCGGAGTTTCTGTGTGACAGAAGTGCTTCCTAGAGAAGGGAAGGAGCTGAGCCAGGGAGATGATGGAATGGTTGATGTAGGGAAAAGGACAGCAGACTCAGGAAAGCACTATCTGTTGCTTATAATCAATGTCATGTATCTTTTGCTTTGAGGGTTAACATTTAATTGAGCACCTAGCACAGTGCCTTGCATAATGAAGATACTAATAAATATTTGTTAAAGGAATAGATCAAAGAATGAATGAATCTTGAGTGAAAATTTTACATTTTTATTCTATCCTCATTTTCCATCAGCCTAGCTAGGTTACAAAGTATCAATAAGAAGCAAAGACAGCATACAATTATAGCCAGGCTCCAGTGGTTGAGGGTGTTCGATGAGATCATGTGATGTAGCACTCAAAAACGATGAAAACCAGTTAGTTACATTTTATAGCTATTACTTCTTCAGATGAAAATCAGAATATTTTATCTTCAAATAACTTCACTTAGTCTTTATGATGGTCTGGTTCCTTGTCCATCTAGGTCCCAAATTGACCATAATCATGCAACATACCATGACATTTTGGCCAATAATAGACTGGATGTTCAGTGGTGGTCCCATAAAATTATATCACCTACTTACATCATAGCTGTCTTGTTTTTGTAAGTATACTCTATTATGTTCACATAACAATGAAATCAACTAATGACAGCACATTTCTCAGAGTGTATCCCTTACTTTAAGAAATACATAACAATATTTGTATTGGAACCTTCATCTTGAGGTCTGTTTCAGGGAAAAATCCTAATTAAGCCACAGAGGAATTTTGTTATTTAGTACTTGGTATTTGTCATATACCTCATGTGTGCTGTACACCATTGAGAAAGAACAGTATGAAGCAAGTTGCAGGCCCTGTGAAGCTAACGTGGACTGACTGACTCACAGGAAACAATTCAAGAATTGCAGAGGGAACCAAATGCTAATCATTGAGACCTCAGCAAAGCAGAAGGAGTAGAGAGAGGCTTCATGTGGTAGACAGCTTTATTTATCAGCACTGAAATTTGAATTTCATAGTTTTCTTATGGTAAAAATATCATTCTTCTTTGGATTTTTTGCATTTAACAATGTAAAAAATTATTCTTATCTTGAGAGCTAGGCAAAAAACACAGACTGCATTATTCCCACTGGGCGAACGGGCCCTGGATTGCAGGCCAGGCTCTAGAAGAAAAAGGAGAAAGTAAATAACTTCATCAGTTCTGCCTATCTCTGTCTGTACAGTCCCCAGAGTCCAACCTGCTCCCAGTCTGGGTCTTTTGTTCCTGGCTCAACCAAGGAGAAAAGCCATACTCTGTCTTTCTACTTTCTTTAAGATCCCACTCCAGCTGAGCTTTCCCTGAATAGTCTTGATAACGTGAAGAAACCAGTGGTTCTATAGGCTTCCAGATGCTACCCTGTTTTCCAGAGAAACTACAACTCTTGTCTCTCTTCTTTGATTAGCTCCTGTTGGCCAAATGCCTCGACTTCCTTATTCCTGGTCTTTCCCTCAACCCCACACCTGGCTTTCCATTTCATCTAGCCCTCCCCAAATCCCTTTATCAATTCCCTCTGGTAAAGAAGCATGTGTAAGCAATCAATTAGAGAAGATGTTTAAAAAAAAAAAAAGATCAAGACATTTATTAATTTCTTCATAACAGGGTCAGGCACATTGCTATTTGATATTATCAAATAATATAAAATATTTGATATTATTAAATATTATCAAAAAATGTATTTTGTTAATTTCTCATGACTTCTGTTATCTGAGAAGCTCAGAAACTGGTCTCTCATTGTTAAACTATGTTAGCAGTGAGTAATTTTTATATGTAAAACAAGCAAAGAATAAACTTTAAATTAATTTAGAGGTTTGTATAATTATTACTGTTTTCATGTATTGATAGCATGGAATAGTATCAATTTTCTAAACTTTGATGGTCTCTATATAATCTCTTCTCAAGACAACACTGCCATCTCGTGGTCTTTAGAGAAATTTCCCTGGTTAACTGGTGGGACATTCAATAGAACATTGAATTGACAAATTCCATACAAATTGTTTCATTCCTTTCAGCCATTAAGTTAGGGCATTTTCCCAACAAGAGGGCATCCATAGGATGGTGAGTCCCAACAAAACACAATGAGTCAAGCTGGATAAGCTATTCCAGAAACAGGAGGGGGGATTCTGAGCACCTTGGATGTGAATAACTGTGATGGCCAAAGTGAGAAGGATGCTCCAGTCTCAGCTCTGCCACCACCATGAGCTCTTCAGTTCCACCTCCCCACCTGCCCCAACTCCTTGAACATGAATTTCTTTGTTAAAACTGTCCTTTCCCCTCGAACCTGCACTTCCATTCTCACTTTCATAAATTCAATCATGAAACTGTGAAAACTACAAACTGAAAGTATCAAACTACTGAGAAGCCTTCTCCAACTCCCCCCAGATACTTGCTTGCCTTAGACATACCATTTTGTTCTTATCTTTAATAGGGTACCTACCATTGGTTTTTTAACATTCTGTTTATGTGCTTTATATTCTTCCCTACTAAATTTGTATGCTTCTTAAAAGAATGAGTCCTTGTCTCTTAGTCTGCTCAGATTGCCATAACAAAACTCCATAAACTGGTTTATATATGCTAGATGGGCCGTTCAGTGGTCTTTCTTTCTTTTTAAACTACAAACTTCTTTTTGCTACTAAATCAACATTGTACGTCACTGAAACTTTATCACTTAAATTCATACATTCTTTATAAATCAATAAATATTTGTTGACTCCATGTGGTACCCAACTCCAGACTGGAGATATTCTCTGCTACACATTGTCCATCCATATTAGCAAATAGTACAGATCTCTTGATGTATGACTGCCTGTTCCAAAGCACACATGTGCTGAAAAGTTTTTATGTTCTACCCTGTCCAGGTCAGCCTCAGAACCACCTGGACGATAGTTACCTACCCTAGGCTGATGTGGTTGAATGTCCCTCATCTCAATCAGTTTAGACTAGAAAATTACTATAGAGTGAGTGGCTCAAAAAACAAACATTTATTTCTCACAGTTTCGAGGCTGGGATTTTTGAGATCGATGCCAGCATTGTTGGGTTCTGGTGAAGCTCTCTTCCTTCTTTACAGATGGCCAAAGAACAGACGGAGTAAGCAGGCTCTCATGTCTTCCCTTATAAGGGCACCGATCCCATTCCTTAGGGCTCCAACTTCATGACCTAATGACTTCCAAAGAGCCTCACTTCCAAATGCCACCACATGGGAGTTTGGATTTTAACGTATGAGTGATTAATTTGACAGTCATTATAATATTTTAGAAGCACTTTTATCATCTGATTCTTAACTTGCTTCCCACACTTTGTATTTCTCTACTTATTTTAACTATCCTTTGCCAATCCTACCTTCACCTCCCAAATCTCCATCAAATGCTTTATTTGTATTTTGCCCAGCTGAGCTGCTGCAATATTGTCCTAATACCTTTTATACATTCTTTGGTATTTTTATTCACCAGGTTCAAGAACAATAGTAGCATGGGCTAAAAATATTAACAGTATTTATTTTCTTTTTCAATTCCTAGATAGAAGAACGAGCAGAATTTTTGAATAAGTCTGTGCAGAAAAGGTAAATATGGTTCAATTGGGAATAACTAGCTATTATATACATGGAAATATTCTTCTATCCCATGAATGAAGTTTGGTGGATCTAATTAGATAAATCGAATATATATATCGACATATATATATATAGTGGTGTGTGTGTGTGTGTGTGTGAGTGAGAGAGAGAGAGAGAGAAAGAGAGAGATGGGATTGAATCCAGGAGTGCTTTACCACTGAGCCACATCCCCAGTTCTTATTTTTTGTTTTTGTCTTGGGTCAGAGTGCCACTAAGTAGTTGAGGGTCTTGCTACATTGCTAAGGCTGGCCTTGAACTTGCAATCCTCCTGCTGAAGCCTCCTGAATCACTGGCATTACAGGTGTACACCATCACACTTATTTTCTCTCATATTTTTATGCATGCGTTTATTTATTTAGCAGTGGGGTCAAAACAACTCATCAAGCTGCAGTAGTCTCCAAGATAGACAGCAGACTGGAGCAATACACAAGTGCAATTGAGGTGAGAATTGGCCTCCAATATTAACAGGAGGTATTGGTATTTTTGTTGTGGTGCTGTTGAACAGAAATAGGCTCTGATGCCCTTTATTCACTCAGAATAAAGAAATCCAGGAGCCACTGAGGTGTTCATGATGTTTTACTGTACTTTGCACAAGTTATGGAGAAATACAGTAATAAAAGATAAATATAAAATGTAAATAAAGTTATAAAATATAATAGTTACAGAAGTTTTAAATAGATTACTGCTCACTACTTTCAGCCTGTATGTTCTGAGTGTTATTCTTTTAATGAATGAGTTTATTGGTAGTTAACTATATTGTGTACATGTTCACAGGTGTGTCTTCGCTATCCTCAATTCTTTATGCAATATATTCTTATATTTAACTAGGTTCCTTACAATTTTGCTTAATCCTCTTTTATTTATAAAATGTCTTACTATTAAATAAATAATAGTATAAATTAATGTAAAGATTATAGACAACTCAAGTTTGAAGGAAAATAGTTTTGTAGGTTCTATCTTACTTGAATCTGATTGACCTGGAGGTTTTACTGTATTTGGAAATAATGTGTATTTCTAATGACACTCAGAGGACAGGTCTCATTGACTAAGGTACGTCTCTAGTTTGTTCTCCTTATGTAGACTTCAGTCAATGCTTTTAGCCTCCTTCTGAATCAGAGTGTCTGCAATGAAGTAATTATATTAGTTTGTTTTTTCTCATCTTCTTTGTACCCTTGAATGGAGATGCCTATAAGATAGTTTGCAAACAAATGATAAGAGGAAATAAGAAATGGAGAGCTCTGGTTTGTCAAATTATAATAATCAATAATAATCAAGTCCTAACACTCAAGATGTGATTTTTACTCATAAGATTAATGTCCACTAAATATAAGGCAAATTTCAGACAGCAATTTTCTGTGGTTCAGTTGGTCTTGGCACTATTAAGTCTAATGAAATCGAGACAGACTTCAGACTTTGCAGAGACTGGCAAAATTATTTTTTAAGACATGGCCCCTAGGGGTGCCACTTATTATAGTTGACCATCTTGACCACAGGCCACAGAGCAAGACCAGAGGAAAAGTATCTCAAATGCATATCTCCCTTACTTACATCCATTCTTTCCTCCTTCCAGTGTATTCATCATGCTAAAATATCTCAGTCTTTTAGTCTTGAAGCACTTCCCTGCTCCAGAATATTTGCACATGCTGTTACCTTGGCATAGAACAGAATTTGTTCCTCTTGTTCCCTTTATTACTTCTGAGTCATTTGCCAGGTCAGAGTATTCTGTTTATGCCCCCAAACATACCATGTTCAGTATTCTGTCCCCTTTTGCCAGGCTTTATAATACTTATTATTTCTCATTGAACTTTCCACAATGTGAAAGAAACACTTGTAACTAGTTACCATCTTTCTATTGAAACCTAAACCCACTGTAGCTTATAGAGCAGACTTTTGCCCACCTTTCAAGCATACTTGAATACCCTCTTTTATTCAGAACCTAGCAAAGTTGCCTGCCCATAGTAAGGATTTAAAATGTATCTACTGAATTTAAAAAGTTAGATATTACCTTAAAAATAAATAACACCCCATTAGAAAGCATATTTCATTTCTGAAAGCTCTTACAGTTTATTTTGGGAGCTATATATCTTCAGAGTACAGTTTTGTTTTTGTTTTAATTTTTTTAAGCCAGTCAAATTTAGCAGTGGGGAGTTGTATATCAACTTTAGTAACACTAAGTTCTGATAACCCACTACCATGGAATCAGCCCAGAGTACACTTTTACAACAGAAATTATGACTTATTTTTGGTGAAGGTGTATACACAATGAAATTTTTGAATGATCCTGTTGAGAAAGATCAGCTTTCTATAATTTTACAAGGACAAACTTCTCAGCACCAGTCCTAAAGATAATTCACCCATTTCAGGGAACAAAAACTGCAAAACCTATCAAGCCAGCAGCCTCTGATCTTCCTGTTCCTGCTGAAGGGGTACGCAATATCAAGAGCATGTGGGAGAAAGGGAATGTGTTCTCCTCCCCGACTGCATCAGGCACACCAAATAAGGTAAGCGTGTGGTTTTTGTCTTTTAAGTTTAGAGGAGTGGATTTTTTCCCCTCATTTTGTTTTAGAAGTCACACTAGTTGGTAATAAAAGCACTGGTAAAGGTGCAATTTGTACTTTGTTTTGAAATGACCATAAAAGCAAGTTTAGGGCAAATGTACTCAGGAAACGATCCTGTGTACTAGACCTGGCCACAGACCTCTAAGTAAAATGCCTGAGGTCACTTGCTAACTCTTTGGGTTGGGATGGCGTGAGGTACACAAGAAAGAAAAGAAGATATTCCTTTAGTATCAATATCATTTAGGTTTATGGTTCTGTAAAATAATACTTAATGGTACTTAGGGGTTGCTTTCAAGATCCCTTCCCAGATTAAGTTTACTTTTTAATTTAATATTTTGGATGATTGATACTAGGAAACTGCTGGCCTGAAGGTGGGAGTCTCCAGCCGCATCAATGAATGGCTAACTAAAACCCCGGATGGGAACAAGTCACCTGCTCCCAAACCTTCTGTAAGTAGCTGCAGGTTTTTCTGAGTTTCTGTGATCTCGGCTTCCAGCAGCAGCAGCAAACGGGCAGTTGGTCTGTTGATTTAGGAAAGAAGGCGCTTCTGCTGTCTGCTGAGTGTCAAGCAAGGAGGTGTGCATCTGGAGGACAGTCCCCAGCAGCCTTACCGTGATCACCCAGAGGGTCAATGGAGCCATATTATCACCTCTCCACCCCAAGAGGAGGACTTAGCCAGAATGTAGAGCAGTTCAAACTTAGACCCTTCACTGGTCTATTGTTTAGCTTCTATTCTATAAACTACAGATAGGAATTTGAAAACAAAATGTCAAATTACTTTGGCTGCTTCTCTGTTATGAAGACTTCTACCCGATTCCCAAAAGAATGTATTTTGGCCTTTTTGAACCCATATTTTCTAATTTACCTAGTTTCTATAACTTGGCATAAAAATGCAGTTCTTGGGTGGTTGTTGAAATAATTGCTATCATTTTATTATCAGTACCTGCAAAGGAAAACCATAAAAAATTGGAAATTAGATAACTTGGGGCCATTTTTCCCATAACCAGTAAATTTAGCAACTAGAAAAACTGATTATGAGTGTTGTTGTTGTTGTTGTTTTAAAGAGAGAGAGAGAATTTTTTAATATTTATTTTTTTGTTTTTGGCGGACACAACATCTTTGTTTGTATGTGGTGCTGAGGATCAAACCTGGGCCGCACGCATGCCAGGCGAGCGTGCTACCTTGAGCCACATTCCCAGCCCATGAATGTTGTTTTTAAAAATCTAAAATTTTCTCATTTATCAAGTGTAGCTATATTACTTAAAAATTTTTATTTTAACCTTCATTGAGTGTGTATGGTAAGTGCCTTACATATAAATACCCTATTGTGTATTGCTGAGCATTCTGTTAGGTTGGCTGTATACCTTTGTTGGTACCCAAGGAAGCAGAGTTGATCGACATAAATACATATACATATACATTCTAGAAGGAGAAGAGAAACTTTCTAAATACCAGGTCTCTGGTGTTGAGCCACAATAGCATTTAATTGTATCTGTCCACTCCACATATAATCTCTAAAGTCACTAAATTTAAATTCTATAATTTTCCAATTAAAAAAAAAAGGACATGTTTGTTTTTTTTATTTTTATTTTTAAATTTTTTTGTTTTTTGTTTTTTGGAACTGGAGATTGAATCTAGGGGAACTACATCCCCAAAGCTTTAACATTTTTTTTTTTTAACACTTAGAGACAGGGTCTCACTAAGTTGCTTAGGACCTAAGTTGCTGCGGCTGGCCTTGAACTCACAATCCTCCTGCCTCAGCTTCCAGAGCTTCTGGGATTGCAGGCTTGTGCCACCACGACCAGCTGCATATCCTTCTTAGTACAATTCCTTGAGGCTATTAATTACTATTCAACCCAAGACGGCTTTGCCTGAAGATTCACAAGAAGCATAAACAGTGTAAACGCAATTTTCAATTGGAAAATCTTTACATATTGACCAACACAGCTAGATATAGGAGAGGAGGACCTGTAAAAAGATATAGTGGAGACAAGAAAACATATCTCAAAAGTATTTGCTCTTTAGTGCCTTAAGTTTCCAAGTACCCATAACTTACAGAGTATAAATTATTTCAAAAAACAAACCATAACAATTTGTACAAAGCTTCTGATTCCAGGCCAATGACTAGTAAACTTTTTCAATTATGGACCCATTTGAAAGCCTAATAAAATGTAAGGAACCTCTCCCACACAACATCTACAAGTTCAAGAAGCTCATAGACCCCCTAGAGAACTCTCAAGATAGAAAAGGAAAAAGGAGGGAAAGATAATGTTTTCCTCTTTGAGTATGGCACATTAATAGAGGAAGTGCTAATTTTTTTCAGGTTTATAGCATTTATGATCTATTTAGTTCCTATACCAACTTGTTCTCAGAAATTTGATCCCTACTTGTTTATCAGCAATTTAACTATAGTCTTATCATAATCTGTATGTCATTCTAATGGAAAGATTTAAAAGATTAAATTCAGTTATTATTATAATTGGCATAACTATGCCAAAGTTCCCACATACTAAATAATGATTTTCTAGGATTATTGTTGGCTAATGGCTTCCTAATAAAAGGCAGAATGGGGAAATTATGGAATCAATGTCTGCTTTACCTACAATTTAGCAAGTGATTTGCTAGACCACCTCCTGGAAGGTAGAGGTTAAAAAAACAAATATGGCAGTTCTTATGATTTTAGTGATCTCTTTCTTCACATTTGATTCTGTGGACCAAGGTGGCTTCCTGAATAAGGACCATATTGGAAGAAATCAAAATGTAACTCATGTTGTAAATAAAATACTAGGTCTTATGTACTTATTAAGCCACTTTAAGCTTTATGCATGCTCCAGTGGTAGTAGTAGTGACCCATATTTTAGACCTAGCCTCCCAGCAACATGTCAGGGAATGGATAGCAACAGGGCATTCTCACTGGGAGAGAATATGACTTGGAGTTCAGTACAGCAGACATGTGTAGCCCAGACACTATTGGTCCAACAGAAGGGTGAAGTTTTGGCAGTGTGAGAAGCATTGGAAGAATCCTACAGATGCCTAAACATAGGCAGGCAAAAAAAAAAAAAAAAAATCCAAGAAAGGTGGTTTAGAAAAACAGCTCAATCAAGGATCTTGGTCTCATCCATAGGATCTCACACTGTTGGCCTGCAGCTAAGATCTGTGTGGCTTGACCCACACCATTGTGCTGCATTTTCATTTTTAAGAGTATACTTTGTCCTAAAGTATACTCTTAAAGTATACTTTGAAGCATAGAAAGCTGAACTCCTGAGGTTGTTGATTCCCTCTTTTCCTTAATTTCTTACTGCCAAGCCTCTTTGGCCATTGGGTGTTTTCACCTTGGTCCTTCATGGAAAACTTGTGAGTTTGACACCATTCGAACTCAGGCCAGACTGATCCTGAGCCCAGAATGTCAAAAGATTCCTAAAAACAAGGACAATTAGGAGAGTCATAAAGCTGTCTTCTGATTTGGGAGAGGGGACAGTTTACAGCCAGCTCATTGCTTCTATTCCTTGATGTAGGATGGAGGGAGGAGAAAGTTAGGTTTGTGCTTTCATAGAGATATGTGGCCATTAGGACTAAACCAGTGAGAAATTAATGGAACCAAATGGTCCTCATCCAGGGAAATGCCAAGAGGAAGGAAAACAGTAAATCGTAGGATTAAAGTGTTGACTTCTAAGCTCACTGCAGAGAAAAACATCGTCTACCAGTAGAAAAGTAATAATTTTCATAGATCTTAAGAATTACATGTGCTCAGAACAGTTTGCCAACTCAATAGTATTTGGAATTCCTGAAAATTAATTTATATAAAATTAAACATTGACCTATAGCAGATTCCTTACTGGGACATTTAAGCTGTTTGTGCATAGAATTTACAGGATTTCCGTGTCATTTTGTAACTGGAATTCAATTCTAAGTGTCTGTTGTGGCTGGTTTGTCTTATTCTTTGTGTCTGAACTGCATGTTATACAGTAATTAAAAAGCTAATTTGTCTTTCTTTTTGTTTAAAAAAAACCACAACCACCAACAGTGTCTTTCTCAGCTGGCTTCTCTTCTTCCCTCTTTGGTCTGGTTGATTGGAAACCTGCCTCTCCTGCCTTCATTTCTCCCTCTTCTTCCGGAGTGGGTCTTTCTCTAAAAATGTAGTCTGGTCAGGTAATTCCATTTATATTTCCCCTTTGATCTAAGGATGCTAATAGTTTCTTAAAACTGACTCTTTAAACTCTTTAAGTAATCTCCAAAGATTCACTGGCAGAATTTAAGGAAAACGCAATCCATTTTCTCAGGTAGAAGAAGCTTCATGTGAAAGAAAAATATTTGTTCCGCACAAATCAAATAAATAATGTGATAACAGCCACTTTTCCGAGTTTCCATCAGCACGTTCCTAATTATACTTTGCAAAATTTCAAAACAGTTTTCCAGACAATTTGGCAACTTTTACCTACATTGGCAAATGTAGTGAAATTCTTAAAAAAAAAAAAAGTCCTGATTTGTTGCTTAATGTTTCCAAGTTAAATAAGTATAACTCTAATAGAATATCAGGAATTCATGCCACAGCAGAAATCCAGAAATTCAATAAGATTAAGGCAAATCTGAAATGCTTCACATGGTACCATTTAATAGTGCATTTTCAGTGTTGAGATCTCAATGCTATGTATTAGAAATATGTTCAGTTAGACCGGTGTCCATGGATAAATGCAATTGCTGTGAGCTTTGCCTTCTTAAATGAGAAAAGAGTTTGCCAAAATAAGCAGTACTATTTCAGTAAAACACATTTATTTTCTACAAACTACCTTTTGCCAAGTACTAATATAAGCAGATGCTGGAAGAAAAGTAAATGGAAACAGAATTTTGGATCCTCATCCAAACAAAATTAGTTATGAGGCAGTAAATAAAGGCTCAAAGCTCTATAGCTGTTATAGATCATATTTTAGTGTTTCCTTCCCAAGATCCCCACATGAACTTACATATGTCATTGACTCTCAACTTCCCTTATGGGTACAATCTGCAATAGACATTTATTTTTGTGGGGCTAGGTTCTTCTAAATTACCCACTTGCCCCTAGGAAACACAAAAGGTTTTTTGGTGGGAGGAAAGTACAGTTAGAAAAAGGTTTTATCTGGGCTATTAGACTCCAAGACAGTGATCCTAGTGCAAGGGGTTTATTTGGGAGGTGAAGAAAATACTACAGGGATTGAGATGGGGAGAAGAAAGCAGACAGTAGGGACTGTGTTATTAAGCAAGTCACTGAATGGGCTGTTAAAAGTGAATCTCGCTGGGGAAGCCCTGGAACCCTGGAGAACACATGCCTCTAAGACTTCCTACCCCAGAGCATGAGGAGGTCTGAGAAGCATTCTTGTGCCTGTGCTCACTGGTCAGTGGTTGAGAGATGCTCCTGGGATATGAACTATGCAGGCAAGTGGGCATCTACAGCTAGAGAAAGGTCTGAGGCAAAGAAGTGCAGTGTTGGCAACCAGAAGTCACGCACTAAAGCAGTAAGGGCTGGGGATGTGGTGGGGTACAAAGAAAGAAAGTTAATCTACAAGGGGAAAAATGCTGATTAAACCCCAAATAAGTTATTTTTAAATAACCCATGCTCTATTCACTTTTCATAGAAAGTTAGAAGTAGGCTACATTATTTTGAATATGCTTATATTCTAATTTCACTGTTTGATAAACAGTAAATCTTTAGTGAAGGACAAGGACCCAGATGCTGTATGTCATTCCAGCCCATTCTCATGCTATCAATCAGGTTGAGCTCTTTATAAAATCAAATAACAGTGAATGATCCTTTTAATTCCATCCACTTGAGTTCACTGGGGTCAAGTGTACTAAACAACAAATTAATCCAAACAAGACAATGGATGTGGTGATTGATTTAGACCTGGTCAGAAAATATAAATGGCTACCTATCAAAGGCTTCTGCTTTCTCTTCTTTCTGCATTAGGACTTGAGGCCAGGAGACGTAACTGGCAAACGGAACCTCTGGGAAAAGCAATCTGTGGATAAGGTCACTTCCCCCACTAAGGTAAACTCTCTGAAGGACTGGTATTTTAGAGGTTTCTTTTCTTTCTTTTTTTTAATTGATTTTATTTTTTAACTACATGGCTGCAGAATGCATCACAATTCTTATTACACATATAGAGCACAATTTTTCATATCTCTGTATGAAAATATATATATAAAGTATGTTCACACCAATTCATGTCTTCATACATGAACTTTGGATAATGATGTCCATCACATTCCACCCTCATTGCTAACCCCCTGCCCCCTCTCTTCCCCTCCATCCCTCTAGAGGTTTATTTTCTTAATGAACCCTGCCATATAACATTTTGTCAAAGGAGAAATATCATTGACCCACAGTTCCATTGCTGTACTTAGGAAGATCAGCAGAGATGGGCACATGGGATAACAGGGGTCTACGTATCTTTGCAAGGACCCAGTGTGATGCCACCGTCATTTGGGGAAAGCAGATCCTTAGGGGGAAGTGCCTGTTTTCCTGAGTAGACAGATCCAGACCTGTTTTCTAGAGCCATTCTAGAAAACACTGCCAGCAGCCTCAGGCCCCAGGTTGCCATGGCAATGAATTGAAATAATATTCACAAGTCAGGCAAAATGTGCTACCCTGTGAAAATTAATGGCTAGGAATGCTTAGAATGCCTCTTTTACTTTTGACATCCTCCGGGTAAAGGGAATGCTCATTCTTCAGAAAGGGGGCTCTGGACAGTATCTAAAGGATGCTCAGACTACAAATAGGGCCCCCTTGTTATACAAGGAGCTAATTCAACTCCTAACTGAAGCCCTTCTCCATTTCAAAAAACAGATCCAGTCTTCTCCTTTAATAGAGGAAAAATTAAAGAGAGACCAACAGGGAGTAAGATTAGACTGCTTCTTAGTGGACGTAGAAATCTAGGGACAGAAGCACTTTTTAAGCAAACTCAGGCCAAAGAACACATCAAAGGCAACTAGAGAACCACTGGGATTCACTGAAATGAGAGAATTACTTTCCCTTTCCTATTTTCCACACCCTCTTAAGTCTGGTGCAGCTGCCTGGGTATGTTACTTTATCTTCTCTATTGGTTATACATTGCTCCTTCATTCCAATAAATCCCACTAGCCCAGCCTCTCTACTTAAAATGATTTAAATAAGTTCAGATTTTCAAATGATTGCTAAATACATAAAAAGCACCTGGTAGGAATGATCACCACTACACACCACTGTGAAGGAGCATCCACCCTACACCAGGTGCTGTTATTATCCCATTTGATCCTCCAGCCATGAGGCACTGAGAAGTTAAGTAACTTTCCTAAAGGCACAGAGGAAATAAGCAGCAAAACCTGGATCGCTAGTGAAGCTGACCTGAGCCTGTATTCTTATTCAGCAGGAAATGTATAGTTTTAAATTTTCTTACATTAGTTTCTTTTTTTATTAATGTTTTAAAAAATAAATGACAGCGGAATGCATTACAATGCTTATTACACATATACAGCACAATTTTTCATATCTCTGGTTGTATATAAAGTATATTGACACCAATTTATGTCTTCATACATGTACTTTGGATAACGATGTCTATCACATTCCACCATCCTTCTTAACCTCTGTCGGCTCCCTTCCCCTCCCACCCCTCTGCCCTATCTAGAATTCATCTATTCCTCCCATGTTCCCCCTCCCTACCCCACTATGAGTCAGCCTCCTTATATCAGAGAAAATATTCGGCATTTGTTTTTTTGGAATTGGCTAACTTCACTAGCATTATCCAATGCCATCCATTTACCTGAAAATGCCATGATTTTATTGCTGAGTAAAATACCATAGTTTTATTGGTGGCAGGAGACAGGAAGAATAATGTTTGTTTTTTTAAACAAAGGATGAACTTATTGGCCTAAGACTTCGTGATCCTTCTAGCATAGATAACTGACCTTTCAGAAGTGGCAGTCCAAGTGTTTATACATCCTCCTCTCTGAGCTGTCCATAGTCCGTCATCACAGGTACAGTGGAATCCCTCTGGACATACTTCTCTTAGCCAGAGCTCTAGGAAGTGGAATAAAGATGACCTGGAGTGTCAGGACTCAGAGAACACCACTTATATGCAATCCAGCCTGAATGGCACTCCCTGGAACTGTGCCATGTGGTGGGACCAGGTAGGAGGGTGACAGTTTTCACACACCACTCCCTCATCCCTGGTCTATGCTGCTGAACTCCTTCTACAGCAATAATATGAATAGGCCCACCAGACCCAGAGCTGAGATAAGGAACCAGTAGATTAGGTTGTTCTGCTCCAAAATGCCAAACCCACTACCTACCTGTCATGCCACCCTCCTTTGTCATGAAAATGCACAACACATCGAAAATGCAAATTCACCACACCTTAATATCTTTTAGGACCTCACGTAAGGATTTTTAGCAGCTAGATAAGAGGGAAGGGGAATAGAATAGGAATAGAACTGTGGGTCAAGCACAAGGCCTGGGTATAAGAATAACAGGGAGAATATAGAGACTGCTAGTGGGGGGAAATGGGAGAAAACCAAAGATGAATGTACCCTGCTTCTTCGTTGTATGTTACTGGGGCCCGACTGACTGCCCGGTCCTGTGTGTCTATCCTGGATGTAAACCTCCCTTCTCCTCCCACCCCTCTGCACCCCTAGAATTTCCTGGCCTTTCAGTGAAGCTTAAAACAACCTCCTGGACTCTGAATGACACAAGCAAAGCCAAAGTTCAAGATAGAAAAAAGGAACATACAGGAGAAAGCTAGGAAGAGTGAAAAAAAGAATCAACAGAAGAAAAGGGTAGCCTAAAAGACATATTTGAATAGAATGTAAATAGTAATTCTCCATTTCATAATTTTTTGTTTAGGCTTTTAGTTGTAAATGGGACACAATCCCTTTATTTTATTAATTTATTTTTATGTGATGCTGAGAATTGAACCCAGTGCCTCACACATGTTAGGGAAGCACTCTACCACTGAGCCACATCCCCAGCCCCCATTTATAAATATTTATTCCTGCCACACTATGTTTTTTTTTCTTCTGCCATAAGCCATCTGGGTGAAATACTCTGGGCTGTCGATTTAAAGTTCTCTTCTCTTAGCAGGTTTGAGACAGTTCGAGAAAGAACCCAAGAGCTCAAGACGCCGGACCACCTCAGTTGTAGAGGGCTACTTGCTCTGTTTTATATTTATGTCAATTTACAAAATTGGGTTTATTTTCTTTTGTTTTTCAATTTCCCAGTAAACCAATGTATATGATCACTATATTTAATAATCACATCTAGAGATGTTCATGGTAAAAGTACCGCCTTTGCACAGGAGCCTGTTTCTAAAGAAACCCATGCTGTGAAATAGACTTTCCTACTGCTCGTGTCTGAACAGCGATACCAACCACATTGGAGTCACCAACAGGAGGTTAAGGTTGCCTGAGGAATGTGTGCAGTATCTAGGAAAAGGAACCATAGTTGTCGTTGTTGTTAATACAGAGGTCATGTTGTTTCTGCACTTTAGAATAAAGCATGGAAGAAATTATCTACATAGGCCATGGTAACTGTTTCTGAAAGTAACCTGTTTCGAATTTAAAATTCTGCAATAATGATGTCTTTTTTAAAAAAGAAGATGTACTGTTAAGGTATTACTTTTTTCGTGCTGATTCATATCTAAATTGGATTATTATTTTAGCTGACAGTGGTACTGATTTTTTTTAGGTTGGTTGCTTTTGTGGATTTCTTTGATAGTGTAGTAGCCTGACCCACATTTTAGATTACCCGATTATGTATGTATGTATGTATATGCATACACGTATACAAACACACTAACAGTAGAGTGCTTTTCATGTGCTAGACTATTATTTTTAGTAGTATGTCTTTGTAACTAGAAAATATCACAGCTCTTTAAAAATTAAAAAAACACAATATTATATTAATATTTCATATTTGCCAACAGAAACATGGCAGGTAGGTATGGAAATGTTTTCAATGCCCGATGACTTATAAAAAAGAAAGTACTGAAAAGAAAGATTAGAAGTGTCAAAAGGAGTTGAAATTTTCTATAATACATAGTATTTAGTCTATAATTCAAGACAATTTTTGAAGCCCAGTGTGAATTTTACAAAATCTACTGTCTGAATCAAATTCAGCCTGTAACATTAAAGTTCATGGTAAGTTGGCCAACATGATAGCTAAGGTCTCTTCCTTGGCTAAGATTTAAAGACAAGAATTTCAATGACAATACTGCACAGATTGGAATTCCAGACAGAGATATAAACAAAGACGAACTTTGGCTCATGTCTGGAAGGGAAGCAGAGAAGTAAAGTGAGTAAAATCTAGCATTTAGGAGTGACACCTTCATATACTAGTACCTCCACCTTCATATACTTTGAAATATTTTTCAAGTTAAACTTTTCTACTTTGTTGGTCATTGATACTTGTCATAAGTTGATAATGTTCTAAAATTTCAAAAATATATGTGAATTTTACTAGTATTATTTTTCCCCTGAGTCCTTATTGACTTACCATTTTTACACACACAATCCAGATATCTGATCTTATTTTAGCATGTAAGTCTTTACTCTTCATAATAGATGATAGAAGATACACCGGTATCTTGGCAAAATGTCCTAGTATAGACATATACATACAGCTTCACCAGGTTAATTTCATACCTCAGTTGACTTAACCAAAATTGTCTTAGACTCCATTCCTGCCATACTGAGAGAGCATCCCAAATAACTATGTTATAAGCCACTTCTCCAGAAAGGCTAGCCAGGGAGGGCTGGCTTGTGGAGTAAGCACTGCCTTCCAAAGCCTATCTTCCTCCTAAATCAGGAAAGGTTAGTTGGATTCCCTAGTTTTTAGCAAACCTGGACCAAAGGAAGGAAAGCCACCAATATTGCACAAGCCATCCACCCATGACAGAGTAGACACAAGTCTACGATAAAATGAACTAGAATTCCCATGAGACTCCCCTGTAGAGGATTTCCATCATTGGAGTGAAATGGTTCAACATCTAAATTAAGGCCAGTGGTGAGGAAACATTGTTGTGCTGAACTTTTGAACAAGAGCTTCTCCTGATCACTATTCTATGTATTTTCTAGAAAATCTAAAGTTGAGAAAAGAATGTACTGATCCTGACTTTTATTCCAATGTTTGGAAGGAATAAGTTTTAAGGTAGAATTTTTGTTCAGTTTAAATTTAATCTTTGGTAAAACAAATTTATCGTTGACTTGTTTAATTACAGTTCTCTGTTATCTTTAAGAGATAAAACTGCAAGCTGACTAGCATGTTCTGTGAATCTGCCATTCTTTAAAATGTTATAAACACTTGATATTTTTCACTGATAATTGATCGCTGCAATAAAAATATATTGTGAAAATGCATCCACAATAAATGGAATTCCTCCAAATGTTTTTGCCTCACATAATTCTATATACTATATTGATTGCAAGAGGTGTGCCTGTTAAAATAAAGATGATGGCGTGGCAAATCCTGTCTTTCACCTTGACTGTTGGTTTCAGTCTTTTAAGAAAAAAAAAAAGCATTTTCATATTTTTTAATGCTGTGTGTGTGTGTGTGTGTGTGTGTGTGTGTGTGTGGTGCTGGGGATTGAACCCAGGGCCTTGAGTAAGTGAGGCAAGTATTCTACCAACTAAGGTATATCTCCAGCCCCTTAAATGCTTTTTATTAGAGATAATTTTCTAATAAAATATTCAAAATTGTTCTAATGTGAACAACTGACCAAACATGTATGGAAAAGGTTGAAACAGGGATTATTTATTTTTTCTTAAAAATAAATCTATCAGACTTCATCCTCCTCCTTATTTATTCCCAGTATAGTCACATACCACTCCTCCTGATTCTAAGAGGGGCATAGAAACATACCATTCATTTAATGAATACTTACCACTTGCAGGGCTATGGGAATTACATTGGAATCCAAATATATTTTTCCCTATCAATTTTGCCTAGTAATGTAGCAGTAATTGATCCGAAATCTGAGGTTCTCACAAAAGTTCTAAATTGTGGGTCCAGAGCCTCTGAAGAGTTCCGTAAATTCTATCAATAGGATTGGCAAATTAAGTTACCATAAAAACATACACTAATATTTTCATTGCCATGTCCTAACAAGAAGGATAAGTCTGGATAAGATATTTGTCATCAAGATCAATTTACAAAATTAAGCAGTAAAAGAATCAATCTGTAATACTACTACAAATTGATAAGATTAGGGGCAAATGAAAATTAACTTTATAATATACATATTCAGGATATGACCTTAAATAGTTCCTTGTTTGAAATGCAAACCAGTAGATATTGTAGGTTTTTCCTACTCTTGCTTGCACATGTGCTACAATTAGAAGAAGAAATAAGAAAAAAGATCTCATGATCCTAAGCATATGTTCTTCCATGGGAGTTAGAATACAAACTAACAAGGTCTGGATCCACGTATAATGTCTATTTGTGTCACGTTTATTAATTATGTTGTCCAAACATTCTATGTCCTCTCTGCTTTTTCCTCTGTTCTATTATTGAGAAAAGAATGTGAAAAATATCTCCCATTATGATTATGAATTTGTCTATTTCCCCCATATAATCCTGTTAATTTTACTTTCTATACTTTAAGCAAATTTAGGTACATTGAAATCTAGAATCATTATATCTTCCTAGTGGATTTAATATTTTATCATTATGAAGTGATCTCTTTGTAGCAAAGATGTTTGCCTTAAAGCTTATTTTTTTATTCTGAATATTGCTACTGTATCTTTTTTTCCAATAGCACTTCCATCATATAAATTCATCCATTTCCTTTCAACTTTTGTATATCCTTTAGTTTTAGATGAGTGGCTAAAAATCATGTATTTGGGGTTTGGGTTTTAATTCAATATGATCATCTTTGAGTTTCTGCTAGAGTATTTCGTCCTTTCATCTTTAGTGTAATTACTGAAACTTTTTCATTTAAATAGCTTCCTAGCCATGTGCCTCCTGTACTGTTACTTTTCTTTCTTATTTATGCCAGGGCTGCTCCTGCTTCAGAGCACCTGAGGATCTACAACGGGCAGCTTGAGAGGCTAAGCTTTACTTTTGGCAATGGGATTTAGCTAAAGGGGAATAAAAAATCTTCTAATTGCCAAAGATGAGGGCTTTCCAGATGATTGGGTCTCCAAAGAGCTGTTTCCTAAAAGTAAGAGTGAACTTCAAGTCATCTGGTCTTCACATAGATTTCCACCTGCCTTGATTCTGGAGAACAACTATATCATTATAGCAAGGAAATAAATGATAAAGATAAGAAAAGTTATAAAACACTGAGTAGCGATTCAAGAATTCTAAGAGATAAAATATCACAAAGCTGTAACACATGATTGTCAAAGAATATGTAGTAAATAATAATCAGCAGTCAAATGGAGGACAGGAATACTTCAGTCTGAAGTAATTGAAGAAAAAATATTTCCTTATAGGTTTTTACATGCTCACAAAAACCCAGTGTACCCAGTGCCAGTACATATGAACAGGCTGCATAAGTGATAAGAGGATGGTTTCATGAGGAATTCAATTTATAAACTCTGATTACATGTACTGTCAATTTTTGTAGTAAAATTCCTAGAGTTCTGAGAGGTTAATTTGTTTTATGACATTTTGTGATCCCAGATTCATCGTTCATGTATCAACTCATCCCTGTATCTCAGCTCCACAAATATTGACGTCTTGCTTCACTCTAGTGCAGTTTCAGTAGCAGAATTTTGCCAAGCCATGTTTTCAGTGATAATGGCTACCTTAAACTATGATTTCAAAAAAAATGCTTCATCAAGATAAGATTTTAGAAGGCTCAACTGGTCACTTCTACCCAGATAGGAACCTTCACAGAATATTCTAGGATTTTGCAAAAAGACTACAATCATATAGAACACAAGATTAGTGTAATTGGTTTCCAACCTGATCCAGCACTCTTCTATATAAAACCTGCCATCTTTTGTCTTGTGCCTGTCAACGTTTGTAACATAGGTGCTTGGAGTTTTTGTCAAATGATAGAAATCAGTTGTCCTGAGTTCAGCAGGGCTTCTGCATCCTTGGTGAACATCGGCATCAATAATGGGCCTTTTTAGTTATGTAGGTTCCACTCCCAGCAGATTCTTATTAGATTTAGAGTTGAATTGTCAACTCTTTGCTACCCAAAGAGTATTGCTACCCAAAGAAAAATAGTAGGTCTGGATGAGGCCTGAGGTTTTGCATTTCTAATGGGTTTCCAGATGATGCTGCAGTGGTGGCTGCTGCTTTGGAGACTACATTTTAAGAAGCAAGTTCTGTCTCTCAGCCTGTGCTCTTTCTAAGAATGTATGCTTAAAAGATTCCCACTGAAAACAACAGAATGAGAGCCCTTAAAATGACTTAACACTTTATGTATGCTAACAACATAATCCTCATAACAACACTATCATGTAGGCGTCATTATATCCTCATTTTACAAGGAAACCAAGACACAGAGATGTTAAATAACCTGCCAAAAGTCACAAAGCTAAATATTCTGGTTCCCCAGTAAACACTTTTAATTCTCTGTTTCAGTAGTTCTCAAAACTTAGGGTGCATCAAAATCACCTGGGGAACTTGTTAAAACATCCATTGTTCCACCCCAAAGTTTCTGATTCCATAGGTCTGGGAATGGGCTTTAGAATTTGCATCCTAACAAATTTTCACATGATGCTAACTAAGGCTGCTCATCTCAGAGAACACACTTTGGAAACCACTACAGATGCCATGAGGAAATTGGTGGCTCTGACCACCCCTTTCACATGTTATGAATAAATATGTAAGTGCTTTGAATTTTACATGTTTTTCACTCATTTAATCTTCTCAACCCAACAAGTTGGGTACTACTCAATTCCCAATTATGTCCACTGTTGTGGTTTGGATATGAGGTGTCCCCCAAAAACTCACATGTGAGACAATGCAGGAAGTTTCAGAGGAGAAATGATTGGATTGTGAGAGTCTTAACCGGATCAGTGAATTAATCCTTGATAGGATTAACTGAGTGGTAACTAGAGGCAAGTGGGGTGTGGCTGGAGGAAGTGGTTAATTGGGGGGCATGGCTATAGGGTGTATATTTTGCATCTGGAGCTGGAGTCTCTCTCTCTGTGCTTCTTGATCACCATGATGTGAGGTGCTTTCCTCGACCACCCTCTCCCACCATGATGTTCAGCCTCACCTCGAGCCCCAAGAAACAGAGCCAGCCTTCTCAGGACTAAGACCTCTAAAACTGTGAGCCCTCCAATAAACTCTTCCTCCCCTACAGTTGTGCTGGTCAGATCCTTTAATCAGAGCAGCGGAAAAGCTGTCTAAAACACCCCACTTTACGGTAACTAAATGGAAGCACAAAGAACTTCAAAAACTTCCCTGTAGTCATACAACCGTTTAGTGGTAGAATATTTGACCCCAGCTGTCAGCTACTGAGCTCCTGCTCTTAAAGACCCTGTCCCCACCCCCCTTTATCTCCCCACCCGTCTGCCACAAGGGATCATTGCCTAGGGGCGAGCCTTGAAGACACTGTCAAGTCAGAGCCACTGCTTTCCTGGTGAAGCTAACAGATAGGACAGGATGTGAGTCCAACCATGCAGCCAGTAACTTGGCCAGTTAAGGATACCTCGCCCCTTGGGCTCCCTGGCCTATCCTCATCCTAACACAGCGAGGAGCTAGAAACTAGAAGGAAGACAGGATGGATGGAAATAGCAAAGCACCAACCTCCCTCCCATTTCCCGCATTGCCAGAGCAGGGACACACCTAGGCTGCTCTGAGAAGTTGGAAGAAGGGGAACTTTGAATTAAGTTTAAAATTGGAAGTTCAAAACGAACTAAATACTGAATCTAAATACCAAATACCAGAATAAAATTGTTTTAGGAGTTGAAAGAGGCTGAAACATTATTAAATTTGGCCAACATATCCTCGGTAGAAAAAATATCACCACTGCACAGTTCAGGGACAGTTACTGAGGAGGAAAGACCATGTTTGGTTTTTTTTGTTTGTTTTTTTGCCATGAGATTTCACACTGAGCCTGAGAACCATTTGTTCTCTTTTGAATTAATTTAGCCTGATGTTTGTTGAGCAGGTAGGGGACATACCAAGTGCTAAGGGGAATTACTGCTTCTTTGTAGTCTCCAAATAAAATGAATTCTATTAATGATAGAGAGATTAGGAAAAGTGTCTTTATGGGAATTACTCTTGAGCTGAGTCTTGGTTAGTTGCTGGCCTGATTGGAACTTGGAGACAGTTTGAGAGGTTTGGCCTGATACTGTCATCCAACACCCAGATGGTCTGAGGAAGATCCAGAATGGTACCAGACTACTCCTGGGTTCCCAAGCCCTAGTATGACTTCATCAACCAAACTGTGGTAAGACCTCAAGGGCCCCATGACCACTAACTTCTATGATGTCATAAATAACTAATTGCCCTTTAGGACTTTATTCTAGTTGAAGTCTGTTCAATAAACTCAAATTGATATAATTACACAAAGTATATTCCCAACATAACTTATATTTGACCATATTGCTAAGATGAACTTTCTCCTGATTCCCACACCAGTGATTAGGCCTTTGGGGTATGGTTTTGGTTGTCTGCTCCTTTGTTTTCTTATTCCACTTTTTAAAAAAATATTGCCTTTTAGATTGCAGTCTTGTAGTAATCTCACCAAAAAAGCAGAAGAGGGAAAATTGCTGCAGAAGTAAATCTGCAGGCAGATGTAGCTATACAAGGAGTCTGACCAGTAACTTTCTCAGATCACAGGGAACTAGAAGGAAAACTCAGACTGATAGAAAGTCCTTGGTGGAAGTTGACTCTAGTCCACCTTAACTTATAAGGAAAAAAAAAATCATTTCTTTAAAGTGATACCAACTCCAGCTAAGCTTTGGCTGAACTGTACTACCCTGTGTAATTCACAACACTTCTCTCCCAAGAATGCATCCCTGTGGAGAATGCTTTGTTCCCTGCAGTAGCCTTACATTGGGCACAGTCCCTGACATGCAGGGAACATCCAATAAAGATTTGTGGAATTCATGAAATATGAAGGTGTATGATTTTCAAAGTTTTGTTGAATTCCTAAGCATTTTTATTATGCACTAAGATAATTTTCCTTTATAAGGATTACTTGACATATTTGGACCTATAAATATTTGAACTCAAAATAATGAGACTTGAATCCTAGCTTTGCCATTTATTTCTTGTATAACCTGATTAGATCTTTCCTAGGAGCTTTATCTTGTGCATCCAACATTCTATACCTTGTAACCATAGTAAAATTCAACAGAAGAAACACTTAAAGGTTGTTTTAATCCGTTCTCTGTTGCCACTGGCACAATACCAGACTGGGTACATTAAAAGCAAACAGGTTTATTTGGGGTCCTGGTTCTGTAGGCACAAGGTCAAAGGACCACATCTGGTGATGGTCTTCTTGCTGACAACATCCTGAGGGGATATGGGGCATCACATATGTGTGTGTGTGCGTGCGCACACACACACTTCTATACTGGTTGTCACCCCTCTCCTTACAAAGCCACTAGTATTCAATCATGGGGATTCCACTCAGATAACTATCTAATCCTAATCACCTTCCAAAGGCCCCTCCTCTAAACACCATAGATTGTTTTTACCCTCTTAAAACTTCACAACAGAGATTAAATTACAATATATGGAGCTTTGCAGGACACATTCAAATTATATCCAAACCATAGCAAAGATTCTCTGTGCATGTCACCTTCAGTGATGTTTGCATGGCATAAAATTAGGTATGATGAAGACTTATTTTCAAAAGAGCTTATCTATTTTCTCAAGCCTGGGCCTAATGTGGAACGTTCAAATTTCTAAGTTGCTTATCTAAAAAAACCTTACTTTCAAAAACTTACAAAAGCCTATTTCCATGCTTAAACCATAGTGCTTTGCTTTTATTCTACTTTCAAACTGCTATAATCTCCATTAAGACTCCAAATATCTGTAATTCTTTTATTTTTTTTAAGCTATCCTTGGAAAACTGTTCCAAATACATTTAAATTATCCACTGGAGCTAAAGATAAGGGAAAAATCAAAATGATATGTACACAAATAATATTAAGCCTGTTATGGAAAGGTCATATGTAATTAGTTGAGATAATACACATAGAGTGATTTGCCATGCCCCAGAAGACAGTAAATTTGTTAGCTAATGATTATTATATTTAAAGAATATCAAAGCTAATAAGAATTTTGAGAGTTCATCCTAATATGTTCATGACTCCTCCAAATCAACACTTATGGAGAAAATTTTCATTTTTCAGAATAAAATTGGGCAGAATGGAACTCACCGTGCAAAGACCAACATTCGATTTACTCTTCTAACAACTCCAAGTAGTAGTTGCAATTATTGCATCCATTTAAAGGATGAGAAAGTTTAGTCCAAAAAATCAACTTGTCCACCGTCATGCTGTTAAGATCAGATGAGCTCCAAAATACAAATCTTAACAAGTATGCCTTACCCCTTCTCTGAGTAAAGGCCTGACAACCAGTTGGTATGCAGAACAGGAGAGACTAACTGCCTTCCTAAATCCTCCCATAGATCCCAACGTCCTAACCTACCCCCAACTTCTCTGGCCGCCCAGCAACTTTATCCTGAGGCCCCATCAAACCCCGCGGCTCCATCTCTCCGCTGAAGCCTGGGCTCAGCTCACCGCAGCTGCGCTGGTTGCTAAGTGATTCCGCAGGATGCACGTGGTCTCGCGAGAGCGGGCCGTTGCCTAGGTAACGAGTGGCCTGGGAGTAGTTGAGGCTGCTAAAAGACAGTGGAGCTCCTGCTACCTCCAGACCCGGGTGCTTCAAGGAGTTCTCGAAATAGTCTCCCAGCACGAGTGGGACAGAAGACCTGGGAGTGAGGAGGGGCCGCCTGAGGCGGGACGCAGTGCAGAGAAGGAAGGAAGGTTGGAGGCGGACGCCCCTGCGGAAGCACGGGCGGAAAACGAGCTTCCCCCTCACTGTGCAGCGTCCTGCAGGAGTGAGCTGGGGAGACTGCCACCCTGTATTGTGGCGGACTCGGGCCCGCAGGCTTCTGCTGCACACGTGGGAGCGCCCCTTACACCTTGGCTGGGGCTTTGCTTACGCCAAGGTTTTACTCCACTGCGGGTCAGCGCGTGGTGAGCCTCCTATGCACGTGTAAGGACACGGAATCAATCGAGAGGTGGCCTGTCCGGTTTTGTAAATTGGCAGTCTCCATACTAGAGGAGTCGTCTGTGCGCAGTTTTCTCAATTGCATTTGTGGTTCTTTGAGATGGACCTTGGACCTTATTCTGGGCAGCCCACGTTCCAGAGCACGCTGTTTGTAGAGAGGAGCAAAAGCCAATAGATTTGAAATTGGTAAATTCCTCTCCTAATCTATAGAATCTTGGCAAGGAATTTCGATTATTTCATTGTCTTAATGATAACTACGTGGGAGAATACTTGGACAGGCACATAATGGTCGTCATCAATACAACCTTCTGGTAGCTATTGAGGTTTCAGTAATAATATAATTGACTATTAGAACAGTGACGGTATCTACTAAATAGTATTACATTATAAAAAAGAAAAGTATTGTCATTTGAACTTGAATTTTCACTTGAACTGAAAATTAAGGAGGAAAAAAACCTTTTAAAACTGTATTGCTACATATCACTGCCTGAAGAAGCAACTGTAATTTTTATTTATTTTAATGCTTCCACGATCATTCTGAACCTATTTTCACTATGTAACATTTAATTGTAAATATAGAATGTTAATGAATTTCCTGTGTACTCTGGATTTTTTAATTAAATTTTTAACCTGATTTGTCTTTTATTGTGATTTTTGTGTTTCTCATAGTAGTAGAAAGTCTCTTCAAATCTTTGAAGTTAAAGGCTTAATTAGCATCTTGTCACTGTTAACTAAATACAATTGAATGCATTTTTAGTACTCATTTAATGTAAAAAAAAAAACCCTTCAGCTTAAAAAAATCTGTCAAATAAGTTTCTTAGAAATTGTTTTACAGCCTATCCACGTAATAAATTTCAAGCCTAACACTGGAAAAGATGTCAGAAGATTCAGAAAAGGAGGACTATTCAGACAGAACAGTCAGTGATGAAGATGAATTAGTATGTTTTTCTCAAATTTTATTTTACTTAATTTGAGATAAAATGTTACAAAATATATATTCCCAATTAAAATATTACAAAATCAATTGTATGTTTAAATCATTGTCATGGAAGATGGGACATAATTCAATAGAAAAACTAAGCTATTACTCTTTGCAGTATGCCCTATTTAGAAAGCAAAACTATATGTCTTCTTAAGAAAATAATTGTGATTATTATCCTGGGTTTTGTTATCTATTAAATCATTGGGTTTTATTTTTGTAATTCTTTTCCACTTATTTTCTTTTGTGTACTAATTCTGTAGTGTTACATCATAGAATATGGTGCTAGAACCCGGATAGGTTTAATGTGTCTATGATATCACAAAAGAAAGAATATGGAAGAAGGAAATGGGAGAGAAATGTAGTGTTTAAAAATATTTTGTCTGATCCTTGTACACATTTCTGAGATATTCCTTTTAAATTTTATTATAGTAAAAAATTATGTAAAAGTTAGCTCCCCCAAATAAAGTATAACCTCTTAGTCCATGGTTTTCTGTTTCTTTTAGTTGTTAATCTTAATTTAAATTGTGTTCCCAAGTTTACCAAGTACCTTTGAACTTCAGCCTTTATTCTTTCCCTGTGGTCATTGTTGCCATTCCCAAGGGAAGAGGAGGAATAAAGATGCAAACTTTATATTTCCAGGGTATTTGAGATACTGCTTTGAGACCAGTAACCCATAATAAATCTTTAATTTCCTTATTATTAAACATTAAAGGCATGTACTCAATCCCATGGACTAAGATAGATGTAAAAAAAAAAAATTCTGGATTTAGAAATTGTTTTTTTTTTAATTTAAAAATTCTCTTGTTTTAGGATGAAGAAACATTTATGAAATTTGTAAGTGAAGATATTCGTCAGTGTACACTATTGACAGGTTTGAACTTATCCATATATTTTTCCTCCCTTTTATCATAAGACATTGAGTAGATAAAAAGTGAAGAAACTAAGAAAGTCAGATTGGGTAAAATAGAGAATTTTTATTCTGGTGAGTAGGAGACAGAAATGAGAACTGTTGTATACACTTTTATAAGCATCTTTTGGAGATTAAGCTTTTGGGGATCATTTTAGGTAAACCTGGTTTATGTTAGAAAATAGTAAAAGAAATGAAATGAAAGCCATGATTCATTTATAAAGGACTTAAGATTTGCCGTTTTGTTCCAATTTGGGTGAAACCTATTGTTAAAAGATAAAATTTGCCACATTAAATTTTTAAAAAGAGTTCATTTGAACAAACAGCAATTCACAAAAAAATCAGGCAGCGGAACACTGCAAGTGGTTTGGGGCTCCACCTAAGGGGTGTGAGGGGAAGGCTTTCACAGGGTGAATGCAGAAGCAAGGCAAAGAAAACACTTGATTGGTTAGAGTGGAGAGGGAGCCTTATTTGGGTCATTTCACTGGCAAGTTCCTAGTTAGAGACTAGTTGTCAAGTTTCTGAAGTATCATTAAGGAAGGAAATGGCTTAAGGGGAGCTTCTCAGTAAATCGATGCCACACAGTTAGAGACAGGGCCACTGCACTGCCTGCTAGGAGTGGCCCCAGTGTGTTCAGGGGGCTTGCCACATGGGGACCCTAGAATGAAAACTGGGGGGGTGGGACTGTGACTGAGAGATCACTAGCAACCTTTGAGAACATAATTGCAGGAAGCAGTGAGGAATTGTAGTCCCAGAGTGTATTTAACCCATGGATGAAGTGGTTGATGAAGTGGTTGATGAAGTGCTAGGAGAGCTGCAAGAACCAGATGTATGGAGGGTAGTGGCGAGAATAATTTGATAGCATACAAATTGACAATATTTTTTTTGGCTTCTGTGAAGATCAGTTGTCACAAAATTTCATTAGTGCTTTTATTTAAAAAAAGTCATAATTGTTAGTACTAATGATATCCACAAATATCCATAAATTGAATAGTGTTAGAAAGAAAAAAGGAACTATGTAAAACATCGTAAGAATTGGTGTTTTCCTTCTTGTCACTCCTGGTTGTGTTTGAATCTTTTTCTCAGCCAATTCTTTTGGTGACCCATTCTTCCCTCGGACCACACAAATACTCTTGGAATATCAGCTGGGGAGATGGGTGCCACGCCTTCGTGAACCACGGGATTTATATGGTGTCTCTTCTTCTGGGCCCCTGAGCCCAACACGGTGGCCTTACCACTGTGAGGTCATTGATGAAAAAGTCCAGCATATTGGTATGTTTTTAGCAGCTTGGGGGGTTCAGACATTAGCAAGCCTACTTCATCAGCCTTGATTAAAATCATTAAAATGTGACAGTGTTGGAACAGTGCATTCCAACAGAAATGTAATATGAGCCCTAGATGTAATTTTAAACTTTCTAGTTGCTATGTTTATAAGGGTAAAAAAAGTAAAATTAATTTTTAAAATACATTATACTTAGCCTAAATATATCCAAAATATTTCACTTTCCTTCTTTTTATACAAAGACTTCCAAATCTGGTGTGCATTTATACTTACAGACATCTCAGTTCAGTTTAGTCACATTTCAAGTGTTTCACACCACATGTGCTTAAATAGAGGGGCTTAAAATATGTGCCACAGCTTTAGTCATTCTAAACAATTCCAAACAGCATGACTGTCTCATCACAGCCAGCTCCCAGGGAGTCCACCAGAATGGCTGTGAGCTACAGTCCCGCTCCTTTTTGTTCCCTTTCTCTTTCCCCCTCTGGATGTCCTTTCTTCTTAGTTTATCTTCTTTGGCCTCTTCCTGTCCTTTTACCTTTCCCCATTTCTGTTCCTCTTTCATTTTCTATTTTGTTGTTCCCCTTTGTCTCTTTTTCTTTCCTTTCCTACTTTCTTCTCTTCTTTAGTGGATGTTTATGGAACTGAAGAGTACATACTTCAGGGTGAATTTGTGTTCCTGTAGTATGTGTTCCCAAATTGATTTTTCACTCTTAGAAAGAGCCAGAACCTTATGTCCCATAACCACAGAGAGATGTGAAAAACATCTTGGAAAGGGACAGATCCTTTGTCCCCAATCCACAGAGGTGTGATGGGAACATTCCCATTGTTCTGCGCCTTCCCACTGCCGCTGTGTTTCTCCTTTCGTTGTTTATTGCATGCTCATAAGGACATTCATTGGTGTATAAAATTTAAAACTGCTTTTGGTGCCTACTTAAAATTTTTTAGGAGTCCTTAAAAACTAGTTTTCCCCTTTTATTTTCTGGTTGGTAGGTAGGTGAGTAGGTAGGTAGGTAGGTGGATGGATGGATGGATGGGTAAATAGATGGATAGATGGAAAAAGGGACAAAGAAGGAAAAAGAACAATGATTTTTGTTCAGAGAGGACAAAGTTAATTTCTAAGAATTCCAAAAGTTAAAAATATATTAAAGAATTTGTGCTTATTAGTACTTACATGCATCACTTTTTTACAATGATCTTGTAGCTAGCTGTAGGTGGGTATATATTTCTCTTCTGGAGTGTGAACATTGCTCTCTTTTTCTCCCTTCAGCCCCATTATTCCCACCCCTCCTCCAATAGCCCCTTCTTCCTTTTTGCTCCCAAACCAGGGAGATAAATTTTTAAAAACCCAGCAGAGAAAATGCTGCTGTGCCACTTTGGACCTTCCCACAAGCCCTTCTTTTTATACTTCACTTTTATTTCACAGCCTCCACATTACATATCTGTGGCAGTAGAAATGAAAAAGGATCAGGAAAAGAAAATCCCTCCTGCTTCTAGTGTGACTTCTAATTTCTCTTCTGTAGCTGTGACGAGAAAACAAAAGCAGAAGAGACCCCACAGGAAAAGAGAAGCAAGACTCCATCATGCCATGTTCCAAGCATCCCCAGCTCCTGTGCCCATTCCACTCAGTTGTTTTCTCCCCATCTAACTAGGAGCTCCACTTTGGCATCCTCAGCACACCTGTCTGTCCCTTACATTTCCTGGCCCTCATTTTCAGCCTTCATTTTGCCCACAGCTAGGAGAGTCACTATCTGTGGTTCAGGACATAGAAAGTGTCTACTCTCCTGGTACGTAAGAGATGGCCACTCCTTCAAATTAGAGCAGTCTAATTTCTGGCCTCTTCTATTAATCCCAAATACATTTCCTTACCAAAATATTATTTTAAGAGTGATAGATTCTATGGTGCTATATTTTGGATATCTTAGACTCTGGGCTCTAGGAGCCCAGTCTTCACCCTGAGTGAAGGTGTAGTACTACACAGGCAGGTGCTGGTACAGCCTCTCACACCATCAGTTTCCCAAGATCCTCAGAGGCAGGTTTGAGGTCACAGATACTGGTGACACTGTCTGTGTAAGACAGAGTCAAGCTGGACGAAAGCTTCACTTGGAGCTGTGCCACTGCTCTTGGTTTTGTTTTCGTTTTTTAATAGACAACATTTTAAAATTTTTTCCAAATATTTTTGTGGGTACATTACAGTCATACATAATGGTGGGATTCATTGTACCCATCAGTACATGCACACAATATAACAATGTAATTGGGCCAGTGTCATCCCCAGCACTTCCCTACTCCTCCCCCACCCTGGTCCCTTTCTTTCCTCCATTCTCTGATCTCCCTTTGCTTTTCATGAGATCCCTCCCACCTTGAGTTTTTCCTCTCTAGCTTCCACATATGAGAGAAAACACAACCCTTGACCTTCCGGGTTTGTGTGATGCTGCTCTTCCCTCACAGTGTGTGTCCTGAAATATTTGCAAGATCCACTGGTTCTCAAGCCAGCTGCCACAGCCACTGCATCCTCATCTAGGAGGAATCAGAATTTGCTCCTGGGTGTCCCTCACAGCTTTCTCCACTTGACTTGCTACCATTTCAGAAAGCATATTCCCCACAGTCCTGCCTATTACTTTGGACCTTACTATTTTCATTTCACTTCTGTGAAGATTTCACAAATTTGGATATTTGAAAGGACAACAGAGGACTCTACATAGAGTTCCACTCAAATATACCTTTTATTTAAAGGTAGAGGATATGGTGCAGCAAGATAAGAGGCTTCTGGCAAATGTTGGGGTCCAAAGGATAGCCTGACGCATGCTCCACAGGGTCATTACACCCCCCCACACACACACATACACACACACATACACACATTCACACACATACACACACACACACACACACACTGATTTGAAGACTGAAATAGCAGCATCTTTGTGATAAGATCTCAAAGCAAAAGTTCCCAGCTGGGTTTTTGTGCCTCTGTAATCATGTCATCAAGCCAAGCTGTCTAACTAGTTCAGCCAAATGAAAACCATCAGTATGCAAACTTGCTGTGTAGGATTACCAGAGGAGTTGCAACTTGAAACAGCTTGTCATGTCCTTATCTTGGCCAAAAGTTAAAGCTAGACATCCAGACTTCCCCAGGGATAAAAATGGATCTTTTCCAGCCCAGCTACAAATTAATGTCCTACACAGTCACCCTTCTTGACAGTCTTTTCCTATCAGTTAATATATACTAGTTTCTCTTTTATAATTGGTATGTTAGATTTCATTAAATTCATCTAATCATAATTTCTTTAACTGGTACCTTATTAATGAATTTTAGATGTTTTCAGTCTTTGCCAATTAAACCACAGGAACATCATTTTATGTGTGTCCTAATGCAGACATATAAAAATGCATTTTGTGAGTGAATTTCTGATCAAAGGATACTGTCTCAAAGTATGTGCCCTGTTGTCTTCCAGTATTTTCATATTTCTTTTGAGCTGATTTCTATATGTGGTAAGAGACAAGGATCTAGTCTTATTCTTCGCCATATATATGTTGAGTTTCCCAAGCACCTTTTATTGAAGAAATTTTTCTTTCTCCAGTGTATGTTCTCAGTACCTTTAACAACATTCAGTTGACTATAAATAGGTAGGTTAATTTCTGGATTTTCGAATCTCTTCCATTGGTCTCTGTTTTTATTCATGTTATATGATTTTGATTATTGTCACTTTGTAGCATGTTTTGAAGTATTGTGATGTCTCCAGCTTTCTTCTTTTCACTAAGGATTGCTTCAGCTTTTGGGGTTCTTTTGTGGTTCTACATGAATTTTGTGATTTTTTTTTCTAGTTCTCTAAAGAATGACATTGGTATTTTGATGGAGATTGCATTGAATCTGCAGATCACTTTGGGAAACAGGGACATTTTAACAATATTCTTACCAATGAGTATGGGTTGTCTTTATTTTATATGTCCTCTCTAATTTCTTATATCAATGTTTTATAATTTCGTAGAGATCTTTTACTTTCTTAAACTTATTTCTAGATAATTAAATTTTTTGCAAAAAAAAACTTTTGAATGGGATGCTTTCTTGATTTTTAAAAACACTATTTTTTTTTCTATTTTGATTTTGTTTCCTGCAGCATTACTAAATTTGTTTATCGGTTCCAACAGTTTTTTGGTGGTCCTGAGGGTTTTCTATACATAAGATCATGTCATCGGCAAACAGAGATCATTTAACTTCCTCCTTTCCATTTTAGATGCCCCTTCCTTCCTACCTGCCTTCCTTTCTTTCTCTTTTTCCTCTTCCCTAACTAAGACTTCCAGCATAGTGTTAATGGGAGTGCAAACATTGGCATACTTGCTTTGTTCCAAATTTTAGCATCGAGGCTTTCAGCTTTCCCCTATTTAGCATAATGTTGCCTGTGAATTTGTCGTGTGTCCTCTGTCCTGTTGAAGTATGTTCCTTCTGTGCCTATTGTTAAGAGTTTTTATCATGGAGGGATATTGAAATTTATCAAACGGATTTTCTATGTCTATCACATGGTCTTTGTCCTTCAGACTTACTGATGAGCTGAATTATGTTTATTGATTTGCATATATCGAACCACTCTTATATCTCTGGAATAAATCTCATTTGAACATGCTATTGGATTCATTTTCTCTAATATTTTGTTGAGGCTTTCTGCATCTGTGCTCATCAGGGGTATATTGGTCTCTAGTTTTTGTTGTTGTTACGGTGTTTTTGACTGATTTTAGTGTCAGGGTAGTGCTGGCCTTATAGAAGGAGTTTGTTGAGGTTTCCTCCTTTTTGTTTTTTTTGAAATAGGTTGAGAAGAATTGGTATTAGTTCTTCTTTAAATGTTTTCTAGAATTTGACAGTAAAGCCATGAGGGTCCTGACTTTTCTTCTTGGGAGACTTTTTTTTTCTTTCCACTGACTTATTCTCATAGCTCACTATTGGTCAATTCAGGTTTTCAATATATTCAAGTTGTAATTTTAGTTTGCTATATTTCCAGAAAATTTTCCATTTCCTCTAGGTTTTCCATTTTGATGGTGTGTAGCTGTTCATAAATATCTTCTAATGATCCTTTGTAACCTAACATGTGGTTATGCTGGAGGATGCTCCATATGTTGACGAAAAGAATTGAATTCTGTAGCTCTTGAACGACATGTTCTGTAAATACCTGTTAGTCCATGTTCTATGGTATAGTTTAAGTCTGATGTTTCTTTGCTGATTTTTCATTTGGATGACCTGTCCATTGTTGAAAACTAGGGGATGAAGTCCCCAAATATTATTACATTGTAGTCTATCTTTCCCTTTAGATCTAATAATGTTTTCTATACATAATAATTACGTGCTCTAGCATTGGATGCATATATGTGTGTAATTATTGTTCCCTCTTGTTTAATTGAATACTTAATCATTATATGGTAACCTTCTTTGTCTTTTAAAAAAAGTTTTTGACTTAAAGTCTGTTTTATCTGATGTAAGCATAGCTACTCCTGCTCTCTTTTGGTTTCCATATGCATATATATATTTTTTTTCCTTTTAGAAGGATCACTTCTATAGTGTAGCTTTACTAATAAAGTGAATTTCTTTTTCTTTTAGGTAGCATATCATTGTGTCTTTTTTTTTTCCTATTCATCCGGTCTATATCTTTTTGTTGTTTTGTTGTTGTTGTTGTTGTTCTGTTTAGATATAAATGATGGTAGAGTATATTTTGACATATTATTCATGCACAGAGTATATCTTTTAATTGGGGAATTTGTTCATTGTTTTCTGATAGTTTTGATTATTACAATTTATTCCTCTCTGCATACATGCGCACCTCCCCCCCCCTTTATGACTTGGTGGTTTTCTGTACAGTTTTGGTTCTCTTTTTTACTTGTGTATCTGCTTCACCTGTGAATTTTATTCTTTTTTTTGTGTGTGTGTTTTCATGATGGTAATACAGTCTTTTGGCTTCTGGATATAGGAGTCCTTGAAAGATGTTTTATAAAGCTGGTCTAGTGATGACAAATCCCTTCAGTTTTTGCATGTTTTAGAAAGTATTATTTTTTCCTTTATTTTTGAGAAACAGCTTTTCATTTTTGTTTTGCTTTTTCTTTTTTAAGTTTGAATATGCCATCCTATTTCCTCCTGGCCTATGAGGCTGAGAAACCTGCTGTTAGTCTAATAGAGGTTCTCTTAAATGTGACTTGCCTCTTTCCTCTTGCTGATTTTAGAATTAGCAATTTATGTACTTTTAACAGAGAGGACTTTTTTTGGTCAAATCTATTTGGTATTCTTTGGGTCTTCTGTGATTAATTTTCCTTTCTTTCCCAAGATCTGGCAAGTTTTCAGCTATGATTTTGTTATTAAGGCAAATAGTTTATTAAACCTATTAAGCTTTTTCTTCCTCTTTTCCTTTGGAAATATTGATAATTCAAAAATTTAATCATTGGATGGTGTCCCATAAATCTCATAGGCTTTCTTCATTCTGTTTTTGTCTAAGTTATTTCAAATGACTCATCTTCATGTTCAGAAATTCTTTCTTCTACTTGATCTAATCTATTGTTGAGGTATTTTTAAAATGTATTTTTAAATTTATTGAGTTCTTTAGTTCCAAGATTTCTGTTTGACTTTTTATTTTATTTTTGTTGAATTTCTCATCCTGATCATGAATTGTTTGGCTTATTTCATTGAATTATGTGTTTGTATTCTCTTGCATCTCACCAAGTTTCCTTGGGATCATTATTTTAAATTCCTTTTTAGGCATTTGATAGATACCCTTTACTGGAGAGTCTTTTTCTGGGGAATTAGTATGTTCCTTCAGCAGTATCATGTTTCTTTGCTTTTCCATGCTTCTTGTGTGTTTAGATTGTTCTCTACACATCTGTTACATCAGTTGTCTGAACTAAATTTGTAGATTAGCTTTCATAGGGAAAGGCTTTTTCCTACAGACAGTCATTGGGTGTTGGTTGGGTGTGGTACATTGGTTTTGGTTCTGAGTGGGCACAGTGGTGCAATCTCCATGTGGATTCTTTAGCTATAATCAATGTTAGCAGTATCTACAGGTGCTCAGTGGTTTAGAGTACAGGTATTTATGAAATAGCTCAAGTTTGTAGTTTGTAGTGTTGATGGCCAGTAGCGTATGACTTTAGGACCCAGAGGAGTAAGCACTGTTCACCAGTCACAGCCAGAAGTCTGCTGGTAGCAGGGGCAGTGCTGGAGGACACAGAATGTGGGTGAGGTATGCTCAGGCCCTGCAGGGGCAGGCGTTATTGGCAGTGGGGACCTTTGGCAATCAGAGTAGTGACACCAGGGGTGTGGAGTACAAGTGATGTGTCTGAAGGCAAGCTCCATTGTTGGCAGTATCCACAGAGGCAAGCACAACTAGAAGAGGCTCTAGCTACAGCACTGGGAGCACTGGATTTGTGGATCACAGGGGGACATGACTCCTGGCCTGTGTGGATAAGCACCACTGACAGGGAGCCCAGCAGGAAGCACATCAGGCCTTGCAGGACTTGTTGAGTTCAGCAGCAGCAGGGACGCTATGGGCTATGAGCCATGGGACATTGTTGGATATAGAGAATCCTAAAGAATTCACTAAACAAAACTTATTTAGAACTAGTGAGTTCAGCCAGGTTGCAAAACACAAGGTTGATGAGCAAAACTCGATTATTTTTCTATACTCTTATAATGAACAGCCCTAAAATGAACTTAAAACAATTCTACTTTAAAGAAAATCAAAGAATAAAATAACTAGAATTAAAGAAAAGAGTGCAAAACTTATATTCTAAAAACTAAAGATCATTGCTAAAAAAATAAAGATCTAAAAATCTAATAAATAGATGGATCAATATTCCATATTCATGGGTCAGAAGACTTCCTAGGTTACAGTGGTAGTCCTTACCAAATTGATCTACAGATTAAATGAAATTCCCATTAGATACCAACTGGCTATCTTGTAGAATAGCCATGTGAATCCTAAAACTTATATGGAAAATTTAAAAACCCTGAATAGCTCTGTAAAAAATTAAAACTTGAAAAAAAATTTAAGGAATCATCCCTTCATGATTTCAGAACTTACTAAAAACCAACAGTGTGATACTGTCATGAGGGTAGACATATAGAATAACTTGAATAATTTGGGAGGCTGAGGCAAGAGGATTACAAGTTCAAGGTCATCCTAGGCAACTTAGCAAGACCTTGTCTCAAAATTAAAAAAAAAAAAAAATGTAAAGGGCAAGGGGACTTGGGATGTAGCTCAGTGGCAGAGTGCTTGCCTAGCATGCATAAGACCCCAGGTTTGATTCCCTGTACCTATAAAATTACATTAAACATCCAGAAATAAATCCATGTGTCTGTGGACAAATGATTGTTGACAAGAATGACAAGATTATTCAATAAGAAAGTCTTTTCAACAGCTGCTTCTGGGACAAGTTGATATATAGTCACATGCAAAGGAAAGAAAATGAAGTTCAACCCTTATTAACTAAAACATATGCAGAAATTAATTCAAAGTGGATCAAAACTATAAAACTTATAGAAGGAAACAGGAAAATCTTCCCGACTCCGAATTTGGTAGTGAGTTTTAGGTAAAACATCAAAACAAGAACAAGGACAAAAAAACAGATAAATTAGACTTCATTAAAACTGAAAGTGTTTATGCTTCCAAGGAAATTATCAAACAAATGAAAATACAACCCATAGAATTAAAAACTGTGAATTATGTATCTAACAAAGGACTTGTATCTACAATATATTAAAGACACTTCCAACTCAAAAATCAAAAGACAAACAATTCAACTTAAAAATGTGCAAAGCAGGCTGGGGTTGTAGCTCAGTGGTAGAATGCGTGCCTAGCTTTCATGAGGCACTGGGTTCAATCCTTGGCACCACATAATAATAAATAAAACAAAGGTATTGTGTTTATCTACAACTTAAAAAAAATTGTTTTAAACGTGCAGAGGTTCCAATAAAACATTTCTCCAGAGAAGATAAACAAATGGCCAATAAACACATGAAAACATGTTCAACATCTTCAGTCATCAGAGAAGTACAAACTAATACAACATTGAGATACAACTTTAAATCAGCTAAGATGACTAGAATCAAAAAGCCAGATAACTAACAAATGTTGGTGAGGATGTAAGGAAATTGGAAGAGGTTGGCATTGCCTCAGAAAGTCAAGAGTTAAAGTCAGAGACTCAGCATTTCTATTACTAGGTCTACCCAAGAGAAGTGAAAACATATGCCCAAAGAAAAAACTGCACACAAATGTTAATAGCATTATTTGTAATAGCAAATAACATGGAAAAATCCAAATTTCCATCAACACATGAATGAATAAACAAATGTGGTTTGTCGCATGATGGAATATTAACTGGCCATAAAAAGGAATGAAGTACTGATATATGCTACAAGACAAGTGAACTTTGAAAACACCATGCTAAGAGAAGCCAGACACAAAGGGCCAAATGTAATTCCATCTATATGGAATGTCAAGAATAGGCAAACATAGAGGGCTGGGGATGTGGCTCAAGCGGTAGCACGCTCGCCTGGCATGCGTGCGGCCCGGGTTCGATCCTCAGCACCACATACCAACAAAGATGTTGTGTCCGCCGAAAACTAAAAAAAAAATATTAAAAAATTCTCTCTCTCTCTCTCTCTCTCTCCTCTCTCACTCTCTCTTTAAAAAAAAAAAAAGTAAAGTCTATTAAAAAAAAAAAAAAGAATAGGCAAACATAGAAACAGAAAATGGCACCTATGCCAGCCCCTCACTCAATGGTAGTACTTTTTTTCCCATTGTTTCCCTCCCCCAATGAAGCTATTTTTATCAGTGTCCTATTAAAGATTAAGCCTCTCATTCCAAAGGAAGAGTGGGTGGATTGTCTGGGTAGAGTTTTTGTAGAGGTTGCTGTTACTCTCCCCAAGCCAGCACCACAAAAACTTTCCCAGTATGTATAATTATAAGGGAATTTCTTAGACTGGATCATGATCGGAGGCTGAATCATGGACACAATGGCCACCTGCAGACAGGAGAGAGTAGAGTGGAAACCAGTAGCTACTCAGTCCAGGAAACTGGAAGCCTCAGACAAGAGAACTCAGTGATATAGCTCCAATCCAAGACTCAAGGCCCATAATGCCCCTGGAGAGTCACTGATGCCCTAAGAAATCTGGAGTGTGATGTTCATGATTGAGGGGGTAGCAGCAATAAAAGCAGCAC
Organism: Urocitellus parryii; assembly: GCF_045843805.1. NCBI lineage: Eukaryota > Metazoa > Chordata > Mammalia > Rodentia > Sciuridae > Urocitellus > Urocitellus parryii. Next base: position 18,706,157 of record NC_135533.1, on the reverse strand, counting down.
TTAAGAAGAGTCAGCTGCAGGCCAGAACAAGCTTCCCCATTCTGCTTCTGTTCTATCTAGGCCCCCTGCCTACTGCACAGTGCCACCCACATTTGGCGAGTCTTCCCACCCAGTTTGCTGACTTACATGATGATCATCTGTGAAGCACCCTCACAGGCACACCAAAAGTGTGTCTTACCATTCTCTAGGATCTCTCAATCCGGTCACGTTGACAACCAAAATTACACCTGGGCAAAAAGGTCATTTTTAGAAAGTATTTCCACAAGGAATAAGTAAAAGGCAACCCTTCAGGAAATTGGGCAAGAGAGTCTAATAGGCACATAACAAGAATGATATCCAAATGTCCAATAAACATGAAACAGTGGTACTCAATCTTATAATGAAGTGGTGTCTCATTGTGTTTTTAATTTACATTTACCTGATTGTTAGTAAGGCGGAGTGTTGTTCCATAGGCATATTAGAAGGTTAAATTTCACATATACTAAGCAATAGTGATGATGTAGAGCAAATAGAACTTTCATCATCTGATGGCAGATGTATAAATTAAGATGAACAATTTGGATGACAGCTTAGCATTATTTGCTGAAGTTGAAGATATACATACTTCTACCTAGAATTTTTACTCCCAAGTATATACCCCAAAGAATTATGAGCACAGGTACTCCAAGGAATATATATGAAGCTGTTCATAGCACCACTGTTCATTATAGCCCTAACTGAAACAACCCAATCAAGTAAAAATGATAATATTGTAGTATACTTAGACAATGACATATAGCAAAGAAACTGGACAATATATAGCGAATTGCCACAATGTGGATAGATTTCATAAATATTATCATGGAGGAAGGCACAGAAGAATAGTATGGGGTTTGACTTATGTAAAGTTCAAAAGTAGAAAAAACTATAGTTTTATATCTAAACTATATTGCACACATGAATATATATGAACACTTGGGTGGTAAAACTATCAAGGAAAATAAGGAAGTAAATGCATTATTGAAAAGCTAAAAGGGGACAGAAAGACGAGTGGTAGGAAGGGGACGTGAGTGGGACACCTGCATACTGGCAATGCAATATTTCTTAACCAATATGTTATTTCCTTTGTGATAAATCAGTGAGCGGTATTTCTTTGTTTTGCTTTTCATAAATGTAATTCCTAGTAAATGTTTTGTTTACATATTTGAGTTCTTTCTCACCATGTAAGCAATGAATAGAAGTATATTTTGGTAGATTTTTTTAATAGCACAAATAATTGACAAAAATGTTAATACATCATTGGAACAGAATAAAAAGTTTAGAAATAGACCAACACAATCTTGATTAAATGGATTTTAATAAAAGCACCAAAGCAATCTAATGGGGGCAAGAAACGTCTTTTCAAGAATTGGTGTCATAACCCAAAGTCAAAGAGACTACAAGAACTCTACAGGCCAATAATAATATTGATGCAAAATCCTTGGAAAAATACTAACAAACTAGTCAACAACACATCAAAAAAGATTGTATACCATGACAGTATTTTCCCAAAAGATCTAAAATCAGCATACTACAGCGACACAACCACATCAATGTTTATAGCAGTACAATTCATAATAGCTAAATTATGGAATCAACCCAGATGTCCAGATTGATGGATTAAGAAACTGTAGTGTGTGTGTGTGTATATATATATATATATATATATATATATATATACACATTATTATATACATTTATAATATATATATATTATAATATATATATATATATATATAACAGAATTCTACTCAGCCATAAAAAGGAATTAAATTATGGAATTTGTCAGTAAATTGATAGAAATGGAAGAATATCATGCTAAACGAAATTAGCCAAACTCAGGAACTCAAAGATCAAATATTTTCTCTCATAGGAAGAAGCTAGAGTAAAAGAAGGCAGGATGGAAGGATAGGATAACATATAGGACTAATCAATACAAATTATAGACAAGTAAAAGGAAGTCTAGTAGAGTAGAAGAAAGAGAATGGGAGAGGGGAGAGAGGACAAGAGGGAAAAGGAGGATCATGAATTGAAATTGACTTCCATGCATGTATGCGTTTGTCAGGATGAACTCACTACTATGTATAATTGAAAAGCTCTAATAAAAAATAAAAAGATTATATACTAAAAAAAACAGAATTGGTTCTATAACAATATCCATGTAGAAAAAATTCTGACCCAAATTTACTTAATGTACAAAAAAATCTGTAATATGTTCATAAGCTTAGAGGACACCATTATCAACCAAGAGGCTTAGAGTGCAGGGACAGGAAGAATAAGAGGTGGAACAAGACTCTTAGAGGGGAATAGAATGGTATCAAGGGCTCAAGAGAAACAGAAATTGTAGTATAAAATCCATAACACGTACAAAATCATCCTGATCTACTCAATAATTTAGAACAAGGTATAAATAAAATGTCATGGGTTTTATTATAGTGTTACAATGTTCATTGTTACCTCCTTTGAACCCTTGGTAATATCTACCCCTTAATAAAATGCTTCATTTTAGCCTATATGTATATATATATATATATCAATTAATAATCTGAAAATATAATTTGCCCACTTTATTTTGAAATAATATTCAAAGAGTGCCCTCTCTTTCTTCCAGATTGGACTCCTTTTTATCCTGAGCCAGTATATATCCCAACAGGTCTAGAAATAGAACCCCTTTATTCAAGCTCCAAGGAAGACACTGTGGTTTATCTGGCTGAAGATGGTAAGCGCATAATGAAACACATTGCTGTGATATATTATAATTGGACACCTTGGTTAATGTCTTAGTTATATTTGTTCTGCTGTTAATAGTAGAAATTTCAGATTGCTATAAAGTCCCTGTCCCCATAATATTGGTTGAAATATTTGATTCAAATATCAATTTATACTAATTATATTTTTGAAGACGTGCTAGTTTATGCAGCTACTTTAAAATAAGGCTTCATGTTGAACATTAGAACAGAAAGTTATATTTAGAATGAATTCTGCCTCATGTAAGTTTTCAAAGATAAATCTAGTGTGCTCTGCAACTATTGTTCACTGGCCATCTGTGGCTCACATTCATGCAATCATTCAGATGGGTTTCTTTTAATTGCACACCTGTTCAATGCATTTCTTAGTGTTATCATCTTTGAAAAAGAAGAAAACACCCCATATTGTTATCCACGACTATATCTCAGGATATCATTCACAATCAATATTACACTTTGAGATCTATCAGTGCAAAATCCGTCTGGCTTTTATGATAAGAGAGTGCTAATAATCAAACACAGAAGTCTCATCCCATATTCTAAACTGTACTGTTCCTGAAGCACTAAAGTGAGGAATGATGGGGTTCCTAAACAATTTCACCATTGCTATTTGATATCTTAGTGATGTATTTTTAAAATCTTAACAAAATGAAGAGAAATTCACAGGGGCCATTTCCTATATAGTAAGTAAATCTAGAAATCATGATTACATTCATATTTTTAAATAATTGAAATGAGAGAAGTACTTCAGATTTTTAAAAATTTGATTTCAAATATTAACATGGCTAACCTGCCTTAGAAACAGAAATCGTAGTATAAAATCCATAACAAGTACAAAATAATCCTGATCTACTCAATAATTTAGAACAAGGTATAAATAAAATGTCATGAGTTTTGTTATAGTGTTAACAATATTCATTGTTACCTCCTTTAAACCCTTGGTAATACCCATACATAACTGAAATAAGATCCAATAGGCAAGTCAGTGAAGGGTATCTCCAGGAATTAGATGGCACACATAGGGTAATGTAAGATAGTTTACTGAAATTTAATGAATTTACAAAAGGGTGGACAGAATTAAGGGAAATTAAAGGGGGATGGTGAAGCAAGATAGGACTGTCAACAGAGTAGCATCAAAACGTCTCCTGGGTCTGAGCACAGAATGGGTAAGAGCACAGAATGGTTTCCAGACCCGTAGAAACCCTTAGCTGTTAGGAGAGGCAGTCCCCAACAACTGTGGCGCGCGCGCATGTGTGTGTGTGTGTGTGTGTGTGTGTGTGTACTCGTGCGCGCGCATGCACGCTTTATAAGGGCATGCACCTATAATCCTAGGCCGAGGCAGGAGGATCATAATTTTGAGGACAGCCTTAGCAATTTAGGGAGACCTTGCCTCAAAATAGAAAATAAAAAGGGCTCAGAATACAGCTCAGTGGTAGAACACCGAGGCAGACTAATTTTTATCTTATTCTTAATCTTATCCTAACCTTACTTTTGAACATGGTGCTTATACCTAGGGTACAGGCTTTCTGGAGTTACAATTGAATGCCCAGGGTATTCTAGGAAACATTTCCATCATGAATACATTGGAATTCCAGTGTATTCCTAAACTGTATGCCCTCTGGTGTCTCAGCCCCCAGTGGTGCGTCTTCCTTTCTTTCTAAGTCTCACCCTTCCTGTAGCTACACCCTTAGTGAAGGACTGGGGAACCTCTAGACTCCCTCTATGTAGCTTTCTTCTACTCTGCCTTACAAATTTCAGCAGCTTCAAAAAGAAAAAAAAAAGCAATCTTACCTCAACGCAACAAAGCTGTCATGTTATTAAGTGCAACCTCCCCCAACTTTGGACCAGAAAGTACCCCTGTGCTTAAAATCAGGGCTAAATATGGGTTCACTCCATATATTTTATTTCTTTTCAGTAACTGTAGTTAGTTCTATTCTAACTATTTTGTATTGTCCAAAGTAATGGAAGGAACTCATATTTTACAGTCATTTACAGTAAAAGGGAAAGTTCAAGACTAGTTACTCTATCATGAGCAGAAGTGGAATGAATATTTTAATATGATTAATATGTAAATTTAATTTAGGTATTGCTTTTCTATTCTAAGTACTCTTAGAGTCTCTTAACTTCAATCCAAATCTATATAAATTGGTAACAAATTACTTTAGATTTACAATCTTCATATTAGTAGAAGTGTACTTCTAAACTCTATGTGGAATAGTCCGCATACTTTAGACATCTCTACTTTTGTCATGTCTTGACGTCTCCATGGTCTTCTCTCTTATCAGCTTACAAAGAGCCCTGTTTTGTGTATTCCCGAGTTGGGGGCAATCGAACACCCTTGAAGCCACCTGTTGACACCTGTGACAATACTTTGATGTTCGAAGCAAGGTTTGAGAGTGGTAATCTACAGAAGGTAGTCAAAGTGTAGGTTTTAATAATTTTTATTTGAGGGACTAGACCATCAACTATTTATTTTTTTATTAGGTATACAAAAAAAAGTCCCAATTAACCATGCGATATAAACAATATCCCAGTGAAACATTTTTGTCCTTATTTAACACTTTTCTATAATCGTATTTTCTTCTTTAATAATAAAAAGCATTGACTACATAATAGAAATCCCATATTCTCGAGTAACACATCCCAATAATATTTGCTTATAATAAAAGCAGCTTGTTTATACTAAAGATCAGAATAGAGATTTTTCTTTATTATTTCTACTTTAAAAATTCATATTCAGTATACTTCCAACATGAGGATTAATCAAAATATAAATAATTAAATTATAATACAAATTAGCATTAAAATTTTGGAAATTTAGAATATAATTTTATATCTTTTTTCCAGAGTATGTTATTTATAAATACTTATTGAATAAATTGTATTTCATTATGATTCAAATAAAATACTTGCAATCTTACTATTTTAAAAAATAGTTCATATTTTCAAACAAAAAAATAAAATTATATAGTTGTTACATTAAATGTAGAATACTATTTTGGTAAAATTAAACATCTCTTAACAATAACATTTTCTAGGCTGGTGGTGTAGTATAGTGCTTGCCTAACTTGAGAAAGGACCTGGGTTTGATCCTTAGCAAGTTCTGGAGCCTGGGAAATCCAAAGTCAAAGTGCCTGCAGATTCAGAATCTGATGAAGGCCCACTTCTTCATAGACCATGCCTTCTGACTGGGCCCTTATGTAGATAGAAGGGCAATTCTCAGCCTCCAAATTGCTCCATTCTTCCTGTCTCCAGATTTCAGATGGTCCTGCAGCTCCATTGCCCTGGGCTCAAGTGAGGCAGAACATCAAGCCCATGAGTTTGCTGGAAGAACCTTATTTCACATCATCTTCAGTGACTTAGTTGGGATTCACTTAGTTGTAAAATGTAGTCCTTGTACTAAAGAAGTTATTGTACTGAAGGAATTCAAATTTTATAACTTACATATGATCAATGAATCTATGTGATATAGTCAGTCTCAATGAAAACCATTTCATATCCCTAGAATTGAAATGTGTCTTACGAATTGGTGTGAACATACTTTATATAAAACCAGAAATATGAAAAATTGTGCTCTATGTGTGTAATAAGAATTATAATGCATTCCCCTGTGATTTATCTTTTAAAAAAATCAATTAAAAATAGAAATGTGCCTAAAACAAAGAAGGACATATGGAGTTTTCTTATTATCAATACTTCATTAATCATTTATTTTCTAGAAAACAATTACTTGGAAATATATAATTTTTCAAAAGCCTGTGTTTTTATTGTGCTCTCTTGAACACAAAGAAATACAAAGGACTTAGAATTAGCACAGAAACAGGTTTTCAGCCAATGAAAGAAAATTTCAGAATTTTATCTTTTGAAGTTACTTGCTATTGAATACAGCCTAAGTAAACATTGCATCCCACAAAAAAAAAATCTGTGGATATGTAAGATAGATAAAAATAAATAATTTTCTTCATTTAACTTAAACTCAGATTTAATTTGTACCTTCTAATGTGTTTCCCCTCTTCCTTTCTTGTGTATTAGGGCAGAATACGAGTACCAGTTGACTGTGCGCCCTGACCTCTTCACAAACAAGCACACCCAGTGGTATTATTTCCAAGTCTCTAACACCCAAGCAGAAACCGTCTACAGATTCACCATTGTCAACTTCACCAAGCCCGCTAGCCTTTACAATCGGGGTATGCGCCCACTCTTCTATTCTGAAAAGGAGGCCAAGGCTCACAACGTTGGCTGGCAGAGAATCGGAGACCAGATCAGGTACTACAAGAACAACCTGGGCCAGGAAGGCCGCCACTTCTTCTCCCTCACGTGGACATTCCAGTTTCCACACAACAAGGACACCTGCTACTTTGCGCACTGCTACCCTTACACTTACACCAACCTGCAAGAATACCTTTCTGGCATCAATAATGACCCAGTTCGGTCCAAGTTCTGCAAAATCCGCGTCCTGTGCCACACGCTCGCCAGGAACATGGTGTACGTGTTGACCATCACCACGCCCCTGAAGAACTCGGACTCCAGGAAGAGGAAGGCCGTGATTCTGACCGCAAGGGTCCATCCGGGTGAGACCAACAGCTCCTGGATCATGAAAGGCTTCCTAGATTATATTTTAGGAGACTCAAGTGATGCCCAGTTGCTTCGGGACACTTTCATCTTCAAGGTGGTACCCATGCTGAATCCAGATGGTGTCATTGTGGGAAACTACCGGTGCTCCCTAGCTGGGCGCGACCTCAACCGCAATTACACCTCCCTCCTGAAGGACTCTTTTCCTTCTGTTTGGTACACACGGAACATGATCCACAGGTAAAAGGAGCCTCAGATTATCTCTGCTTAACTTGTAAACTTGGTAGCAAGAATTTTGCTCCCACAATCCCATTAATTTTACTTTAATTTTCTTAAGAGACTTTGAAACTATTTTATTTTATCCCCATTCTTCCCAACTGATTTTATAATTTTCTGGCATTATGCCACTGGATTGAAAATCTTTCCCTCAAATTAATGAAATAGAGCCCAGAATGTTTTGATGACTCTGTGAAAATAATAGCTACATTTGCATATCCCAAATAGGGTTGCTTGCTAAAGCTAACAGTAGTGGTGATGTTTACAGTGGGATCCTTGCATCCCTTAAAAGTGAATAGTAACTACATTTCACAGAGCTGATACTGTGTTGATCATACATTGCTGAATGAGTCTAACTATGAGATTCATAGTTATTTAAACTTGCATGAAGGTCATCTTAATTGCCCCTAGGAAAATTGATCAGCTTTAAATTTTCCAAAGAGTCTAGAAGAGTAAAATGTACACAACATTTAATTATTTATTATTTGGGTGAATTCTTTGATGGATTATGGTAACAACAATGAGGAAGAGACATGGGCTACAGTAGAGAGATTTATTGGAGTAAGAGAACACCCATTCCTAGTTCAAAGTCTCTTAACTTTTTTGTTTAAGAGCAGGGATTTCAGAATAAGCATATCACATTGAAATCTCTATTTATATCATTTACTAACTATGCAATTTAAAAAAACCAAGTCTCAGTTTTGTCATCTATGAAACAAGAGTAACTACCTCAAAGTTGAGAGAACTAAATGAGAAGATTCTTACTAATATGCTCAGAATAGGGACTGGAACATTGAGAGCTCTAATTGCATTCAATGTGATTTGTCAAGTGCAAAAAGAAAAAAAGTTAATTGAATTTCCTGGCCTGACACATGATGGATTACATACCATAACCTCTTGGCTTGTCTTTATGGACAAATGTGTCAGTTGTTAGATTGCCTTTGAGGAAGGTTAACAGGCAGAAATCTATTCAGTGAGTTTCAGACAGACTTCTAAGGAAGAGAAATACCTCAGTGCAATTAATCAAAGGCAGGTAAATAAAATAAGAAATTGGTCCTATATGTGTGCAAAGGTGAACCAGCTGTAAGTAGATCTAAGAGTAAGTATATTTAAAGCATATTAGAATAAGAGAGAGTAGATCTGAGTAAAATATAAAATACAGAATCTTAGTTACCTGTGGATAAGAAAAAAATCTAAATTATTCTCTAAAATTATTTTAATTAATATAAGTTAAGATACCTTAATATCCTGTTTTACTTTTGAAGTAATAATATTTCTTTAGGAATAGATTATTTAAAGTAGAGGGGTTTTTTGACTCATGTATAAAAAGCTAAAGAGTCATTAAAATGAGGAATTTGGGGTTTAAAATTGCACAGCATACTTCATATCATGCTTATCTAGTTAGTATTCATGCTTATCTAGTTAGTATTCTAAAAACTTATAATGATCTTTCAGTGGCTTTTTGTCAAAGGTATGTTATCGATTAGAATTTATTTGGCAACAAATGAGATAAAGGGTAGTTAATAAATATATATAACAGATTTCAGTTTAAAATTTTATTATAGTTTAAAGGAGAATTGTTTTTATTAAAAGTAATGCTTTAAATAATTTATTTTAGATATTAATAGTTTTGTTATAAATATATAATTATAATACTACTGCTAATATTTTAGTATTTATCCTTCCATATATAACAACAAATGGTTTAATTTTTATTAATTTTATTAATATAATAATGCTATATAAGATCTGAAAATATGAAAAAGAGAAAAGTGCTCATGACACCACTTTTTTTATTTTTCAAAAGCTTTCTCTGTTAGTCATTTTCATTAGTCAGTTTGAGAGTCTTATTTTTTTAAATATTTATTTTGTAGTTGTAGTTGGACATAATACCTTTATTTTATTTATTTTTATGTGGTGATGAGGATCAAACCCAGGGCCTCAAACTTGCTAGGCAAGTGCTCTACCACTCAGTCACAATCCCCGCCCAAAAGTTTTATTTTTTATTGTTTTAAAATCATTGAGTGCTAAGTTATGATTGTGCCCTTACAGAATGTATAATAATTTCTTTAAAATATTTGTTAGAAATTTATTACCGAATTTTTCAATTCAAAGTTTGGTACCATTTTTCTCAGAATGATATTTAGCCACCACATTAATTAAGAATTAACTATTATTTTGCTTCAACACCAGGTTCTCAGGCATTCAATTTTTTTCTTTTTTTTCTTTTTTTTTTTTTATTGTTGGTTGTTCAAAACATTACATAGTTCTTGATATATCATATTTCACATTTTGATTCAAGCGGGTTATGAACTCCCATTTTACCCCGTATACAGTTTGCAGAATCACATCAGTTACACTTCATTGCTTTACATATTGATATACTCATGTCTGTTGTATTCTGCTGCCTTTCCTATCCTCTACTATCCCCCTCCCCTCCCCTCCCCTCCCCTCTTCTCTCTCTACCCCCACTACTGTAATTCATTCCTCCCCCTTGTACTGTTTTTCCCTTTCCCCTCACTTCCTCTTGTATGTAATTTTGTATAACCCTGAGGGTCTCCTTCCATTTCCATGCAATTTCCCTTCTCTCTCCCTTTCCCTCCCACCTCTCATCCTTGTTTAATGTTGGTCTTCTTCTCGTGCTCTTCTTCCCTAGTCTGTTCTTAGTTACTCTCCTTATATCAAAGAAGACATTTGGCATTTGTTTTTTAGGGTTTGGCTAGCTTCGCTTAGCATAATCTGCTCTAATGCCATCCATTTCCCACCAAATTCTATGATTTTGTCATTTTTTAATGCAGAGTAATACTCCATTGTGTATAAATGCCTCATTTTTTTTATTCATTCATCTATTGAAGGGCATCTAGGTTGCTTCCACAGTCTTGCTTGTTGTGTCTTTGAAATTTTCCCTCTATTTATTTATATTGATCTTGTATAGTTGAAAAATCACCCTTGCAGGGCAGGTAGTGGCTGTGATCCTCCTCCAATTAGTGTGATCCGTCTTCCACGCTGGCAGGCCCTAGGTCTGCTCTGCTGATCGGTCAAAGGTCCGCCTACCCAGCAGGCGCCAGGGGCACCTGTGTCACTCCGTAGGTTGCTGGGCATAACCTCCCGATGGGTCGCAGGTTCCCCTAGCTTGCAGGCACTGGGGGAGGGGCCGGCTCCGCCCCTCAGCAGGCCGCTGGGCCCCATCTGCCGGTGGTCACAGTCCCGCCTACCTTGCAGACACTGGGGGAGGGGACGGGCCTGCCCCTCAGCAGGCCTCCGGACCTGTCCTAGTGGGTCCGGTCCGCATTCCCTGTAGGCGCGTGTAGCTGCTCTGTCACTTGGCTGGTTGCTGGGCCTGACCCGCCCACCCGTGGGTTGCCTCAGGCATTCAATTTTTAAGAAATGTTTGGGTAATTATTATGGGCTGTTCTAGAAGATTAAAAGCATTCTCCATCCCTGATGAGTTTAAATATCAAAAATATGGAAACCTTTCTGGACAAGTGCCAAGGAAATGCTACCAATAAAGCACTATAGGAGTTTGAAAAGACAAAAATAGATGGTCTCTGCTAGTCAGGCAGGAAGTGAAACATGAGAAGGGTTTCTAAGGATTGGGTGGGTAGCAGTTACATTTATAAAGATGAAAGGGGAAGACATTCCAGTCCTCCAGAATCAATGTGAAAAGTAATGAGCTAAAACAGGAGTGACCTGTTTTCTGAGTATAACAGAAAACCAGAACAATAGACTAGAACTTGCTGGGAGAAAGTCTTGAGAGTAAGTTTCTTATGAGAGGAGGTCTTCAGCATTCAGATTTTATATATAATAAACAGGAACTTATTACATATTTTAAAGTGTATATTAATAATAATATGTGGCATAGGTAAGAAAAGAGAAAAAATGAAAGCTTATGATATAAGAAACTGTATTTATGTGGATTTTACATTTATAAATACAGAATTGTACCCATAGAAGAAAATTCAGAGGTAATATTTAGTAATTTGTTCTTTTTCTTTTTGGTAGGTTGATGGAGAAGCGAGAGGTTATTTTATATTGTGATCTACATGGACATAGTAGGAAAGAGAACATCTTCATGTATGGCTGTGATGGTAGTGACAGAACTAAAGCATTATACTTACAGCAACGAATCTTCCCATTTATGCTGAGTAAAAATTGTCCAGATAAAGTAAGTATCTTTTAAGATTTTAATTTTTATTTTACTAAATGTTGTCCATGTAGGACAATGAAATAAAAAGATCCTATTCAGTAACCTGCTTTTCGTTAGTCATTTGACTGATTTATACAGCTGACCATACAAATAACTGTGTGGAATTGTTCATGACAAACAGTTTGAAAATATGAGAAGTCAAAAATTCCCATAGTCCCACCCTCTTAATACCCCATGTTTGGCTTTTACAAAGCTTCTTCTGTTGACCATTTTCATCAGTTTGGGGATCTTTATTTATTGTTTTAGTATATATTCAGTTCCTAATTGTATAGGCTAAAAGATGTGCTTTTAGCCTACAAAATATTGTCTTTTATATATTATATAGTATTTATTAGAATTTCACCAGGAAGAAAATCAGTAATCAGTATTTCAAAATTACAGAGAAATTAGAATGAGAAAAGAATAGAGTGCATTTTCATACTATGAAAATGTTGAAACTACTTAGTTACAAAAGATATGAAAAATTTTTAATCATTTTTAAAAGATTTTAGATTAACAACAACAACTTCCTCTTAGGTTCTCAACCAACCAATTCAACTATAAAGAAGTTATTGGGAAGTACTCTTTATTTTATGGAGACAATTAGCACCCAAAGATATAAAAAGGAAAGGATGATCTGGTAGAAGAGCTATTTACAGAAAGCATAGGTTTACTACCCAAAGAGTATTTGTTCCTTCAGAAAGATCAGCGAAATCAACCCCAGTACCTGAAACTGTCCCTATATAACATCATGTCAGTACTCATAGGTATATTTTATTACTCCTATAAAATGATCCCATTTTGTTAAGATATTTTAATATTTGTCTGTTGACATATTTTCTGACATAAAATGGATGAGGTTTCTTGAGCAATACAACCAACCAGTCTACAGTTTAAACAGGCCTTCCACGTAATATAAATTTTGTTTAAAATATAGAGGTTTTTCCAGGTATGGTGGCACATGCCTGTGATTCTAGCAACTCAGGAGATTGAGGCAGAAGGACAGCAAGTTCCAGGCCATGCTCAGCAACTCAGAGAGATCTTGTCTCAAAATAAACAATAAAAAGGACTGGTCAGGTGACTCCATCACTCTGGGCCTGAAGTGAGACAGAACATTGTGGTGGCAGGGCATGGCAGAGGAAAACTGCTCAGCTCATGACATCCAGGAAGCAGAGAGAAGCCTGGGACAAGACACAACCCCAAGGTCATGCCCCCAGTAATCTGCTTCCTACCTCCATATACCTACCACCTAATAGTCCACTCACCTCTCATAATCTAATCATTTCACCTCGGAACACTCCTGCACTGCACAACACATGAACTTTTTCCGGGGACACCTTATATCCAAACCATAAAAACCATCAAACAACTGATTTTAATGGACATTTACAGAACATTCTGAACAGCAGAATATACATTATGTACAAATGTACGTAGAACATTTGCTAAAGTACAGATTATATCCTGTTTTAAAACAAACCTTAACAAGTTTGAAATAATTGAAATCATATAAAATATGTTATCTGACACAATGGAATTAATTTAGAAATCAATAAAAGAAAAGAAAGATTTCCAAACAATAGAAATTAAACCACATTCTAAATAATCCTTAGTCCAAAGAGGGAGGTCTCAAGGAAAATTAAATACATATTTTAAACTGAAGGAAAATGAAAATATATGACGTTACATTTTGTGAAATTTAGTTAAAATACCAGTGCTTAAAAAGGAAAATAAAGATTTCAAGTCAATAATCCAAGTTTCTACAAAAAGAAACTGGAAAAGAAAATAAGCCCTAAACAAGTAGATAATATAAGAGCAGGTTAGTGAAATTGGAAACAAAGGAAAAGTGCAGAAAAACATTAAAACAGAAAGCTTGTGCTTGGTGAAGAGCAATAAAACTGAGGAACCTGACGAGGAAGAGGAGGAGACGACTCAAATGAAAGAGGATATCACTTAAGACAATAAGGGGCAACTCAACTCTCTGCACATAAATTTAACAACTTAGATGAAATGAGCCAACTCCTTGAAAAATAACAAACTACCAAAACTCACACAGTGTGAAATGGATAATCTGAATGGTCCTCAACCACCAACCCCCACCCCCTCCCCCCAAAAATCTTTACAAAAAGTGAAATCTCAGATCCAGATGGATTCAATAAAGAATTCTACCAAATATTTAAAGAAAATTTCTTCTAGGATTACTATGATACCAACACAAGACAAAGCTATACAAGAAAAGAAAAATACAGACTCTTATACTTCGTGAACATAGAAGCAAAAATTTTTAACAAAATATTAGCATATTAAATCCAGTAATTTATAAGATGTGTAATACATCCTGAACAAATGGGATTTATCATAAGAATATCAAATTAGTTCTATATTTGAAAACTAACCAATGTAATCCATTATGCTAACAGTCTACAGAAGAAAAAAATGTGTGAACATATCACATGCTTATCAAACATTGCTATATAAAAAGCTTTTAACAAACTCAGCATCTATTCATAATAAATACTTTCAGCAAATAAAGAATAAAAGTGTAAACTTAATAAAAAGATACCTACAAAAATCCTATAGCCAGCATCATACTTGGTGAAAAATGATATTGTTCTCTTAAGGATAAGAGAATATCCACTCTCAACCCTCCCATACAACCTTGCACTGAAAGTTCTAACCAGTATGTAAGGCAAGAGATAGAAAGGAAGAAAAAGCAGACAATCTGGGATGGAGAAGTAATGAAAATAACATGTGTATCTATGCAGATTTTGCAGTTAGTTTTTCATTTTTAACCCTTCTTCCTAAGAAATATATGTGTCTTCTTTTTTCTTTTTTTTCTTTTTTTGCTGCTTGTCAGTTTTCATTCCCAGCTTGCAAGTTCAATATTCAGAAGAGCAAGGAAGGAACAGGAAGGGTGGTAATGTGGAAAATGGGAATCAGGAACAGCTTTACCATGGAGGCCACCTTTTGTGGATCTACTTTGGGTAAGGCCAAGTGTGCTCACTCACAGCTCCCAGATCATTAAACCAAAGATATATATTTTCAACATAAAATTAATAGTAGTGGAGCTGATCTGGTAGTGAGCACATTCTTCCCATTTAAATGTATGCTGATGTTTAGTCGATCTATAAGTGGAATGCATAAATTTCCATTATATGGTATTTCTATTTCATTCCCTTTGTTTAGAAAGGAATGTTTGACATGTTGTACATAGAATATTTGGTTGTTTTGTAAACTAATCTTCAAATGCTTTTCTTAAAAGAATATTTCTATATATTTTTTAAAAGGGGGGTTCTGATTATTTCAGGACAAAGCAATGAACATACTTAAAAATTATAGAAACATTTTTATTGAATTTGCCCTTTGAAAGGCAAAAAAAGACTACTGTGGTGTGTGTGTGTGTGTGTGTGTGTGTGTGTGTGTGTGTGTTTATATTTAAAAGGAAACACTTGGGTCCCTGAATTAAAAATTAAAATGTGCTTTGTAGTCTCATTTAGTAAATCTTTTAGTTACATCTAGCATAATGTGTGTTCAAAATATTCTAGATTAAGATAATTTTTCACACTATTAGACAATGTATCCACTCAAAGGAAAGTACTAGACATCCACATATGTGATTTCTGGATAATTTTTAAAATACCTTGAAACTGATAGAACATTATTCATGATGATGAAAACATTCTCTCATAAAATCTTGACCCAAGTTTTTCCAGAATGACTACTGATACTGTTTATAACTGGTAACCAATATTACATAAGTGTCTAACTGAACTTTCTTCTGCCTTGCAACATAAACTAATTTGTGTTAAAATAAGGAAAAGTAACAGTTTAGTTTAGTTTTTTTCCTTTCAGCATTGGAGTAGATTGCTTTCTCTTATTTTTAACTTTAATGTGATAGGCTGTTAAATGACCTCTCCCAGAGAGGATATGGAATCAAATCAATGTTTGTTCATACCCTTACATTTAGACCTGCTTGCTAAGGAAAAAAATGATTTACTCATCCTCAAGGGTAGATAAACTTATTGATGTTTTAGGTAATAAACGAGGCACTCATTTCAGCACAAAAGACTTGGAGTCAATGGGCTACCATTTTTGTGATTCTCTCTTGGACTATTGTGATCCCGATCGGAGCAAGGTAAGCCAAGAGCACTTGATAAAGCATCAGATTCTAGCCTATCAGATAATACAACCGCCTGTCAACCTACAACAGTTTTTTCCTTTTAATGTCCTAAACCCATGGTCTGGGAATTTTGTTATAGTTTGTTTGTTTGTCTGTCATATTTAATGTCCCAGTAACTATTATTCCAGGTGTCTATAAATACTCAATTAGTTTGATTAGGAAGAAAAAATTTGGTTTTTGGCATTAGGGATTGAACCCAGTACATGCAAGGCAAGTTTTCAACCACTGAGCTACATCCCCAGCCCTTTCTTAATATTTTATTTTATATTGAGGCAAAGTTTGGCTAAGTTGCCCAGGCTGGCCTCAAACTTAACAATTCTCCTTCCTCAGCCTCCCAAGTATCCAGGATTATAGGCATGTACCACTGCACTCAGCATGAAGCAAAATTATTTCATAGTGAACTCATTTATAATTTTTCTCTAGTATTATCAGTGCCTGAAAGAATTAGAAGAAATGGAAAAACGTATGAGTTTGGAAAAAGTCTGTGATGATTCAGATTCTTCTCTAATAGAAATTACATTGGATCTAGAGTCGAGGTAAGTCAATATTTTTGAACTAATGTAATTTGTTGTATTGTTTTACCATGTTCTTTATAATAATACTGGGATATTATTGTCAATTCCACACTGAAAATTTCAGCTATAAGAAGGGGGCAAATTTTTCAGCGCACCTGATTTTGACCAGACCACATCAAGACTTCAGTTGAATTATTCTTTTATTCCATTGCTATGCACAGTGTACTTTATGTGAAAGACATACCAAATTGTTTTGTTTGCTTTCTCTCTTTTAGACTTTGTTAAAGCATTTTATGTTCACAGCAAAATTGAGTAGAAAGTACAGATTTTCAGAATATCCTCTACCCCTACACATGCATAGCCTTCCCCATCACCAACATCCCCCACCAAAGTGGTATATATGTTATCAATGATGAGTTTGCATTGATACATCCTTATTGTCCAAAATCCGTAGTTAATGAGGGTTCACTTTGGGTGTTATATATTCTATATGTTTGGAAAATTTATAGCAACACATATCCACCATTAAAGTATCATACAGAGTATTTTCACTGTATGGGTTCACTCCAGAATTCACCTACCCTTTCCTGCTCTCACCCCTAACTCCTGGAAACCTCAGATCTTTTAAATTCTCTCTATAATTTTGTCTTTTTTAGAATGTCCTTTAGTTGGAATTATACAGTATACAGCCTTTTCACTGGCTTCTTTCAATTTGTAATATGCATTTAAGTTTCATTCATATCTTTTCATGGCATAATAGCTCATTAGCACTCAAAATATTTTATTATCTGAATATACCACACTTTACCCACTCACCTACTGAAGGACATCTTGTTTGCTTCCCAGTTTGGGCAATTATGAATAAAGCAGCTATAAACATCCATGTGCAGGTTTTTCTGAGTATGTAAGTTTTTATATCCTTTGGGTGGATAACAGAGCATGAATGTCAATGTAAGAGTATGTTTAGGGTTTTTTCCTTTCAGGATTGGAGTAGATTGCTTTCTTTTTATTTTTATCTTTAATGTGGTAAAAACAATTAAAAAGAGATCTACCCTTATCTAAATGACTATTAGTAAATGCTGTACAGCAGAGCTCTGCAGTTTTTTCAACTTTCTTAACTTTTATATCAGTTGGTAATTCCCATTTCTCCTACTTCAGTTCCTGGTAACCATCATTTCATTCTTTAATTATATTAATTTGACTATTTTACATACTCCACAGTAGTGGAATCATTCAGATTTGTGTTTCTGTGACTGACATTTCACTTAGCATAACGTCCACAGGGTTCATTCACATTGTAACCTATTGGAGTATTTTCTTCTTTTTTAAAGCTGGGCAGAATTCCACTGTATTACATACCACATTTTACTTGTCCATTCATCTTTTGATAAATATTTGAGTTGGTTCCACATCTTGGCTATTATGAATAGTACTGCACTAAACATGGGAGTGCTGATCTCTCTTCAGGCTCTGGATTTCAATTCTTTCAGATAAGCACCCAGAAGTAGATTTTTAAATTATATGGTAGTTCTATTTCTAGTTATGTGAGGAATCTCAGTACTATTTTCAATAGCAGCCGAACCATTTTGCGTTCCCACTAACAGAGTGCAAGGGTTCTGATTTCTCTACATCTCCACCAACAGTTGTTGTCTTTTGTTTCTTTAATAATGGCCATCCTAACAGGTAGGAGGTAAAATTTCTTTGTGGTCTTTATTTTCATTTCCCTGAATACCTGAGTACTTTTCATATGCTTGTTGGCCATTTCTCTCTTTTGTTTTTTAATACTTATTTTTAGTTGTAGTTGGACACAATGCCTTTATTTTATTTATTTATTTTTATGTGATACTGAGGATCGAACCCAGGGCCTTGGGCGTGCTAGGCTAGTGCTCTACCGCTGAGTCCCAACCCCAGCCCCCTTGTTGGCTATTTCTGTGTCTTCCTTGTTGAAATGTTTGTTCAAGTATTTTGCCCATTTTGGTGATTGGATTTTTTTTTTTTTTTTGTAAACCCCTCTTAGGGCTGGCAAAAGGGAAAGGCCACTGCAATTGGATCCAGTTAAGGCTGAATACTATCTTTTGAAAATGGAAGAGTCGGTCCCCTTTCATTCTTCTGCATGTGATTATCCAGTTTTCCCAGCATTATTTGTTGGAGAAACTATTCTTTCTCCCTTGTATATCCTTGATGCCCTTGTTGACTATCAGTTTACCATATATGGGCAAATTTATTTTGGATCTCTAGATTCTATTCCAGTGGTCTACATGTCTGTAGCTTTATTTTAATATAATTTGAAATCAGGAAGAATGATGCCTCCATCTTTGTTCTTTTACTAGATAGTAAATGGGTTAAATGTAAAGTTAGGTTGTTTAATTGAGATTATTATCACGATTTTTTGTCACAATAATTTCCCCCAGTACTGCTTTTGCTATATCCCATAAATATTGGTATGTTGTGTTTTCAATTTTGCTTTTCTTTAGGTATGTTTTTAATTCCTTTTTACCTTTTCCTTTGAACCAATGATCATCCAAGGGTGTACCATTTAATTTCTATTTATTTGTGAATATTTCAGTTTTTCTTCTGCTGTTGATTAATATTCCATTCCACTGTGATCAGCATGACACTTGGTATGATTTCAGTCTTCTGAAATTTGTTAAGACTTGTTTTATGACCTAATATGATCTGTTATGGAGAAAGTTCATGTGCACTTGAGAAGATGTGTATTCAACTGTTCTGTGTATAACTATTATATCCATTTGGTCTGTACTATCATTCAAGTCCTCTGTTTCCTTATTGATGTTCTGTTTGGTTGTTCTATCCATTATTAAAAGTGAGATATTAAAGCCTCCTACTATTATTATATTGCTATATATTTCTCCTTCTAGTTATGTCATGTTGCTTTTATATATTTATATTTTATATTATATATATTATTTATATATTTATATAATTTATATATTTAAGTACTCTGATATTGAGTGTACATATTTATACACACAAGTTATGAAGGATATCTGTGTATCCATCATATCTTCCTGATAGATTAACCCTTTTATAATTACATAATGTTCTTTGTTTTTTTGTGATAGTTTTTAGGTATGTTAAAATTTTAATGTCTTTACAATAAAATAGTATAATGTTAATAGGCTAGACAGAAATTAAAAGAATGTGTGTGTGTATATATATACATATATAAATAAACAAGAAATGATTGCTACATACACAAAGTAAAAGATAAACAATAAATGGAAAATTATAAAATAGATGAACTGATAATTCACAGAGGAGAAAAATTTTAAAAATAATATATTAAAAGATACTCAACCTCGCTATTAACCAGGGAAATGAAATAAAACAACAAAATATCATTTCAATCATCTCGTGATAGTTTTTGACCTAAAGTCTACTTTGTCTGATGTAAGTACAGCTACCCCATTCCGTTTGGTTACTATTTGTATAGGATATCTCTTTTCTATGTCTTTAATTTCAGCCTATGTGTGTCCTTAAATCTAAAGGGAATTTTTGTAGACAGCATGTAGTTGGGTATTATTTTTAAATCCATTCAGTCACTCTGTATCCTTTGACTGGGGGAGTTTAACCCATTTACATTTTAATTATTGATAGGGAAGGATTTACTGTTGAAATTTTGTTCATTGTTTTCTGTTAGTCTTATAGTGTGGTCTTTCCTCTCTCCAGATTCTTTTTAGTGCTATTATTACCCATGGAGAACTGACACTGTTATAGAGATGACATAAGAGGGCTATAATATTAGTGAATAAAAAAGTACAAAATTCAAAGCTAAGGAATATTGTTGGAAGAAGGAAAGCATTAATTTTAGAACAGTTTCTTTAGGAAAGATAAAACACTTTTTTATTTCTTTGTATTTATTTCTTCGTATTTCTACATTTTCAAATTCTGAAACTTCTACTGGTAACCAATACATTTGTTTGCAGGTATTATCATTTTGAACTCATGGATTTGTTTATATTTGACAGGTTCTAATCATTTTCAGTCATTATCATTCTAATATCAAATTTCCCCAAATCTGGTCAATAGAAGATCCTTTAAGTTGACCTGTGTCTTTTTGACATGACTGATAGTCATCATAAGATTTTTAGTCTCATTCTCTGCCCTACAACTGGTATGTACCATTTCTCCAAGAAATTTTGATTCCTTTTAATGATAAATATTATTTAGATAACATACATAGATAGTGGTTATTATTGCTGTAGGTATTTTTCAAAGGTTTGAGTTAGGAAATCGTTTTTTGGTTTGTTTGTTTGTTTATTTATTTATTTATTTATTTATTGTACCAGGGATTGAACCCAAGGGTGCTTAACCAACTGAGTCACATCCCCAGTCCTTTTTATTTTTATTTTGAGTCAGGGTCTCCCTAAGTTGCTTAGGGCCTCACTAAATTGCTAAGGCTGGCTTTGAACTTGCAATCCTCCTGCCTCAGCCTCCCAAGCCCCTGGGATTACAGATGTGCACCACCACACCTTGTGGAAATGGTTATTTTTAAGAGAGAAAAAATCATGAGCTTGTAGTTATATTTCTAGCAAGAAATTTAAGATTGTAAGATTTAGTCTTCCTTGATTTTATGCTTGTACCTCATTTCTCTAGTGCTAAAATTTTTCTATTAGTACAGATATTTACTTACTTTATCCTACAGTATACCAATAAAAATACCCAGTAAAATGAATATGATATAGTTTTAGATTTCTTCGTAATTCTTTTTAGACTTAATGTATATATGCTATATAAACTATATATTATATAGTATTAGTATATCATATACATATCACTTGGGATATGCAGCCAAAATACTACTTTAAATCATTAAAAAAGAAAAATGGCCAGGCACAGTGGTGCATGCCTATAATCCCAATGGCTCAGGAGGCTGAGGCAGGAGGATGGCAAGTTTAAATCCATTATCAGCAACTTAGCAAGGCATTAAGCAACTCAGTGAGACCCTGTCTATAAATAAAATATATGGGCTGGGGATATAGCTCAGTTGATAGTGTGCTTGCCTCACATGAACAAGGCTCTGGGTTCAATCCCCAGCACCACAAAGAAAAAAAAAATATATATATATATATATATATGAAAAAGGGCTGGGGATGTGGCTCAGTAGTTAAGTACTTCTGGGTTCAATTGCTGGTACCAAAAAAAAAAGGAAAAATATATTTTTTTCTCTATGTGATTATGCCACCAATTTGACATATAGTTAAGTGCCTTTTAAAAAAATTTTTAGAAATGCTTTTTCTCCTTTTGATTAAGTTTTTATAATTATATAATATTTACATAAGACAATCCAATTTTACTGTTTGTTTTACTTATCCTTTCATTGTTTTATTTTGAAAATATGAATAAATATCTATGTATTTTTCGTATCCCTATACCTTTATATAAAAGATAACACACTACCTGTACAAGCTTTTTCCTGTACCTTGCTTTTTACACTTATTATATCCTAGAAATCAGGATATTTATTCCTGATGCATGGGACTTCACAGTATAGCTCTACTGTAATTTACTCTGTCCTCTATGGATGGGACATTTGAAAACTGCCTACTTTTAAATTGCTTCTAAATAAGGATAAGAGGTGAGATAAAATAAGATAATGTATAAAAAATTTTATAGCATAGTACTATAAAATACCATATAAGTAATATGTTTTAGCATGTGTTATCTGTCTGGAATAACTTTTTTAAGAGATTCAGGACTTTGGGAAGTTGAGAATTACCTTGCTTTTCTAGTGTAAATATGCTTATCTACAGGAGTTTGTAGAATGGTTTTTTGAGTTTATAGAATTATTCTATGCTAATTATTTCTTTTTATAAACTTTGTAAAATCTGACAATAAAGAAAGCTTAGCCAGTTTGCAGTGGCACAAACCTATAATCCCAGTGACTCGGGAGGCTGAGGCAGGAGGATTATAAATTCAAAGCCAGCCTCTGCAACTTAGTGAGGCACTTAGCAATTCAATGAGACCCTGTCTATTAATAAAATATAAAGAAGGGTTGGAGATGATGCCCAGTGGTTAAGCACCCGTGGGTTCAATCCCATTACCAAAAAAAGGAAAAAAGAAAGTTTCATTCTTGCATGTCCAGAAATATGACATGTGCTACTTATGAATGTATCCCCCTTTTAAAAGGGAACATGAAAACTTCAACATAATTTTTCTGGAGAAATGAAAATATTTTAAAAGGAAACTGAATTATTTAGCATACAGAAAGCATAAATCCAATCTGTGTTTAAGGAAGCAAGACCATAATAGTAGTAGTAGGCAAAAGCATGTGAAGCAGACCTTACTCCAATAAAAAGAATAATTGAACATTTTTAAAAAGAGAAAATAAACATAAGTACCTGAAGAAAGTTTATAACTGGACGTGAGAAACAAAGTAAAACAAATAAAATCCATTGAAGTTTAAATTGCAAGTGCAGATATGCAGTTTTTCAGATAAAACAAATTCTTTTTATAACTGCTGGGGAAAAATGTGTTTCAAAAACCTAAATAGAGAAAATTCTTTTATTTAAAAGTATTGATACTCTGGGTGTGGTGGCACATGCCTGTAATCCCAGTGACTCAGGAGGCTGAGGCCGGAGGATTGTGAGTTCTGAGCCAGCCTCAGCAATTTAGCAAGGCCCTAAGCAACTAGTGAGACCCTGTCTCTGAATAAAATACAAAAAAGGGCTGGGGATGTGTCTCAGTAGAGTTAAGCGCCCCTGGGTTCAATCCCTGGTACCCAAAAAAAGTATTGATGCATTTGATTTATAATGGAAATTATTTCTTTATAAAGTACAATATTTAGTGGTACTAGAACAAATAATATTTTATAATTAGGTTAGGAAATAGTAAAGCAAAAACAAGTTTTGAAAGTTATCCTGCTTAATGACAAAATATTTTCTAGTACACATTCATTCAGATACTGCTGTAAATATGATAAACTAGCTATGCAATTTCTTAGCCAGAAAGAGCAAATTTAAATAATAAGTAATAACAACATGCTTTAAAACATATGTATGTAGTTACCTTACTATATATATATGAAAAGAAATGTACATATATATCTATTTCTAAGATGCAATCCAGAAAGTTCTGCTTCTTATTTACCAATCTAAGTATTTATCTACTTCTCTTGTCTTACTGTGTTAGCTAGGACTTTCAGTTTAGTATTGAATAGAAGTGCTGAGAGGGGCCCTGCCTGTCGTCTTCTCAGTCTTTGCACAAAAGCATCTAGTTTCTCACCACTAGCAAGCGCTCAATCACTGAGCTACATCCCCAGCCCCCACAACCCCCCACATTTTTTTTTTTTGGACAAGTCTTGGTAAGTTACCCAGGTTTGCCTTGAACTTGGAATTCCTCAGCCTCAGCCTCCCTAGTATCTGGGACTATAAGCATGTATCACTGCATCCAGAAACAATGGAAAATTTAAAATGTCACCAAAATATTCTATAAACTAAAATTATTATTTTTGTAGTAGCCGAGGCTCTGACAGTTCGGAATCCAATGACTCTCAGACATATCTTCTGAAGGTAACCTCTCAGGTATAATTAAAATTTTTTGCTTAAAATACAGATATGCTATTTAGGTTACTTTTCTTATTGTGGCTAACAGGAAAAATGTTTGCAGTTATATAATTATTACATAATAACATTTTTTCTGATTATATGCATATCTTTAAATAATAGAAATTTTTAAAAGGATGGACATAATATCTTTATTTATTTTTATGTGGTGCTGAGAATCGAACCCAGTGCCTTACATGCGTGAGGCAAGCGTTCTACTACTGAGCTATTATTGAGGCTTAAATTGCAAGTGCAAATGTGCAGTTTTTCAAATAAAACAAATTCTTTTTATAACTGCTAGGGGGAAAAATGTGTTTCAAAAACCTAAATATGAGAAAATTTTATCTAAATAGATAGATAAATCTAGGCCAGTAATAGAATTTTTTAATTTCAGAGTTCTTTTCCTCATGCCCTTCATAGATAATTATGGTTAAGATCTAGAGAGATTAAATTACTTCTCAAAAACCACACCACTTTCTATTTAAAGAGGTGACAGCCTGCATATATCACCTGATTACGAGCCCAATATTTATTTATACATTGATTACTCAACTGCATGTTGTGCTCCAACTACAGAGTTGTAGCACCAGGCACTGTCTATGTGTGGGGATAAAGCAGGGAACAAATGAGACAAAAATCTTTCCCTTTGTTATTTTATATTCAGGTTGGAAGAGACACACAATAAACAAGATAAATAAGTAAAATATATGGCATGTTATACGAGGATTAGTCCCTGAGGTGGAAATTACAGAAAGAAGAAGAATAAGGAGTTTAGGTGGAGATTGCAGTTGTGGAGGGGGTTACCTCCAAAAGAAGTGATTAAGGAAGTGAGAGAGCAAATAAGCAGATAGTATGTAAATTAGCTACTTTCTGCATGGCAAACAACTTCAAAACTTCAGTGACTTAAAATAAACTTACTTTTCACTGATGGGTCTGTCGGTTGGCTCCACTAGACTTGGATAGGGTCAACTGGTCTTAGCTTCAGGTTGAGTCCAGTGACATTTCACGTTTCTCATTTTCCTTTGATCAGAGATTATGCAAGGAAAAATCCATTGGTGAAAACCCAGTAAGTGGGACAACCAATCAATATAAGCCTGTTTATAACTACATTTTCTCCTGGCAACCATGTATCATATTACAACCACACCTGATAGCATATTCACTAACATTCCATTAACCGTTATGTCGTATAACGAGGCCCAACATCAACAGATTAGTGAAGTATACTCCATCTATAGTGGGAGATGCCACAAACTTACATGGTAAAGATTGGGGAATATGTATTCCTATTATAGAGGAATAATTGTTATTTCCAACAATCCAACATTCCAGAGTTCACCTTTTGGATATTTAGGGTAGTCAGTTGTACTTCATAGGAGGAAAAGGGACAGGACTTCTCCTTCTTCTAGGAAGTAAGTCTTAAGATAGTTTTATGTCTGTATGTATATGGTTGTTGATATGTTGATTATATACTGATTTTAATATGAATATTTTTCTTAGATAAAAACCAAGAAAAAATATCTGAAAACAAAGAAGGAAAGGAATTCTACCATGGCAAGCTACCAGAGTGCCAGAGAAGAAGTAAGACTTTATTAATGTGGTTGTTAAGAAGTTTTTTTTTTTAAATGAATGCAAGAGAATGGCAAGTTATTTTCTCTTATGCTTCTTATACCACAATTTTATACCAGGAAGGTTGATGATTAAAATTTTGCTCATCCTTGGCAGATGAAAGGCAGGAATTATTAAGGTGCCATATTTAAATTTTGTATTTATTTACCTAACTCTAAAAATATTTGAGGAAGTTTGCAAGATGCATCCATGACAGCAAGAAGAAAAAATTAAAACTAAGAACAACTAAATGGAAATATAGGGGGAAAAATAGTGCTAAAATATTGACTTCTATGTGACAGTATAAGGAGCTCAACAAACCCATTTACCAGCAAAATTGTCAAATACTACGAAAGAAAGAATGAACAAATATCTGGAATGGTTCAACAAATGCAAAAACAAAAAACTATTTAAGGAAATTATTCAGATCCATTGAAAACAGCAAAAGCCTCCCGTATTTTAATTCAGAGTCCTTCCTTCCCCATCTCTCAGCTCAATAAGACAGATTAGCTCAGCCAAGGAAATTGTACCCTTTTTTCCCACAGCCATTAGAAGGCTGCTTTCCCAAGACAGGCAGGATGTCAGTATTTTTATCCTGCCTCCAGCTACCTGTTGCTGAGCTAAGTTCCAGGTAATTACAAACAAAAGGTGGGAGCTCCCTTCTACCCAGACCCTATTCAGGGGATGGAGGTTTTACCTTGAGTGCTACACCACTGAGGATACTTAGACCCTGATCACCTTGCCTTGGCTTGTAAAGTGGTGGTACCATATTAGAGAAAAACAAGTGGAGAGGCCTGTATCCTACTGTGCAGCTCAAAGCAGTGGTAGTAGTCAGAAGACTGCCATTGTCTCTACCCCCAGTCTCATATCCAAGGCTTGAACATTTTTTCTTAGGTAGAAGAACCAGGCCAAAAAACAGATAGCTTCCTAATCTCTTCCCAAAAGAATTGGCTTCAAATGCAACACAGCTTAGGGTTCAAACTTAAGGACATTCTGAAAACCAGAAGAAATATGGTAGAAATCAATTGAGAGAAGATTGGTGGATTCATTGCAGTTGTAAGCTAAACTGACTTGGAGAATAGACAGCCAGGAAGAACACCACTGCCTTCTGCAGCCATGCCCCCCTCCCTACAGTTACCACCTGTCAGTCTATTCCAATCAGGATGCACCTATTAGGTTACAGCTGTGTAATCCAATCATTCCACCTCCAAATATTCCTGCATTAACAGGTACTTTGGGGGAACACCTCATATCCAAACCTTAACATTTTTCCTCACCCAGTGTTAGCATCTGCCATAAATCTACTGGACACCATGAAACTGACACTGGTACTGTCCACAAATCTTATATGTGAGCATTCATTTGTGCACCAATGCATGTCCATATGTGTACATATGCATACAGTTATGTAATTTTATCACATTTATGCTGCAACTATAACCACATTCAAGATACAGAGTTTCCCATCACCACAAGGCTCCCTCATGCCACTACTTTATAGCCATCCTTGTTCCCTTTCTACATAATTTTAACTCCCAGTATGTTAGCTTTTTGACACTGGGGCCAAAATACCTAACAGAAACAACATATAAAATAGGAAAAATTTCTTTCAGCTCACAGTTTCAGAGGTTTCAGTCCATGGTCAGCTGGCGCCTTGCTCTGGGCCTGAGATAAGACACCGTGATGGCAGAGGGCATGGTGGAAGAAAGCTGCGACATGGTGGTGGGAGGACAAAATAAACCTTTCCAGGGCCACCCTGAGTAACCTGCTTACTCCAGCTAGGTCTCACTTCCCAATAGTCCATTCAGCTATTAAATGGATTAATCAACTGATGAGGTCAGAACCAATCATTGCCTCTAAGCCCCACTTCTGAACCTTGCTGTGTTGAGAACCATGCTTCCAACATGAGACTTTGTTGAACATTCCAAATCCAAAACAAAACACCTGGAGACCATCAATCTATTCTAAATTCTAGAATTACATTATTTCAAGAATGCTGTTTGAGTAAAATTTTTAAAATTCTTTGGTAAACAAACCCTGTAATTGTTCTGTGTTATTTGCAGGTGTGTGTAATATCCCAAGGAAATTTATTTAGTTCTCATAAACACAGCCACATAGTGGTTTTTCTCATTTATCCAAGTTATATTTAATGCAAAATATGGTATACTGCTTTATATTGAATGCGCATGTATTTGATTTATTTTTTGTTTGGAGCTTTTAAAAACTGTTTTGAAATCATAATCTATATTTAATGTTGAATATTTTCAGATGTAAAATAATTATCATTTGGCCAAATACTTTTAGAAAGTTGCAGACCATTCTAAATTTGCCCATGATATAATAGGAGTTCATTAGTCACTACCTGGAATTTCTTTTCTAGTTATCATTGACAAAAAGAGTGAACAATTTTTAACTGAGGTAAATGACTGGAATTCAATGTAATCCATGATTCTGAGCTTACTATTTCTTAATCGTTTGCTCATAAGACATCAGTATATTCCTAAAATAATATTAGTAAGTTATTTTTTAAATACTGTAGTTAACTTTATTTTCTACCAAGATACTTTCAGTCATTGATTTTGAAAAGTTTCAGGAAAAATCATTATAAATGACTATGGTTAAGAATCAAAGGTTATGTTTCAAGGATCACTGGCCTAGTGATATTTTTCTGTAGGATGAGTATAATAGTTTATTATGGCTTGCGCCATCATTTCACTAAAGAGATGAGGTTTAGGGCTGGAGCTGTGGCTCAGTAGTGGTAGAGCGCTTGCCTGGCATGTATGAGGCCCTGGCTTTGATCCTCAGCACCACATATAAATAAATAAAATAAACAGATCCATTGACAACTAAAAAATTATTTTAAAAAAAGAGAAAGAGGTTTAAAAATGACACCAAGAGTTCACTGAATGAAGTCTTATTACAAGTGAATTCTCATTAGCCAGACTTTACCACTAGTTTCACCAAATTCTAACAATTACATAATATTGCTAATTTTTGAGTGATTCTCTCTAGAATATATAATTTTATCCCCTCTTAATAATCAGGTTTTGGTTTTTACATTTTCACTCATTTCTATTTAGTGTCAATTTTTGGTTTTGCTGGCAGTCATAAATTATATCAACAAAGAAGTTGACTTTAGATTTTAACTCTATTTTATGTTTTTGTTTGTTTTGTGGGGTTTTGTGGGGTTTTTTTTGAAGTTTTTTATTTTATTTTTTTTTAATTTTTTTATCTTTTGGTCTGGTAGTTGTTGGCCTTGACGACCACAATACTTTTTTTTATTATTATTGGTTGTTTAAAACATTACAAAGCTCTTGACATATCATATTTCATACATTTGATTCAAGTGGGTTATGAACTCCCATTTTTACCCAGTATACAGATTGCAGAATCACATCGGTTACACATCCACATTTTTACATAGTGCCATACTAGTGTCTGTTGTATTCTGCTGCCCTTCCTATCCTCTACTATCCCCCCTCCCCCCTCTCCCCTCCCATCTTCTCTCTCTACCCCATCTACTGTAATTCATTTCTCTCCCTTGTTTTTTTTTCCCCTTTCCTCTCACTTCTTCTTATATGTAATTTTGTATAACATTGAGGGTCTCCTTCCATTTCCATGCAATTTCTCTTCTCTCTCCCTTTCCCTCCCACCTCCCTGTTTAATGTTAATCTTTTTCTCATGTTCTTCCTCTTTGTTCTGTTCTTAATTGCTCTCCTTATATCAAAGAAGACATTTGGCATTTGTTTTTTAGGGATTGGCTAGCTTCACTTAGCATAATCTGATCTTTGACACAGGGTTTTGCTAAGTTGCTCAGGCTGGGATCCATCTCCTGGACTCCAGTGATCATTCTTCCTCAGCCTCCCAATAGCTGGGACATGTCCAGCTTCAACTCTGTGTCGTGGTCTGTTTTCACTGACTAGTTGATATGCATTACATGTTGGCAAAATGTTTTCAATTCCTTCTTTCTTCCTCAAATACTTTTTGAAAATTATTTATAACATCCAAACATACAGATAAAGAAAAAATTTGGAAACATTTAAAACATTTTCATGGTCTCATAATGATTTGAAGACTCAATATTACAGTCACAATTTCAGTATAAGTCTCTTTGAGTACATGTGGGTCATACTGGCACCTCCTTTCAAGATAGAAAGCAGTATCAGATCTTCATGCTCTTCTTTTCTCTGGACTTCTTTATGAGATTCAAAAAAACTATTCTTCATCTGTTGTATATAAGCACAGTTTAGCAATGTTTATAGATTTTCATATAATTTTGTTTGCTTTCATCCATTTCAGTGGTTCTAATTTAATTTAAATAAGCGATGTTATAACCACACTTTTATGTCTCTTTCTCACTATATATGTTCTATATAGAGTGGAAATTTTCTAAACTCCCTTTAGCATTCAAAAAAACAAGATTTTATTTTATTCATTGATGTAAAAGAAGAGTCAAGTTGTAAAAGGTTCAGATTTCTGACATATTTCTGGCCATTTTAAACCTAAAAAATAAAATGAGAAATGTTTTTTAAAAACCTATCATATCATAAATCATATAGGAAATAAATATACCTCACTTTCATGTTTATAATATAGTATTGTCTTCCTTCTGGTTCTCTATTCCATTAGGTTTATGGTAGAGAACATGTACTGCAAAAACACAAAGAATCAAATTCTGATGTGAAAGGTAATGTTCTGCTTCACCTATAAGTGATTGATTCATTTTCTCAACACAGTACTTTTGTGCCACAACTCTGAGGTTGTGGCCGTGTTTGGTGCTAGAGGTATTAAGAAGGATAGGATACCATTTCTTTCCTGCAGGAGCTCATCTTTTAATCAGAGAAGAAAAACAAGTAAACAAGCACCAGGTTACAGGTGCAATGGCAGGATTTTGTACAGATCCCTAGGGAGCAGACAGAGCAGTGGTCAGTTACATGAGAAGACAGAGATTTTTGAGGGATATCCCAAGGTTTTGAAAGGTTTTCCCCAAAGAATATAGAGGGATTTCATGTTTTAAAAACCATATTCTTCTTGAGATCATAGAGGTTGATCTCAGGAGAGAAATTAAATTAATAGACTGTTATTTGCTTCTGCTACAAACCATTGTCTGATGTGAATCATTAACTGATACTCTAGCATCTCTGGTATTTTTTTTATTAATTTCTATTGTATTACCTTTAATTGTGGTCCTTTGGGGAAAAAATATAAGTAATACTTAATTTTATCCAAAATAATTGCTTAATTGTATGTGTATATCTATTAATGTATTATAAATATATACACCATACCTATTTCCAAAAAGGATTTGAAGTAACCTAAGTAAAATATGCATTGCATATATGTATATACCATACTCATATAATATCTATATTCCATATCTATATATCCATTGGAAACAGCAAATTAATTTAAAAGTAGAATTGGAGATAAAAACCACACCAAGGACACCAAGGAGAGAATTAAGTCTATTATAATTAATATAGTTAATTCACTTCAACTTTATTCTTTCTAGTATTTAGCAGTCACACAATTCAGCTTTTTATGTGTAACTTTTATATATGCTTTTTAAAAAATGTGATATCAAAAAGTAGAATACTTGCCTAGCAGGGATGAGGCACTGGTTTCAATCCTCAGCACAGCATAAAAACAAATAAGTAAATAAGGTATTAAAAATATTTTTTAAAGTAGAAATAAAGATAAGTGAAAGAGCCAGGCGCAATGGCACACACCTGTAATCCCAGCGGCTATGGAGGCTGAGAAAGGAGGATTGTGAGTTCAAAGCCAGCCTCAGGAATAGTGAAGCACTAAGCAACTCAGTGAGACCCCGTCTCTAAAGAAAATACAAAATAGGGCTGGGGATGTGTATCAGTGGTTGAGTTCCCCTGAGTTCATTCCCTGGTACCTGCCCTTCCCCGCCCCCTGCAAAAAAAAAAAAAAAATAGATAAGTGAAAGAAAGTAAAAAATCACATTTTAGGATATTTATTTGGGACCTTTTTCTGTATTTATATGCATAAACTTTGTGTAAATGACCCCTGGCATGTTAGGATTTAAGTCAATGCTTCAACATAGGAGAATATGAAATAGTCTTTTTGTTGGTATCCTTTACAATTGTTACCTGATTAATTTTATTTATCTCTCCCCTACTGCATCCTGAATCCTTTGCAATTAAATTTAGGACATCTCAGAATTTTTCTTTTATAAAAATATATTAAAAATCTAAGTAAATGATAAGATACCTCAGTGTTCATGGATAAGAAAATTTAATACTATTAAGGTGTCAGTATTCCCCAATTGACAAATAATGTGCAATCCCTATCAAAATCTTAGTTACACAGAACACTAAAGAAAGGATTGAAGAAAACCTCAGAAGATGGAAAGATCTCCCATGCTCCTGGATAGGCAGAATTAATATTGTCAAAATGGCCATACTACCAAAAGCATTATACAGATTTAATGCAATTCCTATTAAAATCTCAATGACATTCTTCATAGAAATAGAAAAAAGCAATCATAAAATTTATTTGGAAAAATAAGAGACCCAGAATAGCTAAAGCAATCCTTAGCAAGAAAAGTGAAGCAGGAGGAATCACAAAATTATACTATAGAGCTATAGTAACAAAAACAGCATGGTAATTGGCACCAAATAGACTTATAGACCAATGGTACAGAATAGAGGACACAGAGATAAACCCACATAAATACAGTTATCTCATACTAGACAAAGGTACCAAAAACATTCGCTGGAGAAAAGATAGCCTATTCAACAAATGGTGCTGGCAAAATTGGAAATTCATATGTAGTAAAATAAAATTAAACCTTTATTTCTCATCCTGCACAAAATCAACTCAAAGTGGATCAAAGACTTAGGCACTAGAACAGAGACCCTGCACCTAATAGAAGAAAAAAGTAGGCCCAACTCTCTTCATCATTTCAGCTTAAGAACTGAACCCCTCAACAAGACTCCTAATGCACAAGAAGTAAAATCAAGAATCACTAAATGGGATGGATTCAAATTTAAAAACTTCTTCTCCTCAAAGGAAACAATATTGTGAGGAGAGAGCCTACATATTGGGAGAAATCTTTTCCACATGCACCTCCAATAAAACACTAATCTCTAGGATGTATAAAGAACTCAAAAAACTTAAAACTAAAAAACACAAATAACTCAATCAATAAATGGGCTAAGGAACCGAATAGACACTTCACAGAAGAAGAAATACAGTTGATCAACAAATACATTAAAAAGTGTTCAACATCTCTAGCAATTAGAGAAATGCAAATCAAAACTAAGATTTTCTCTCACTCCTGTCAGAATGGCAATCATCAAGAATACAGTCAACAATAAATGTGGTGAGGATATGGGGGAAAAAGGTACACTCATATATGTTGCTGGTGGGACTGCAAATTGGTGCAACCACTATAGAAAGCTGTATAGAGATTCCTCAGAAAACTAGGAATGGAACCACCATTTGACACAGCTATCCCACTCCTTTGTTTATACTCAGAGGACTTAAAATCAGCATACTACAGTAATGCAGCCATGTCAGTGTTTATAGCAGCTCAATTCACAATAGCTAAACTATGGAACCACCCTAGGTATCCTTCAGTAGATGAATGGATAAAGAAAATGTGGTATATATATTCAATGTAATATTACTCAGCTTTAAAGAAGAATGAAATTATGGCATTTGCCAGTAAATGGTAGAGTTGGAGAATATCATGCTAAGAGAAATAAGCCAATCCCAAAAAACCAAAGGCCAAATATTTTCTCTGATATGCAGATGCTAATTCACAATAAGGCAGGGGGTACTAAAGAATAGTGCTACCTTAGATTAGGTAGAGGAAAGTGAAGGGAGGGGAGGGGAGGGGATGTGGGGATAGGAAAGATAATAGAACAAAACAGATATTATTACTTTATATATGTGACTGCATGCCCAATATGATTCTATAACATGTACACTTAGAAAAATGAGAAATTATATCCCATCTATGTATGTTATATCAAAGTGCATAAATGCATTCTACTATCATGCATAACTAACTAAAACAAATTAAAAAGGAAAAAAATCTTAGTTACCTTCTGTGCAGAAACTAACAAAGTCAACCTGAAATTGATATGGAAGTGCAAGGGGCCCAGAATTAATTTTAAAAAAAGAACAACATAGTTCAATAACTAATATTTCCTGATTATAAAACTTGCTAGCAAGCCATAGATATCAAGACAGTGTGTTACTGGCACAGGGTAGACATGTAGATCAGTGAAAGAGACTTGAGAATTGTGTTAGTCAGTTTTAAATTACTTGTGACCAAAATACCCAACAAGAACTACTTAGAAGAGGGAAAGTTTATTCTTGCTCACAATGTCAGAGGTTCAGTCCGTGGTGGGCTGACTCCATTGCTCTGGGCCAAGATGAGGTAGAACGTCTTGATAGAAGGACGTGGTGAATGAGCTCTTCTCTATTCATGGCAGCCAGGAAGCAGAGAGGAAGAAGGGGATACAGGGAAGATACATCCTTTCAGGGTACATCCCCGGTTACCCACCTCCTCCAGCTACACCCTACCTGCCTTGTTACCACTGAATCACTCCAATCAAACTAGAATGACTGAATAGGTTGCAGCTCTCACAATTTAATCATTTTACCTCCAAACATTCCTGCATAACAGGAACTTTGGGGGAACCCTTCATATGCAAACCATAACAGGAATATAGAAATAAACATATATTTATTATCACTGAATTTTCAACAAAGGTATCAAGACAATTTGGTGGGGGAAAATAGTCTTTAATGAAAAGTACTGGGGAAAACTGGATTTCTACATACAAAAGAATAAAATTGGAAATAGTACTTACACCATTAACCAAATTAATTCAAAATGGACCTAAATGTAAGAGCTAAAACTACTCTTAGGAGAAGAAAATATAGACTATTTAAACCATATGTACAGAAACATATGGTTTTTAGCTTCAATGTGAATAAACTTTGAAAATCATCATTTTTGTCCTATAATAAGAAAATATTAAGTACACTGAAAATCAGTGACTTCTTGGATCCATCAGAGAACTGAGGCTTCCAGGAAAAGTACCACCCTGAAATGTCAACAGTTCATTTTTGATTTACCTGTGAATTAACCGTGGTGCTTTATATCAATCTAGTGCCAGTTCAATCTGAATGTGAAAATCAGGTCCAAATTTTCAGATAATGAAAAGAGAATAAGTACAATACCAATATCAGTTCGACCTCAGACATCACCAAAAAAAAAAAAAAAAAACAAAAAAAGGAAGTGGAAGGAGAAAGTTAAATGATTGTGTTATTTTTATGTTCTTTCAACTATAGATAGAAGAATAAAGGATATATATAACTAGCTAACTAGTTAGGGAGATAATTTAGCATATTAGAGCATATAGTGTGATATACAGAATAGAATTTGGACATGTGTGTCAAGGAAGAAATCAAAATGTAATAGCATTGGTTTAGAATACTTAAAATGGAGTTGGGAGGCATAATTAAATCTGATCTCAGACACATCCAGAGCTGAACCTTTGATCTGGGCTGCAGGCATGCCCATCCCCCGATGAGAGTTAGTCATCAGAGTGGACCAAATATTGTTTGTTACCTTCTACTGACCTTTGATAGAATAGACCCAAACTACTCAGAGACTGAGACCACACCCAACTCTTTTTTTACAAGACAGCTTAACCTTTGCCAGCACCATAATTCCTAACAAGTGACTAACAAGTAATTTTTAGCACCGCCCCCCCCCCATGATTTAAAGCTACAAATATAGCCACAGTTTTATAAAATCCTGAAGCAATATTTTTGAGTAACAGTAACTACAATTTTTGTTCCCAAGTGATCATCTTCCCTTTGGCTCCAGTAAACCATTTCTTCTCATAGGAGGTATGTCTTGACTTGTAGGTTGACCTGGGCATCATGGAAGAAAAGAGCTATAAGTACATTGGGAGACTAAATCTCGTAAGTCCAGGATGAGACAAGCAAGAACCAAATTAATGTATTTTCCCTCCCACAAAATACCAATTCTCTATCAAGAATAATAGCTGGTGGGATTGGGGTTTTAGCCTAGTGGCAGAGTGCTTGCCTAGTACTGGCAAGGTTCCGAGTTCTGTCCTCAGCCCTGCAAAAAAAGAGAAAAAAAATAGCTGGTGAATTCACTTGCACATACTACAGAATTAACAGTTATCATCCATTTCCTTTATTGCTTGATGAAACAGAATAAAATGATGTTTCCTGATTCAGAGGTTGCCACTTACATACCCTATGAGTCAACAAAAAGGAAATTCTGATGACAGATGTGCTGGTCTATTATAGTGTAAAGCTCATTTTATCAAATCCTACAACCAAAATGTTTTCGACATTTTACCAAGTAGTGCACTGAATCCTGGTAACAAAAAAGCATTCTCCTGGCTCTTATATATTTTGATTTGAAAAATGGGGTTTGAGACAATCTTCATTTCTATGAATATTTTAATGAAACCAAAGAAAACTTTAAAATATATATGAATATTTTGTCCAAATACAAACTGGTTGTGCTCATCAATCTGCATCGATGGCAATTAATCAGTTAGCTTGCTTTTTACCAAAGAAAATGAAAAGATCTTACCTAACAAATGTCTCCCATCTTGTACTACCAATGGGTGTGATTTGCTAATATGTGACAGTGAGGCTTTCATAACGAAAGTTTTTTGTCACATTTTAGTTTCCTCAAAACATGAAGAAATTTTTTACTTTATAGAAATAAAAGAAGAGAACTTCCTTAGACATGTGTATACAATAGCTATTATTGTTGCCAGCCATTGAGAAGATATCAAAATGTTGTTCTACCGTTAAGTCACATCTTCAAGTGTGATACAGAAGGGAATATCCTTCTCTAATTTGGAAATACTTTGAGGATAAGGATGGAGGAAATAAATATAGTGAAACAATTTACATGCTGTTTCTCCAAACCTGATGGTCTTTGAAGAGGTTTTAAAGAGCCAAGAAAATAAACTTACTGTATCTAAGTTGATCATTATCATGTCCTGGTTGTGACAAAAGCTTATATGGTTAAAAAAAAAATGACTTGTTGGGGGGAAATAAGTCTAAGACCTCAAAAAAACTGTCACTGGAAAGGATCATACAAATTAAGCACTAAAACTGTAATTTATTTGGGATACTCATTTAAGTTCAAATTATCTCATTCTTTAAAAAAAAAAAGGTTTTTCCCTGAGAAAGAAAAATTTAACTTCTGATGACAGTCAGTGAGTTTACCAATCAGTTGAGAGTCCTTTTGCTCAATTCAGACAGAAATCACAAATAGGCAGAGTGCAGCTCCCTAGGACTTAGCAACTCTGAGCTTTGAGGGTTAGCAACTCTCAGTTCTTTTAGCAGCTCTCCCCTTTGACTTTCTGGCAGCTGGAGCTTACAGCTTATAGTTCCTTCTGCAGCTGGAATTAACAGCTCTCCCAGAAGCTTTTCCTGCAGCTCTCAGCAGCTAGCTGTCCTCAGCATTACCGACTCTGGCTACTGGCAGATTTTAGTGCTAGCAAACGTTTAGTGCAACCATCTTAGCCCATTCTATTTGAGATAAAAATCGTGGATAGGCAAAACAAAATCATTCAAAAGAGACTTTATTAGGACCTTTACTACAACATAAGGAAAATAGTACATAGACCTATCCTATAATGGGAAAGAGAAGGTTGCTTATACAGACAAAAACTGTGGGCTCATGAATGCACATAGCAATCCCAGAATTTCTGGTTAGTTTTAGATAGGGAAGGGCCTTCTCACAGAATAGAATGGGGACACTTGACCCAGCTGCAGAAAGGTACGGTCATTCAGAGAGTCTGTGGGGGCATAGTCGTCTGGGATGGACTCACTATTAAAACTTGCATGATTAAGGAAAAAGTCTTCAGAACAAGTTGTGGAAGTCTGATGTAGCTGCAGCCTGCTACAAGGTATTTGGAGCAGCCATAGCTGTCAAAATGAAAGAAAAGTCAGAAGTATTTCTTGGAAAGCATCAGGTCCTTCTTTCTCAAATGTACTTCAAGGTGTCTAAAACAAATGGACATTTTAGATACAGACATCTGTGTGATAGACAGACACAAAGTGCCTGAACAACAAACAGCTAATCTGCAAAAGCACATCTGAAGATACAAAACAAATTGACATTGAAACTCCTGCTGTTAGTAATAAGTAAGATCCGAAGTATTGCATGCTCAAAACATTGTTGTTTACACTATATCTAACTTGATGTCATTACCATGGACTGGCCAGTATCAGTCTAGTATGGGCTGGATAAGAGCAGGACTACAAAGCCAAAAGGAATTTGATAGCCAGGTGCAGTGGCACGTGCCTAAAATCCCAGCAGCTCGGGAGGCTGAGGCAAAAGGATCACAAGTTCAAAGCCAGCCCTGGCAATTGAGCAAGGCCCTAAAAGCAACTAAGTGAGACCCTGTCTCAAAATAATTTTTGTGGGGGAGAGAGGAGTATACCCGGGATTAACTAAGGGGCACTCAATGACTGAGCCACATCTGTATTTTATTTAGACAGGATCTCATTGGGTTGCTTAGCACCTCACTTTTTTTTTAAGAGAGAGAGAGAATTTTTAAATATTTATTTTTTAATTTTTGGTGGACACAACATCTTTATTTTTATGTGGTGCTGAGGATTGAACCCAGTGCCCCACGCATGCCAGGCAAGCGCGTTACCACTTGAGCCACATCCCAAGCCCCAGCACCTCACTTTTGCGGAGGCTGGCTTTGAACTCTCAATATCCCTGCCTCAGCCTCCCAAGCCCCTGGGATTACAATTGTATGCCACTGTGACCAGCTCAAAATAACATTTTTTTAAAGGGCTGGTGATATTGCTTAGTGGTTAAGCACCCCCAGGTTCATGTACCAAAAACAAAAAGCAAAATAAATTGATTAATTAAGGAATTTGATGTTTGTGTGGATTCCATTTTACCACTACATAAAAGAAAGAAATTATATTCTAAAGGCTATATGTAGCTAAGAGAGGTATTCTTGGAAAATGAAACAGCAAAAACATTCTGCTGTATCATGGGAAAGAAAAAAATGTCACTGTTAATTTTTATTCAATATAGATGATATCTATTTAATTAGTCTCCATAGATTCACATTCAACTTTTTAAAGATTATACAATTCTATAGCCTATAAAATTTAAATATCTGATAGAGTTAAATTCTATAGCAGAGGAAAGGAGAGAAACTTTGTAAAATATTCTACTTTCTCATACATATTATTTGTTTAACATATTATTTGTTAATAACAACTAACTGCCTTTTACCTAGTTATATTGTTTTGCTTAAATAATAGTGGGTATTAGCAAAGCAAATAATATAGAATGATATATAAATTTGAATACCTGTTTTATCTTAAAATAATAAAGTACTGTGTATAGTTATTTATTACATTAATGTACTAAATTAAATTGTGAGAGGTCTGGTATGTCTGTGTCCTGAATTGGCTCTCTAAAAGGTTGGCCTCATTAGTGAACGTGAACATGTAGATAATCTTCATAGATCCAATCATACTTAATTCTGAATTGTTAGACAGTTATTAGTTAGGTATTTCTACCGTTTGCTATTCTCTGGAAACTGTTTAATCAAAAGGCTTCCAGAGGAAATATGTACTTTTATCTTTTATATATCTGAATGAAACAATAGTGGATTAATTGAAAATAATCTCAATTAAGCAAGCATTAACCATGTAAATGAAATGACAAAAAAAACTATTGTATTTTGTTGATCTTAATACCTAAGCAGATATTTTATGGTATATTCTCTTTTACAGTGAAAATACCTGGACAAGCTCCTTCTTGGCTTCTAAAAAAATATTTAAGGTAGGAAAACTATACTTGATTCCTTCTACCTAACTATCTTACTCATTTTCCTCTTTCTTATAAAATTTTGGTTTTGAATTAAAGCAACAGGTTAAAGTGACTTTCCGATAGCCATTGCTAATTGAATATCTCCTTATATTCAACACAGTATCTATGACTAGGTCATTTTCACATATATATGCACATATGTATACACACACACACATACATATACATATATACACACACACACACCCATAAGATGGGTACTTTGAAGGTTTCTAAGATTTCAATATTGCCAAGCTGTCCTTAATAGTTGCCTTAAATTCTATAGACATTTATTTTTATGCACTCATTATTTGCAGTGTCTGAGTTTCTCTTTTAAAACCAATATCTCTGACATAAGTTAATTATTTAGAGCTTTAGAAAGAATGAATAATAATCAAATGTTTTACTCTGTATAGTGGCAATTGGAGCATTGGTCACTGAGGCAAAAACTAGTACCCAAAAACTGAAAGAGGAATAGAAAGGGAATTCAGAGATTACATAAACCAACTTTGTAGTTTTGTGTGTACCAGCAATTATTCTATCTATTACCCTTGGCAAGTTTCCCTGACCTTTAGAATAATGATATAAACAAATATCTAGATAGTGAAATAGGTAGTCATAGATAAGCATTTGAAAATCGCCTGAATTTTCACAACAGAGTGACCATGACCATGGTATGTTCTTTCTCCTTTCCTTGGTTTCTCCTCTAAGAACTTGGTTTCTGCTAAATAAAATAGGTTTTAAGGAAAAACAGAGACTTGTCCCAAAGATGCCTTACATATTCTAAGACCAATATATAAGGCACCTTTTGGCATATCCATAATTGTATATAAAATTAATTCTTTTACACTAAGATTTAATTTTTAAAAATATCATTTATCATATCTTTATCATACTCTATGAAAATAAATTGAATGATACATTAAGATACGAGAAAAAGTACTATAGATAGAAGGTATGACTTCTAGATTTTCCTCTGCCTCCTGTTATCTGGGTGATCTTGAGCAAATACTTTAACCCTTTTGATCTCCCTTATGTAAGATTAGATATATACATGTCTATATATATATATATATATATATATATATATATATATGTATATATACACACACACTTTGCATATTCTGGGGTATAATATGCCAATAGAACATGGCAGTACATTACTCTTGAGTGGGTAGTTTGCTGTTTGAAATTGAGATCACAGAACCCAATTTCTTTCAGCTCCCAAAATATGATTCAGAGTTTTAGCAGAGACAATCGAAGATATTTTCTAGAAACCTGTGAGAGGCCAATCCAGGAAATAATTCAGCCCCTGGGAAATCGTTTATATGAAAACTGTTTCAGAGTGACATCCTTGAAGTTTCCTAGGAGCCAACAAACATCAAGTTGGATTGAGAAGACAAGGATACGAAAAGGTTTTTTAAAAATTATTATTTAGTATTTTAATCAATATAAAGATGATTTATACTATATTTTCATTAGTAAATTTATGAAACCTGGATTATGGAAACTGCTTGGTAAACAGAATGGATTAATAACCATTTTTGTCCTGTCCCTGAAAATACTTGCCTTATTTAATCTTCATATGAGTTAAATCTAGAAGAAAAAAATTTCAGTTTAATACAGCCTTGAAAAAAATTTTAATTATCTTATTTGCAATAGCTCCCTGCTATTGATACCTTTCATCCTCACTTTTCCCCCATAGGGATTTTTTTTAATGCCACCACCATATTCTGGTAGCTTTTGCTTTCCAGACCTGGAATTTTTCATTGGAAATCACCTTTATTCATGTCTCTTTAGAGTATCCCTATACTAATTGAAGACAATTGTAGTTCACAGTTTCTGTCTTGAGATGTGTCTATTCTAAAGCACCCCTATAAAGGGACAGAGAAGATTGGCCTTGTCCTAAGTCTATCATGGTAATTCATGCTAGTTTAAGTTAGTAAAGCTAAAGTCAAATTCACCTACATTATTCATCCAGGTGAATCTAAAAATTATTATGCTGAATGAAAAGTCCAGATACATAATGGAAAAATGCTATATGATTTCATTTATATGTAAGCAAGTTAACCTATAGAGGAAAAAAAAAACAGATAAAAGGTTCCTGGAGTAGAGAATGAATGGGAAATTTGATGCACAAGGAACCTTTTAGGGACAGTCTATACTAGATCCTGGCTGTGATGATGGTTTCACAGATGTTTACGAATTGAAACCTCATGTTTTTGAGCCACACAATTAGCAGGATTGAGTTATTATCTGCTGATTGGGGAGGGGGGAGTAAGAATGGAGCAGCAATTCAATTTGGACATGTTGCATTTGAAATGTCTGTTAGATATTCAGTTGCACTATTGAATAGGCAGAAGGATATGAGTCTGAAGTTCAGAGAGAGACCTAGAATGGGGATAAATTTGGGAATTTTCAGCATATAGATACTATTTTAGGATAGATGCTGGATGGAATTCATAAGGAAATAGTTATAGAGATAGAAAAGGGTTAAGGACCAAGTCCCCAGGGAGCCCCTACATTAATGGGTCAGGAGAAGAACAGGAACAACAAAGACTACTTTGGGGTATGAGGTAGGATTTGAGGAATTCATAGAATGTGTTATTCTAGAAGCCAAATGAGAATCTGAGTCTGAGGCTTCTGACTGGTCAACTGCAAAGGATTGACTATTGAATTTACAGCACTGAGGTTCTTGGAGATCTTAATCAGAGAAATTTCAGTACAATGATGGAGGTGCCAATTCTAATTAAAGTGTATTTTAGAACAGGAAGAGAGGAACTGGATGGAGACTAGTGGTATTTGTATGATTCTGCTAAAAAAAGGAAAGTTATTTGTCCACTTTGGAAGGTTTTTTGCTGTTGTTGTTCCCCATTGCCTCCACGGCTGTGCCTAATTAGCCTTATCCAGTCTTTCCTGAAATTAGCATCTCATCCTTTCTTGACTATTTTATGGACACATGTCTAATAAAATTCTACAATACTCTTTAACATTAAGTCAATTTCATAGAGAGCTATCTTATCTTTGTATTGCCTCCCACTTTTCTAGTAATATATGCATATAAGACTATGTATTTTCCTCTAAAATATTATGTCTTCATTATCACTCTGTTTCTTACAGAAGGATGTTTGTTTTTCCCCATTATTGAACTTGTTAAGGAGGAAATGTCATGGATTGCTGTCAGAGATTAACAAAGAACCCAGTTAGATTTTAGTTCTGGAAGAGTTTATATTTAGTGATAAGATATAATACAAAAACAGAATTTCGGCTGCCAGGAGAGCATGGAGGAGGAGTAAATTCATGACAAATCCTGCAGATAGTTTTAGACCTAAGTCATTTCTCTTTGAACTTGGGAAACACAAATGTGACACCCTTGCAGTAGCCACTTTTCTACTCAACTAGACCCCAGAAGCTGGCAGAAAGTCACGGCACTCCAAGAATCTTGTCTGTTTTTTTGGAACGTGCTTCACCTACACAGACTTTCTTGTTATTTTAGCTGTCTATAACCATGTCCTCTAGTGCCATCAATGAAATCTAAATGTTGATCAATCCTAACAGGAAAACACATTATTGAAGCTGAGTAATGGATTTAAAGAGAGTTACCTATATATACTATTCTACGTAGGGGGGATATTGAAATTTTTTTAAAAAGAAGTCCACAGTATATTTCCACAGTTTTCAATGACCTGTTCTCACCTTAACCCTCTATCTGTATTTTAGAGTATGTCTGTAGATTGTTTCTGGGGTCCCTTTGTTTACTTAGTAGGAATACTGCTTTTTCTTAGGAAAGATTTTTTTTTAAATCAACCCATAGGAGTTTTACCTGATCCATATGCACTGAATTTAACAGAAATGCCTTCAAGTTTATAACATATGGAAACCCATCCCGACTGTTTTCTCATGGTAGACTGTTCCCCCTTTTTCATATTCTATCTCAATGGGAGACTGAGACAGGAATAATCAGATACCTGTGGTCACATCATATCTCTCAGAAAGTTAAAATCTGGACATGTGTGAATACGCAGAGCTGGGCAGATAGGGGAGCTATAT
The DNA here is from genome assembly GCF_045843805.1 of Urocitellus parryii. NCBI lineage: Eukaryota > Metazoa > Chordata > Mammalia > Rodentia > Sciuridae > Urocitellus > Urocitellus parryii. The sequence continues at coordinate 18,662,552 of NC_135533.1, read as the reverse complement.
TGACCCAATTCCAAATGTAGGAATATAATTTACATTCCAGCTCTTGAAACCTCATCCACATCTCTAGCACATTTTCTCCATTCCTTTGGTCTAATTTCCTTCACTCCAACCATGCTCTTATCAGTGTCTTTAAAATTGTTTGCCTTTAATAAGTAATAAGTAATAATTTAATAATTTAATAAGTAATTATTGAATAAATACAACTCATATATCTATTCATATTTTTCTGGTTGATCCCCAGATCTTCATCACAACTTAAAAAGCAAAGGTAAAGAATGTACACCTGTCCAAAGTAAGAAGAGTGGCATAAACTGGACAGATGATGAAAAAAGAATCTACAGGGATAAAAGAATAGCTCAAACTCAAGAAATATTGCATTATTTGCTCCCTATCATGGAAACCCAAAAACCCATGGAAAACACTCAGATAAAACAGTTATTCAATTCAAGAAGCAACTTCCAAATCCAACATCAGTAAGTCCATACAGTATTATCATTTGTAGCTTTTTTTTTTTTTAGGTGGTGTTAGGAATCAAACCAAGGGCCTTGTGTATGCTAAGCAAGTGCTATACCCCAGAGCCACATCCTGTTCCTAAATATTTAATACATTCATTTATAAGGAAGCAAGGCAGATTAGTTCATTATTCTAAGCAACAATCCTGGATAAATAAATAGTCTTTGGAAAATGATATCAGCTACACCACATTTGACAAAGGGACAAAGAAAACACCAGGTATGTGAAGTTCTAAGTTATCAGGTCTTATTTGACTGGTTATTTGTATGAAATTACTCATTAATTTGCATCTGTGAATAAAGTATACATAAATTATATGTAATCATATCCTGACTTGAAATTTTTCAGGTGTTTTTAAATAATTCTTATTCATTATAGTTCTTGAAACTGTAACCAGACCAATCAGACAAGAGAAAGAGATTGAAAATGATACAAATAGGAAAAGTCAAATTATCTGTTTGCTGATGACATGATCCGACATCTAGAAGACCCCAAAAAACTCCACCATAGGACTTATAGAGATGATAAGTAAATTCAGCAATGTGTCACACAAGATAATAGGTAGCAAAATCTGAATTCAAACCCAGGCAGACATTCTGATTCCAGAGTTCTTCTGAACTTTATCATTATGCTTTGCTTTTCTCTTTAAACATAAGTGAAAATCAGGACCAATATACCAAATACACAAAGAATACCTATAAGTCATTTAGAAAATAATGGGTATTTTAATGTAAAAAGGGGCAAAGGCTCTGAATGAGGAATTCACAAGAGAAAAAACACAGAAAATGAACATTTATAAATGTTTGATCTCACTAAAATCTAAAAAGTGCAGATTAATACAATGATGAAATACCATTTTTACTTCTCAGCAGACAAATTTATTCATTGATTTCGTGAATATAAACAGAGTTTCTGGAAGGCAATCCAACTAATATAAGTGGAAAATCCTTAGTTTCATTTCCTTTTCAATCCTTCACATTCCTTTCTCTTTTTTTTCCTTTATGTAGTGCTAAGGATTAAACCTAGGGCCTCACACATGCTAACCACATGCTCTTTAACTCAGCTCCCATACATCCATTTTGACTAAAAAAATTCACTTTTAGAAATTGTAACCTGTAATTTTAGACCTGTAAGCCTAAATAAGGTCTAAAAGGCTTATATGGTGTGATACATGTGTTCAGTGTTGTCAAGAGAAGTCAAAAATAGAGATATGAATTAAATGCCCAAGAAAATTGCTTAAATAAATTATGGTACATTCATAAAATGAAATATTATATAGCTATTTAGTATCATACAGAATATTTAATTAATTAGCATGGAATGATGTTCCCAATAAGTAAGTGAATGAAATAGGATCTATAAATCAGATAAATACAGATTTGGTATGGTTGCATTTATATGTATGTGCACATTCAAACACATACACACCTACAAAAAGGCTCTGGGATCACATATTCCCATCAATGATTATCTCCTGATAACTAAAGTGGTTTTAGGGTATGGTAGTCTTCTTTCAGTTGCTTTCCCCTAAATGTTTATTAATGGGTATTTTTTATGTAATCAATAAGATTATTAAACTGGGAAATTGAGGGAAGTTTCTAGTGTAATGGGTAGCAATCATCTTGGGGAAGGATGCCTGACAGGAATGGAGTCCAATAGGTCAGCTAATATGAGGTAAGCAAATTGTAGTGTTGGCCCAGGCAAACAAGGAATCGAACAGGATAATATCAGCAAAATCACAAATTAGGAAACTAATAGCAAAAATACAACACATTTGAGCAAAGAGGCCAAGAAGCTGAGAATCTAGAGGTGGGCAAGGGGTCTGGGTGACAATTAGAACATAACTTGATTTTTAGCTGTATCTTTCATAAGAGATTCATTATGTACTTTGAACCCAGAAAGGCACTCAGTGTGTATTAGCCTGAGCCTGAAGATATAGACAAATACGAGGATGTATTAAGACCTCTCCGTTTATGCATATCAGAAACCAATTCAAACTAGCTTAATTAAAAAACATAAAGGAGGACCGCCAAAAAAAAACTAAAAAAAAAAAATATTAAAAAATTCTCTCTCTTAAAAAAAATAAAGTTCTAAACCCACTTATTAAAAAAAAAACATAAAGGAAGGGTGAAAGGGAAGAATTCCAAGAAAATACTAGGCTATTCATAGGAAGAAAAGGAGAGGAATTCATCCAGGCTTCAGAACGTGGGTAGAACTGGGAGAGGAAAACTACCCAGGGCTCTTTATCCATCTACAGTCTAGTTTTCCCTCTCTAGAAGAAGGAGTACACAACGGTCAGCTCACAAATTTGCATCCCGTAGCAATTTGACTTATAAGATTAACTCGCTATCACTCATTCCCACTTCTAAATTATACGGAGAGAGAATCTGATTGGCAACCATGTCAGTGGATAGAGATCACATAGTTACATACGTGGTTGTTGGAAACCCTACCCTTGTGGACCTAGAGAGAGTCCCCTGAGAAGGGGAAATTGTGTCTGGGGTGGACATCCCCAAAAGTATCTACTTTAGGTTTACATGGAAATATAAAAAGCAGGAAAGCTGCAAATAAGACCATACTTAGCAAAGAGATTCTCAATGTATATTTAAACATTATCAAGCTGATAATCTTTTGCTTTTATAATTTTGGAGTTTGTTCTCTGATCTATATATTCTCTATTTAACTTGCTCGTCATTTTTACATAGTATTATCTACAGAAAATGATTACAAGATAAAGAAAGTATAAGTAAAGAATGAAAAGATCACACCTTTACTAAATTATCTTGGACATGAATCTAAGTTTGGACTAGATAGATACTAGTTAATGTGTTGCTACAGCTTGCAAAATTACATACTGAAGCATTTGACATCTGGTTGTAATTATAGAACTTGAACATAAATTGTTCTGCTCTTCAGCCAAAATAAATAAGGTCTAGGTGGATTACTAATCAACAGCATGTTAGCAAGATGATTTATATCTGTTAAATTTATGTTGAGTCAAACACTGATCAGAATTCAGATATGGAAGAATAAATTTCATGTTTTGCATCCCATTTGGCAATAATGAAAATTCTTGAGAAAGATTATATAAATCAGAAGGTAGTTGGAGAGATTTCACTGCAGATGAAATAGACACATTATTCCAGTTCTTCTTACTAAAAACAATTAAAACCCTCAGATATTACATCTAAAACAAATATAAGACAACTCTGAATGGTTGAAAAAAAGGAAGGAGAGTTGCTTGGGACTTCAGGAACCAAGTAATAACCCTGCGATCTGGGTTTCCTTTTTGCCTCATGTATTCAAGGTTTGAAGCTGAATAAGACTGCAATCTGGAAACACCAACAGGCACAGACACATGCACAAAACTCCCATAGAAGCCTAAACTATATAACCAAAGAGCCAGGAAAGTGACAGCTAACTCAATAGAAAACTCTTAAGACAATAAGTTTTTCTACTCCAGACAAACACCACTGATAAACAGTGGTCACACTGCCATCAATGTAGGTAGAAGCCATGTGAAAGGTGTAGACTCCTACTCCTTTGAGGTATAACACCCCACTTAGGGTGGGATTTTAAAAGGTCGAGTAGAAGCCAAAAACTTTACTCCACTGGCCTATAAAGAGCCTCTTCCCAGTAGGTATCACTGGAAACCACTAAGGATCCTGGACTTCCACCCACTGGACAGAAGTGAGGTGCTCTTCTGCTCCCCATTGGGCTAGTATCAGAAGGGGCCTTTGTACCAAGACCCAGCAGCAATGAAGCAACTCCCGTCACTGTCAGCACAGGCAGCACAGAGGTTGGAACTTCTACACCTGTTCAACAGAAATTAGGAGCCTCTTCCCTCTGACATCAGCAGAGCCCAAGTGGGGACCTGGACTTCTGCTTCCATCTAGTGGTAATGGGATCTTATCACCCCACTTCTCTTACTGGCACAGAGTCAAAAGTCTAGCTAAATAAAGTTTAAATAAGATCCAGAGTCTTATGATATGAAAATGTCCATGGTTTAATCAGGAATAAACCATCATTTTAAGTACCAGGAAGATCCAACACTAATTTTAAAAAGACAATTAATCTTAAGAAGACAATTAGCTGATATACCAATGTTTTAGTCAGCTTTTTTGCTGCTGTGACTAAAGGACCCAACCAGAACAATTTTAGAGGAGGAAAAGTTTATTTGGGGACTCACAGTTTCAGAGGTCTTAGTTCATAGAAGGCCAGCTCTATTCCTCCAGGTTCGAGGTGAGGTGGAACATGATGAAGAGTGTGGCAGAGGCTTACATGGTGATCATGAAGTAGAGTCCACTCGCCAGATACAAATATATACTCAAAGCCATGCCCCAATTCCCACCTTCTCCAACCACACCCTACCACTTCAGTTTCCACACATATTAATCCCTACAAGGGGATTAAATCACTGATGGGTTAAGACTCTCACAACCCAATCATTTCTCCTCTGAACCTTCTTGTACTGTCTCACACAGGAGCTTTTGGGGGATACCTCACATCCAAACCATACCAGTCTGCCCCAAAACCTCACAACCATCTCAAAAAGCAAAATATATTTTTTCCATTTCTACGAATCCCCATAGTCAGCAGTTCCAAGATTTGCTCAAAGTTCAAGTCCAAAGGCTTCACATTGTGAAGTCCTATAAAATAAAAAGCAATTTATAAATATCCAATATTTAATGGTACATAGTAAACATTTCTATTCACAAAATGAGGGGCATAGAAAGAAGGGATAGGACCAAACCAAGACCGAAATGCAAGTCCTGTAGCTTCATGTCCTGCATCCGGACACAAGGCATCTTGATGTTTTCTCCAAAGGACATGTGTAGCTCCACCCTTTGTTGCAGCCCAAGTGGCCTTTTTTGGCTTGTTTCTGCTCAATTCCTGTAACTGTCCTACTATGATGTCCTATGTTACTGGCATTTCTTTTTTTTTTTAATTTTTATTATTGGTTGTTCTGTTACTGGCATTTTTTAATCTCAGTAGTCTCCACGGCAGCTTCAGCTTTCTCCACACATCTCCACACTTTGATGTCTCAGGGGATGCCCACAGGAACTACAACCCTGCTGTACTTTTCCTGGCCTTCCAGGTCTTCTTTTGAAATCTTGGTGGAAGCCTTTATGACCTCCTAACTCCAGCATCGTGCATTCCTGCAGAACCAGCATCACGTGGTTGATGTCAAGTTCTGCCACCATCTTGAGCAGTAGCAAAGCCTCCAGAGACCCTTGCTATGGCAGCCTCTGAGTGCCAGGGTGGTTGAGCACGTTGAAAAAACTTCCTAGGCCCTTTATTGGAAGAAGGGTATCCTACTCATCTCAAGAGAATTTTCACTTTTACTCCCTTGAGCTTGAGATGGGTGTGGTCTTGCCAGCTCCTGAGATGCCTATAAGCCATCTTTCTTATTGTCTCTAGGAAAAATCTTTAACATTCTGTAGTGGCAGTATTGTCTTTAACAACTGCAACTTCCTTAGTTCTAGTTTTATTCTGGCCTTTCAAATTCACTTTTTCCAAATCTTTCTGCTGTGCTTGCTGCTCTTGATTATCACAATAAATTCATATAAAAGCCATCAGCAATATCCATGCCACCACCTGAATGCTATGCTGCCTAGACATTTATTCTGCCAGATTAAAAAGTCCACTGCATCTAAAATCAGCCTCACAGAAAGTCTCTGGACACCGGCAAAATGAAGACAGCTTCTCAACCAGAATATAGCACTAATTGTCTCTGCTGCAAATTCCAATAGAGTCATCCTCTGAACCCTCTTGAGCCCTGTCTTCATTGTCCCTGGTTCTATTGGCATTCTGGTCTTTTGAGCTCCCACCATAATGGGCCATTAAGCTTTGCATATAACAATCTAAAGCATTTCCAGCTTGCACTTTTAAACATCTCAAAATCCCTCCCACCAATTCCAAAAAAGCTCAAAAATCTTCTGAACCATTAGGCACAGCAATGACCCCACTTCTCAGTACCAATTTCTGTTTTACTCATCTTTTTCACTGCTGTGAATAAATGACCCAACCAGTGCAACTGTAGAGGAGGAAGAGATTATTTGAAGGCTCATAGTTTCAGAGATCTCAATCCACAGATAGTGGCTCCATTCTTCAGGGCTCCAGGTGAGAAGAACATCACGGTGGTAGAGTGTGGCAGAGGCTTACATGGTGATTAGGAAGCAGAGAGTCCACTCACCAAATATAAATATATATCCAAAACCACGCCCCAATCCCCACCTCCTCCAGCCACACCCTACCACTTTAGTGGTAAATCACTTATTGGATTAAGACTCACAACCCAATCATTTCTCCTCTGAACCTTCTTGCACTGTCTCATACAGGAGCTTTGGTGGGGGGTGGGGGTGGGGGTGGTGGATATGTTAGAATTTTCTAAGATTTTTAAAAGTCACGATAAAAAATGGTTTAACATACACAGTTGAAACAAATGGGAAAAAAATAAGAGTCTTAGCAGAATAAAGAGAGGTGGAGAGAAAAGAAGAAAGATAATATTAAAAAGAACCAAATTTAAAAATTTTAACTGAAAAGTATAATAACTGAAATAAAAAGTCAGTAGATGAGCACAATAGCATAAGTAAGGTGGTGGAGTAGAGGAAAGAGTGAACAGAGAAAAAGAAAAATATAAATTATCTAATATCAGAGATAAAATACAGTAAAAATAAAATGAGCAGAGCCTAGGAGGCTATAAAATAAATTTTTTTATTCATGTTATCATCATTTCAGAAGGAGAGGTGAAATAAGATAGGGATGCCAATGAACTCAAAAAAATAATGCCTGAAAAGTTTGTAAATTTGTCAAGAGACATAAACCTGCAATCAAAAGCTGAGCAATAACTCAAAGGACCAAAGTATTAGACCAGAGACACTGTGCCTACTAGAAGAAAATGTAGGCCCAAATCTCCATTATGTCAGCTTAGGAACTGACTTCCTCAACAAGACTCCAAAAGCACAACAAATAAAATCAAGAATCACTAAATGGGATGATATCAAACAAAAAAGCTTCTTCACAGCAAAGGAAACAATCAAGAACTTGAAGAGAGAGCCTACAGAGTGGGAGAAAATCTTTGCCACATGCACCCCAGATAGAGCTTTAATCTCCAGGATATATAAAGAACTCAAAAACAAACTTAACACCATAAAAAACAAGTAACCCAGTCGATAATGGGCAAAGGAACTGGACAGACACTTCACAGAAGAAGAGATACAAATGGTGAACAAACATATGGAAAAAAATGTTCATCTCTATCAATTAGAGAAATGCAAATTAAAGCTATATTGAGATTTCATCTTACTCTAGTCAGAATAGCAATTATCAAGAATACAAGTAACAATAAATGTTGGTGAGGATGTGGGGGAAAAGGTATATTCATACATTGCTGGTGGGACTGAAATTGGTGCAACTACTAGGAAAAGCAGTATGGAGATTCTTCAGAAAACTTGGAATGGAATCACTGTTTGGCCTAGTTATTCCACTCCTTGGTCTATATCCAAAGGGCATAAAAATCAGCATACTACAGTGATGCAATCATATCAATGTTTACGGCAGCTCAATTCCAATAGCTAAGCTATGGAACCAAACTAGGTGCCCTTCAACTGATGAATGGTTAAAGAAAATGTGATGTGTATAGATACACAATGGAATATTACTCAGCCTTTTAAGGCTGCTTCTTTAGAAGAATTAAATTATGGCATTTGCTGGTAAATGGATGGAACTGGAGACTATCATTCTCAATGAAATAAGCCAATCCCCCCCAAAACCAAAGGCTGAATGTTCTCCCTGATATGTGGAAGCTAACACACACTAAGATGGGGTGAGTGAAAGGAAAGTGGTGCACGACTAATTACACACACACCTGGGTTAAGAAGCGGGTTTATTATCAGGAGCCTGACAAGGCTGCTCTGCACAAAGAGAGGGACAGAAGCAGCAAGTGAGGGAGAGCAGCAGCAACTCCCCCTCAAATGACACCTTTTGTAGGCTAGAATCATGGCTGGGCACTAGGTGCAGGTTTAGTCTTGACTGACATAGTAAGTATCTCCTAATCTTTGTGGAAGGCAAGTTTGTTTCTTGGGAACAGAGACAGGCAGTTTTCCTATGTCTCAGAGGGGGAACAAGGAAACCTGCATGTCCCTTTATCTTCTCAAGGAGAGAACAGGGAAACCAGTATGTCCCCATCTCAGGGGCCGGTAAGTTGTCTTCTATCTCTCAATGAGAAAACAGGGCAAGACCAGCACATCTCCAGGCCTGTAAGTTTATCTCGGGCTCCTTTCTATTTCTTGGGAATAAGAACAGTATTCATAAAGTGGGGGTGAAAGAAAGGAAGATGGCTGCAATTATGCTAACATCAGGGGAGATTAGAAGTTCATTGGATTAAATAAAGGGGAATGGAGGGAAGAGTGAGGCCAGGAATGGGAAAGACAGCAGAATGTTTTGGACATAACTTTCCCAGGTTAACATATGAATACATGACCAATGTAACTCCCCATCATGTACAAACACAAGAATGGGATCCTAATTAGAATACGTTATACTCAATGTGCATATAATATATCAAAATACACTTTACTGTCATGTATATCTAAAAGAACACATTTTTAAAAGTGAAAAAAATATATTTTTCTACATCTGTTGATGTGATCGTGTGCTTTTGTCTTTTACTTGATTAACCTGATGAATTACATTGAGCTTCTAGTGAATTTCTAAATAGACGTAGTCACGATGTTTCAAAAAAATTATCAACTGAAACTGCCAAAGACACATTAAGTGCCCAGTGAGAAAAGCAATCTTTAGCATTTGACCTACAATTTCATACTTAGTGAGACTATTTCCCAAGAATGAAAACATATCAAGACAAAAATCTAAAGCATGTAATTCATAGCAAGAAAATCAACCCATAAGTAAGTTCTGATAAATAAAAGAGAATTGTGAATAAATAAAATAATAAATATGTGGATTAATTTAAATAATTATCAATACAAATAATCGATAATAACAAACATGAAAAAAAAAAAGCTAAGCAAGCAACTAACAGGACACACCCATGTTGTTCATGTGTAATATAATGTGTAGAGCAGTCTCTCAAAAAGCTATTTGAAGTGATACACTCAAAAGCACTACAAATAAATCAAAGTGGAATTCTCAGTTCACATCATCCATAGTAAAGCAGAAAAAAAGTTAGAAACAAAAAACAGTGAACACACAGAAACAATGTCAATGCTTGAAATAAAACCAGCAAAGACAGATTGGCAGAATAGATCTAAAAACATTACTCAATGATACATAGTTCACTTGAAACTCATTTCAAGTATGACAATGTAGACAAAATGTTAAAAAGATGGAAAAAGACATATCATGCAAACATTAATAAATGAAAGGAGTAACTATATTAGTATTCAATAAAGCAGATCTCAAAAGAAAATTATCAGAGAGGCACATTATATAATGAGTAACAATTCACTAAGAACACACAGCAATCTTACATGTGTTTGCTTAAAATTACAAACTGATTACAAAATATGTAAAGCAAAAACTGGAAAGAGACATAAGCAAATCCACTATTTATTCAACAAGTAAATGGGAAATAAGGATATTAAGGAATTCAACAACAACAAAAAAATACTTAATTAGTAATTAGCATTCCACCCAACAATAGCATAATACACATTCTTTTCAAGTGTACACAGAGATTATACCAAGATAGACCAAAACTGGTCATAAAACAAACTTCAAAAAATTGAAGATAATTTAAACAATACAAAGTATAATCTGTGACCACAATGGAATCAAACTAGAAATCAATATCAAACAGAACACAGACAAGACACCCAAATATTTGAAAAATGAACAACACACTTCTGAATAATTCATGATATGAAGACAGCCTCAAAAGGAATAAAAGTATATATTGAAATGCATGAAAATGAAACCTCAATATATCAAAACTTGTGGGATGTAACTAAAGCAGTACTGAAATGGAAATTTATAGAAATAAATGCATATGCAAAAAAGAAGAAAAAATTCAAATCAATAATCTAAGCTCCCCACCTCAAGAACTTTTTTTCCTTTCTATTATTAGTTGTTCAAAACATTACATAGCTCTTGACATACCATATTTCATACATTTGATTCAAGTGGGTTATGAACTTCCATTTTTATCCCGTATACAGATTGCAGAATCACATTGGTTACACATCCACGTTTTTACATACTGCCATACTAGTGTCTGTTGTATTCTGTTGCCTTTCCTATCCTCTACTATCTCCCCTCCCCTCCCCTCCCATCTTCTCTCTCTACCCCATCTACTGTAATTCATTTCTCTCCTTTGTTTTTTTTTCCCTTTCCCCTCACTTCCTCTTATATGTAATTTTGTATAACAATGAGGGTCTCCTTCCATTTCCATGCAATTTCCCTTCTCTCTCCCTTTCCCTCCCACCTCTCGTCCCTGTTTAATGTTAATCTTCTTCTCATGCTCTTCCTCCCTACTCTGTTCTTAGTTACTCTCCTTATATCAAGGAAGACATTGGCATTTGTTTTTTAGGGATTGGCTAGCTTCACTTAGCATAATCTGCTCTAATGCCATCCATTTCCCTGCAAATGCCATGATTTTGTCAAGAACTTTTTTTAAAAAAAAAAGATCAAATAAAAAGAAAGGTAATAATAAAAATAAGAGTGAAAATCAAAAACAGAAAAATGACAGAATATCAGTGAAATAACTAGTTCTTTACAAGATAGGTAAAATTAACAACCTTCTATCAAGACTGTCAAATAAGGAAAAAACAAATTACTAAGTAGGAATGAAACAAGGAATATCACTAAAGATCAAAAGATAGTTGAAAACAATAGATACAAATTTAACAATTTACAGAAAATAGATCAACTCCTCAATACACTCTTTCCCTTCCTTCCTCTCTCCCCCACCTCACAACTCACTCAATATGGAATAGAATATTTGAATGCCTTTTAACTATTACAGAAATTGAATTCATAATTTTAAACTCCTAAAAAAAAAAAAAAGAATCTCCTGGCCCAGATGGTTTCACAAGAAAATTTCATCAAGTACTTAAAGAAGAATTAATACCAATTTTACAAAATTTTTTTCCAGAAAATAGAAAAGTAGGTCTCTGTTCATTTCATGAAGCTACCCATTGGCCTGATACCAAAACCAAAGACAGTAAAAATAAGGAAAGATATTGAATGAGCTCACTCATAGATGTATATTAGAAAATCTTTAACAAAAATTAGTAAATAGAACACAGTGTTAAATTTAAAAAGAATTATACACACCTTGGTAGTGTGATCCACTTCAGGAATTCAAGGATGGTTCAATATTTTTAAAAATCAAGTACACATCTGCAATGCCAATTACTCAGGAAGCTGAGATAAAATGATTGCAAGTTCAAGGCCAGCCTGGGAAACTAAGCAAGATCATGTCTCAAAATAAAATTAAAAGGCCTGGGGATATAGCTCAGTAGTGAAATGCTTGCCTAGCAGACACAAGGGCCTCAGTACCAAACACACACACACACACACACACACACACACACACAAAATCAAGGTAATCTGCCATATTAGCAGGCTGACGATCAAAACCCACATGATCATGTTAATTGGCACAGAAAAAAAATTGACAAAATGACAAAAAAAATCATGATAAAAATTCTCAGAGAAAAATAGGAATAGAGAACTTGTCATAGTCCATTTTCACCATTCTTATCCAACAATGTACTAGATGTTCTAGCCATTGTAAAAGAAACAAAGCATACAGATCAAAATAAAAGGAATAACATGGTCCCTTTTTAATTATGTTATTCTCTAAAAACAAGTCTCAAGAAGTCTATTGCAAAACAAAACTCCTGGAACTAATAAGCAAGTTCTTCTAGACTTCAGAATATAAGATAAACATACAAAACATATATTTCTATATGTAAGCAATGAACTGTGTACATCAAAATTACAAATATTATACAATTTTCAATATCTCATAAAAATGAAATACATAGTTGAAAATTTACTAAATAAGTGTAAGACTTGTATGTTGAAAACTACACAACATGAATAGGAGAAATCAAAGATCTAAGAGAATGGGGAAAAAACGGCATGTTCCTGGATTGAAAGATTCAATGAATAAAGATGACAGCTCTTCCCAAATTGATATCCATGTTTTACACAATTCTTTTCAAAATCCCAACAAGACTTTTTCACAAAGGCATTAAAATAGCAAAAACGATTTTGACAAAGGGTAAGTGGGAGGAATCAGCCTGATTTCAAGATCTTTTATATATCTACAGTAATACAATGTACTATTGGAGGATGAATAGATATACATCAATAGAACAGGGTAAAGAACCTAGAAATAAACCTATAACTGATTCTATAAAAATGCCAAAGTCAGAAGGCTGAGACAGAAGGATCACAAGTTCAAAGACAGCCTCAGCAAAAGCAAGGCCCTGAAGCAACTCTGCAAGAACCTGTTTCTAAATAAAATATAAAAAGGAATGGGAATGTGACTCAGTGATTAAGTGCCCCTGGGTTCAATCCCTGGAACCAAAAAAAAAAAAAAAAAAAAAGAAAAGAAAGAAAAAGCAATTCAACAGAGGAAGAAGGTCTTTTCAAAAAACAATATTGAGATAATTGGACTTCAGTAGGTCAAAAAGTGAAACTTAAATTCATAGTACAAAGATTAATTCAAAATAGATTATGACCTTAAGTGTACAACATAGGACTACAAACCTTTTAGGAAAAAAATAGAAAATCTTCAGGAACTAAGGTTGAGCAGAGTTCTTAGACTTGACACCAAAAACATGATTCATAAAATGACATATCAGTAAATTGGGCTTTATCAAAATGAAATGTTCTGTAAAAGACTATGTTGAAAGTATTAAAAAACAGGCTATAAAGAAATGGCAAACCATATGATCAAAATACTTCTCTCTGGATTAAAGAATTTTCAAAATTTCAAAATTAAAGCATTTTCAAAAGTTTTAAAATAAACTTTTCATTTAGAAAAATGAAAAAGACATGAATAGACATTTCACCATACAAAATACACAGGTGACACGTAACCACATGAAAAGATGTTCAACTAGCCATTAGAAATGCAAATTAAATACATAATGACCTAGCACTGCACATCTTTGAAATAAACAAAGCAACAGGGCTGAGAATGCTCAGTGTCACAGCACTTGCCTAACATGTATGAGGCCCTGTATGGGTTCAGTCCCCAGCACCCCTGCTCCTGCCCCTGCAAAAAAAGCACCACACCAAATGTAGAGAAATTGGATTACTCATATATTGCTGGTGATAACATAAAATGGGCACTCTGGAAAACAGTTTGGCAGTTTCTTTAAAAATTAAATATATAACTACCATTTTACCCAGCAATTACTCTCCTGGAAATTAACCCCAGTGAAACAAAGGCTTAAATTCACACAAAAACCTGTACACAAATGTTTATGCAGCTTTATTTGTAACAGCCATAAATTGGAAATAATCCACGTTCTTCAATGATGAATCATTAAGCTGTAGTACATCTGTGCCAAGGACAACTACTCAGTAGTAACAAGGAATAAACTAATGATGTGCAAGGTATCCTGGATGGATAACCAAAGAGAACTACACAAACTAAAGCTAATTCAGAAGGTCACATACTTTGTGATTCCATTTATATAACATTCTTGAAATAAGACTAGATAATTGGGATGATAGATTAATGGCTGCCAGGAATTAAGGAGGGGATGGGCAAGGAGGGAAGTCAGCACTAAACACAGCAATGTGAGGCCACAGTTTTGTATCTTGACCACAACAATGTCAATATCCAGGCTATGGTATTGTACTATGGTTTTGCAAAATGTTACGTTTAGAAGAAACTGGGTGAAGAGTACGTGGAATCTTTATTATTTCTCCCAAATGCATATTAGTGTACAATTACTCAAAATTTAAAAGTTTAGGAGCTGAGATTATAGCTCAGTGGTAGAGTGCTTACCTACCATGTATAAGGCCCTGGGTTCAATCCCCGGCACTACCAAAACAAATTAGAAAGTTTAAGTAAAATGTAGTTAAAAGTTTGTGGTTAGAAAACCTGAGAGAAATGACATGGCTACCATGAATAATTTACAAGATCTCCCTCTCTCGAAAAAAAATTTCCCTCTTGCAATATGAGGATCTCTACCTTGATTTTGTAGTCTATAAAGTGGGTACATGTCCAGCAAAAATTCACATATTTAATTTCTTTTCTAGATCAAAGCCAGCTACTTGCATAAATATAAAGAAATACAACTCATCTTGGACGCCACCCAGAAACCCTCCTTTTGTAACCCAAAGGAATCTTAGGACAGATGCCTCAGAATGGTTCCAGTCTGTGCCCCAAAGGTCACTTGAAAGTTTGACACCTCTCAAAGGCACCAAGAAGAGGAAAAAACATGTTCTCTGGGCCACAAAGACTGAAGACATGAACCTTCTAAACAGCAAATGGGAGACTGCTGCCTCAAGCTTTGAAGTGGTTGCAAATATAAAAGATAAGAGTCTTCAAGATGAAGAATCCAAACTGCAGAGCTCTAAGCAGATAGTTCCTCATCTCCCCAAAACCAAGGAGGAGCAACCGCATCAGAATGACAGACAACTCACCTTCCACCTGAGGTTCCAAAGAGACAATTAATCTCTCTGTTTTCTTGCTCTGAAAACTGGATGAAAGATGACATTGCTGACATAGTAAAAAGAAAACAAGACAAGCCTTCCTTCACTATACCTCCCTCTTTACAGGCACATGCAGATGCTAAACTACAAATTCAAGATATCCCATATTATTTAATGGAAACATCTACCAGATATTTTTTAAAAATCTAGAGAAAATATAGAAAATTTTAAAACTCTAAAAATATTTATATTTAATTTTTGTCAGCATGAAAAAACAAAATTCAGAACTTTTGATTTCTTCCAGAATTACTTATGCATACAGCACCAAATAACTAAGAATTCAAGGGAGAAATGACATGTGCTATCACTAATTTTAACCTCCCTATTAGGTACTTTAATGAACCAGTCAACATCATTTCCTGAATTTATTTCTGTTATGTGATTGGTATGCTTGGAATCACTGATGATATAAAAGACATTTCTCCCCACCAGAAGAATATCATATAATTGTCCACATAAGACATACATGACTTAAAATGATTACAGATAAGTGCATATATTGTATGTTGCTATGTCATAAAGAAAACACCAGGTATTACAAGGTGATAGAGTGGCAAAAAATGGCACTGAAATGTATATATTATAGTTTAAAAGTCATTTTACTTATCAAAGTTAAGCAAAGATGTAAAATATTAAAAGCACAATTTTTCTTATAATTGATGAGTACATCCATTCTAGAGCTGTACATCTCTAGCTATTTATTCATGTGGACACTGTGGAACAAATTCAGCACCTCACATTCTGTCATGCATAAGGCAGCAAGCACTGGGAGAGATTCCTTTAAGACAATGCAGAGAAACAGATCAAGCAGGTAAGTCAGGATGGATGTAGCAAATGAGAAAAGAGTCGATTAGTCCTGGGTCAACAATGGCATCCCGTACAGGATGAGACTAAGTGGAATGAAAGTTAAATAAATTAGGTACATGAAAGGTGAAGGCCACAAGCCTAATTAGGATTGAGTGGAACCAGGAAGATCCAAAGTTGGTGATCTGTTCTCAACAATATTTCCAGTAGCTGAAGAAGAATTAAGAGTCTGTTATAATATTTAAAGTAAATATTGTGTTTTAAAAGAGTCTTGACCATAGATTTCTTGAGTTTTCTTCAACATATGATCCAGTTATCTTCTGGATAAAATAGATTGTGCTTTGGAGATAAGTATTCTGTCCCCCAGGGGCCCCTACTTTTCACCCCAAAATTCTTATTCTTACTGACTAGGAAAGAGCAGAGGTCTGCTCCTCCCAGATGCCTTCTGCAAGGTAAGTGCTCCAGCTTGGTAAAGTGAGGATAATGTTCTGAACCATAGCATTTATTGTAGCTGACATCAGGATGAGTAAGGGCTCTCAAAATTCAATTTTGCTCTTATTCTCAAAGATGGGGGGGTGGTAAGTAAGCTCTAGGAAAATCTTGATTTATTTTTTTATTCAGTGAAATATCTATCACTTGAACCTTCAGTTGTCTTCAGGGTTTAAGATTATAAGCTATGGAGTTGAGTATCTTTGTGAATAATACAATAATAAACCAGTTCCTCAGAACATAGAAATATAGGGATATTTCCTTAACAATTTTACCGTGGTCCTCACCCATAATTGTTATTCTAATAATCTTATTATTTTATACATATACTTGACATGATGCTCTCCCTAGGAGAATATGTAGGTTCACTTTTCCACTCTTCACTTTAACTTTTAGTTTTCTGAGTATGCCACTCTCTTTCTTAAAGGCTATTCATTTTCTCTGCTTGGTATACTCCTCACCCTAGTAGTTTACTGGAAAACCTCTACTTCTTTAAGATTAAATTTAATCACCATAAACCTCAGATACCCCCAGGAATTTTAAACAGATATAATTAATAGGCTGAGAGTTCTAATTGGATTCATAGATAGCATGCAAGAACAGATGGGTAATATAAGAAGAGAGATGTAAACTCTAAAAAATAAAGAGATGTAGAAATTTAAAAAAACAGTAGTAGAATAGAATGAATTTTCATAAATAATGACAACAAACCATGGATCCAGAAAACTTACAGAACCCAAATGCCAAAAATTCTACATGTCATCCAAACTCAAGAAAATCAAAGACCTAGTAAAATCTTGAAAGAAGTCAGAGGAAAAAATAACACCTATCATATATAGATGAGCAAGATGAGAATTACTTTTGGGTTTTCTTCAAAATCTGTGTAAGCAAGAAAGCGAGTGAAATATTTATAGTGTTAAAGAATAACTCCTTAATTCAGGCTTCTGTAACAAAACACCATGGAGTGAATTGCTTAAATAGCAGGAACTTATCTCTCACAGTTCCAAGTGGGAGTTCTAAGATCAAGATGCCAAGAGATTCCGTGTCTGGCAAGGGTACAGGCAGTGGCCATCTTGTGCCCATCATGACTTTTTTTATAACAGCACTAATTTATGAGGATTCCATCCTCACGACCTAATTACAATTATCTTCCAGAGGCCCCACCTCCTAACACCATCACATTGGAGGTGAGCTTTTCAACATATATACCATGGGAGACACATAACAACCATCAACCTAGAAATCTCTATCCAGTGAAATTGTCTTTGGAAAGTGTAGAAAGATGCTTTCTTAGGCAGAAATCAAGGGAATTTTTCACCACTAGACTTAAGAGAAAATGTTGAAAGTTCTTCAGAGGAAGGAAAATTGTACAACTCAGAAACTCTGATATACATAAAGGAAGAGCAATAGAGCGAAAATAAAAGTAAACTGTTTTTTTCTTAATTGATAAAAGATAACAGTGTTTTAAAGATAATGAGAGTGGGCTGGGGATGTGGTTCACCAGTAGGACACTTGCCTAGCATGCATTAGCCCCAGATTCAATCACCATGACCAGAAAAAAAAAACATAATAGTAACAATAAGTTAAGAAATTATAGCTTGTATATAAATGAAACAAATACCAACAATTGAGTAGGAACGAGAGTACGCTGCTAAAAAGTACTTGCATTATCCAGGAAGTGATTGGAATAGAATTATTTGAAAGAGGATTTGGTTTTGATGTAAATTTGATGCACTGTACAAAGGTGAAAAAAAGAAGCATACTTGATATAATAAAAGGAAAAAAGTTATGAAAACAAGAAGAGGTACAAAAAGAATGGAAGACAAGAAGCAACAAAAGCAGCAGATAGAAAACAGTAACAAATATGGTAGATACTAATCCAATCACTTTTAAAGGCAATGGTCTAAATATAGCAATTATAAGATAGGACACTGTCAGAGTGAATAAAAAGAGAAGTATTTTCTTGATATATCACTTTAATAGAAAGACATGGGTTTAAAGGGATGAAAATATGCCCTGTTAACCCTAACTGAAAGAAAGTTGGAGTAGCTATGTTAATTTTTGGCAATGAGTTCTCAAGAAAATTTTTAAAATGCTCCAAACCACATGAAAATGGAAACATAACAACAAAATGGAATACAATGAAAGCAAAGCTTTTACTGGGAAATTTATAGCATATAATGCATTTATTAAGAATAGATTGTCTAATGAATCTAGGCTTCTACCTTGGAAAATTATTAAAAAGAAAAATTAACCCAAAGTATGCAGAAAAATAAAAATTAGAGCAGAAATCATTGAAATTGAAAATAGGAAGTTAACTGAGAAAATTAATGAAATGCCAACATTTTCTTTGAAAAGATCAAAAAATATATAAGCCTCTAGGAATATTCTTTAATAAGAAAAAGGAGAAAACCACAAATTACTAAGGTCAGAAATGAAGAGACTGCTAGTCCCCTGGACATTAAAAGGATATAATATTATGAAAAATTCCTTGCCCACAAATTTGATAATCTAGATGAAATGGCTTAGTTCCTCAAAAGAAGTAACCTGCCAAAACACACACAAAGAGAAAGACAATCTGAATAGGGCTATTAAAGAAATTGAAACAATAAAACCTTCTAAAAGAGATAACACCAGGCCTGCATGAATTCACTAATGAATTCTAACAAGAAAGAAATTATACCTTTTCTCTACAATATCTTTCAGAAGATAGAAACTAAGGGAATACTCCCTAACTCATTCTATGGTATTGCCCTATTACCAAAACCAAAGATATTGCAAAAAATGAAAACTAGAATATCTCTCATAAACATAGATGCAAATTCTCAAAAAATATTAGAAATAGGATTCAATAATGTATAAAAATAATTATACACCATAACTAAGATTTATTCAAGTTATGCAAAGTTAGCTCAACATTTATATCAATATAATATCAATATAATCCATCACATCAACAGAATAAAGAAGAAATATCATATGATCATATCAATAATGCAGAAACAATATTTGGGAAACTCCTATCTCATTCGTAAGAAAACAAACTCTCAGTAAACTAGGAATGGAGATAAACTTTCTCAAGTTGATAAAGAACATCTTTAAAAAAAAAAAACAAAACAGATGCTTTTTTGCTAAGATAAGGGAATGCCCATTTTAAGACTAGAAATCTTAATTCAGCAAGACAAGGAAATAAAAGGTATATAGCTGGAAAGGAAAATTTTAAAAAAACTGTATTTGTTCACAGATGATATGACTGTAGAAAAGCCCAAAGAATCAATAAAAATAAAACATCCTGGAATTAATGTGATAATAGCAAGTGTAAGACACAAAGTTATGTTTAGATCTTAAATATCCCCCAAAAGCCATATGTTAAAAAAGTTTGGTCCCAAGGTGGTGTCAGTGGGGTCTGATGGAAAGCTTAGGAAGTGGAGTTGTGCAGGAGGAAGTTAGATCAGTGGGGGGCCTGGTCTTGAAAGGGATAATTGGAACTTCAGCCCATTCCTCTCTTTTGCTTCCTTGCAGCCTTAAGGTAAGAAGTTTTGCTCTACCACCCACTCTCTGCCATAACATCAGCTTTGCCACAGTCCCAAAGGTAAAAAGGCTAAACAATCATGGACTAAAGTCTCTGAAATCATGAGCTAACAAATCTTTCCTCCTTATGTGTTGATTTTCTCAGGATTTTATCACAGCACCAGAAAGCTGATGAATAGTTGAAATACCAAAGTAAATTGCTATGTTACATATGAGCAAAGGACAATTAGAGTTTGAAATTAAAAACACAAGACTACTGACGTTAGCACCAAAAACTAAAATACTGAGGCATAAATCTAACAAAATATGTCAAGATCTATATGAAGAAAACTATAAAACTCTGCTGAAAGACACTAAAGAACCACATAAAATTAGACATATTCCATGTTCATGGATAAGAGGGTTCAATATTGTCAAGATGTCAGCTCTTCCCAACTTGATCTATAGATAAATTCCAATCCAAATCCCAGCAAATTACTTTGTAGATATCAAAAAAGTGATTTTAAAGTGTATATGGAAAAGGCAACATGCTCAGAATAGGTAATACAATATTGAAAAAGAAGAACAAAGTTGGAGAACTGACACTACCCAACTTTAAAACTTACTATATAAAGTTACAGTAATATAGTGTGATATTGACAAAAGAATAGAGAAATTGATCAACAAAACAGAAGAGAGCACCCAGAAAAAGAATCACATAAATAAAATCAACAGATCCCTGACAATGCAGCAAAGAGAGGCCCTTCAACAAATGGTGCTGAAACAAGTGGCATCCATATACAAAAGAACAAGAATCCAGATAAAGAACTTGTACACTTCACAGAAATTGCCTCAGAATGGATCATAGACCTAAATGTAAAGTACAAAACTATAAAATTCCTAGAAGATAAACATAGGAAAAAACCTAGATGACCCTGAGTAGGGGTCATATGGAAAAATCTCTGGACTTTTCTCTTCATTTCACGGTGAAACTAAAACTGCTCTAAAAACATGAAGTCTTTAATTTTAAATATATTTTTTAAAATATCAGGAAGATGGGGCTGGAGGTGTAGCTCAGTGGTAGAACACTTGCCTAGCATGTGTGAGGCCCTGCGTTTGTTCCCCAGCACCACATAAAACTAAATAAACAAAATAAAGGTATTGTGTCCATCTACAACTAAAAATATTTGAAGAAAAAAAATAAAATAATGGGAAGAGATCCAATTCTAGAATGGAAGCTTGAGGAGTTCCTCACCCACTCCCCCATGAAAAATACAAAACTAGGCTGGGGATACAGCTCAGTTGGTGGAGAGCTTTGCCCTGCATGCACAAGGCCCTGGGTTCAATCCCTAATCCCCACAGCACCACAAAAAAAAAAAAAAAAAAAAAAAAAAAGGTAAACATATTTTTTAGAAAAACCTATTTAAATTAGGAAGTTTTCCTAAAATCATACCAAATGAAGAGACATTCACTCAAAAAAAAAAAAAAATTGGTTGGGGCTGGGGATGTGGCTCAAGCGGTAGCGCGCTTGCCTAGCGTGCGTGCGGCCCGGGTTCGATCCTCAGCACCACATACAAACGAAGATGTTGTGTCCGCCGAGAACTAAGAAAAATAAATAAATGTTAAAATTCTCTCTCTGTCCCTCTCTCTCACTCTCTTTAAAAAAAAAAAAAAAAAAAATTGGCTAAATTCCTGCAAGAACAGTGAGGGTTTGTGACATTCTGCCATGACTCACTCCTTTTCTTCACTCCAGCTCAACAGGAGGGAAGCTCCACTCTGAGAGAGAGTGACCAGGAACACTAGGACAGCACTCTCCCCAGCTCCCAGTTAGGGCCAATGGTGTCTCCCTGGGGAAGGGCAGGTTACTAACATTTCTCACCCTCTGGTGTGGCAGGGGCTAAATTCCAAGAGGTCAGGGATATCCTTCCTCCACCCAGCCATAGGCTGTCCCTCAGGTCAACAGGCTGGGAATATTGGAGCCCGGTCACCTTTGCCCCAGCTCCTTCATAGAATGGAGGTTCCCTGTGGAATCTAAAAAGACCAAAGGCTACTTACTGTGCCACCCAGCACACTACTCAACAAGCAGACTTGTCATTCTAAAAGAAGTAAGCCACTGTCAACAATCTCACCTCCAGAGCAGTAGCTCAGATATTTTGCCTGGGGAGGGAGAAGTGTGCCCTAAGAGCAGAGAACTTTGAGGCCCTCCCCAACAGATTTGTTTGGAATAGAGTGTGGGAAAGTTTAAGGATAAAGGTGTCTTCCAAACAATGGAGATTTGGTTGGTAAGTAATTAAGAGGAGTTTAGTGATTTGATGAAAGCAACAAGCCCAACCAGAGACCAGCTACATTGCCAGAGATAACCAGTGTGAGTGTGTGGGGTGGGGGAAATCCAAAAAGAACCCTCCTGGGGTGGAAACACAGGAGGAAGAAAAGGAAAGATAAAGAATAAGAAAGAAATATTTTACATTTTCAATTAAAAATGGCAAATTGAATACACATTTAGTTTTGTTTCCTCCCAAAACCTCACTTAAATAACTTCTTTTTTTTTTTTTAAAGCAAAAAGTGAAGGGATACAATAGGAGAGGAGGCTATCTTGGAAGCAGAATGACTTTAAACTTTTCAACAGTAACAAGAAAGCTAGATGGAATGGAACAAAATCTTCAAAATTATTATTTTTTAGTTATATTTAACCCCAAATGCTCTATATATTCAGTCCAACTTTGATCAAGTTTGAGAGTAGAATAAAAATAGTTTCAGTTTTGCAAGTTCTCAAAAAAATGTTTGGTGCACCCATTTCTCAGGAAGTTACTGGAGACTTCCTCCACCCAAACTGAATAAATCAAGAAAGGGAAAAACCTTTGACGCAGGAAATAGGAGATCAACACAGCATAAAGGCAAAGAGAGTCTGTAAGATGTACCAGTTGGACATAGCGTGTGAAGGGGACAGGAAGAGGAGCCCTAAGGAGTCAGCAGTACTGGGTCAGTCTACTGACTTAACCCAGCATAACCCCCATTTGAAAGTTCCATAGTCTTGTGAGCAGCAGAAGCAATCTTTAAACTCTGGCCAGGAGTTCCTGTGGTTTCAAAAATAAAAGCTTTGTTCTGCTCTTATTTTGAAATCAGATGTTCCTAACTGCTTCAACATGGGCCTAAACATACCCAGTGAGAACACAAAGTTTTGTGTCCAGAGAAGTCAATCATTATAAAGCTGGTTTCTGAAAAGGGGACCAGATGACATGCCAATATCCAAAGGAAAGAGTAGGAGATGACCTGGGCCCCAACAGGCTGAGAGCTTGCACTAGGTCATCTTGAAGGCCCTTCTTGGAGTTTAAATCGCAGAGTTCTAAGAGTCATGATCGCCTTTCCCTGCTGGACTTTCTGTGTGACACAGTCAAGACCCTTACCTGGCTCTTTAAATAGGATGGCTTACTGTCCAGTGTGGTAGTGAGTTCCAGTGAACAAGTTGTTTACATTTCTTAATTCTGGAAAGTCACCGGGCCACAGCAAGTTAAAAACCGAAAGTGAAATCAGCTGATAGTGACATCAGTCAGCACAAATGTACCAAAGTTCAGAGAGCTGTTTACTTCGGGACAACTGCGAATGGCAGCAGGACCTCAGCTCAAGGCTGCATCTGTCTGCCATTTCTCTCTGTCTGACCTCGTTTCAGGAACCTGACATTAGAAAGCCAGCAGGAGGGAGAATCCAACCAACCGAACCTGATTCCATCTTTTCATGAGTGTTCCTGGGGGCGCTGCACCTTCTGGTTGTAAGTACCTCCCCACAAGCACCACAGCTGGCCCAGATGCCCACCACCTCCCAAGACAGTACTTCTTCTCAGATAGTTCACTTTCTAGAAAGTGCCTCAGGAAAGTATTGGCTGCTAGGTGTCTGTGGCCTTCCTTCCTCTCTCCCCGGTACATCTACCCCTTTATTCTCTGATCTCCTTCCATCTACTCTCTTCAGCATCACCTGTGTATCACTGGCCACAAAAATGATGCCACTAAGGCTGGCAGAACCAGTTGGGCCTACACAGACCAACTATGAGCAGCCAGGTCTGTACAAGTAACTGTATGTGGCTTTTGGAACACATTGTTCATCAAAACAGGCAGCCAAAACCCACGCAGGTCACTGACCAGCAGCAGCTAAACTGTTGCTCAAAGGTGATTATGAAAACACCATGAGCCCTTCGAATACACACTGAAGATTAAAATTTCCAGAAAGATCTGTGCTCTTGACTTGGAGAATATAATAGGATCTAAGAGATTTTTAGACCCTATGTTATTAGAGTAGATTGCTTCTCATGCCCCAGTGGAAATTCATGGTAGAATTTTAGTTTTCTCGGGGCAGATGGTGAGACCTTTCATTTTTGTAAGTGGGCTATTTTGTTCATAACTCTTATTATACTGCTTCACCTGTAAATTCAAAGCATTCATTGAGTAAGGGAGGAAAGTGCATATTTCCTTCTTACCTCATGATATTAAAGTGCATTTTCAGTATCATCTTCCTATAATATATCCCTTTCAAAATCTTGTTTCTGAGATTTAGTGCGTGTGATTTTCTTCTTTCAATTTTAAACATGTTTTGTTTTATGAACTTTCTTTCCATCTTGGCTCTCACCTTATCTAATTACTGGAAGTTATGATTATTTTATAAATTTTATTTTTTCTGAAAAATAGCTCATAATTCTGGTATTTTATTTTAATGCAAAAAGAAAGGAACAATTGCCAATAATTCAACTACCCAGAAAAACAGCTAATATTAATTAATAATTAATTAGTTAAATAATTCCTTAGTCTGTTTCTCCTGTACATCTTTTTATAGAGGCATTCATACTAGTGGGATTTTATATAGGCTTTTCTTAAAAGTTGTGTAGTGTTTCATCATTCTGATGTTTCCTAATTTACTTCTAATACTGGCAATTCAAGTTGCTTCCCACTTTTTGCCAAAGTGACACTGTAATAAACATTCCTATCATTGATTGCATTTCTGTTTCCTGCCTTAGAATAAATTCATAAAAATGGAGTGACAAAGAGATTTGACTGTTTGGAGGTTTTTAAATGCATGTTGGCCAGATACCTCCCAGAGAAATTTTCCAAATTTTTACACCTGCCATCATGTGTGAGAAAGCCAGTTTTACCACTCTTGGTATCAGCAAGTATTTCTCTTTTATTTTAATGTTTATTTTTTTTTTTAGTGGTAGTTGGACACAATACCCTTATTTATTTATTTTTATGTGGTGCTAAGGATTGAACCCAGGAACTCATGTGTGCAAGGCCAGTGTTCTATCACTGAGCCACAACCCCAGCCCCTCAGCAAGTGTTTTTATCTAGTTTTGATAGGGAAACACATAGGTTATGTTACTTGGCATGTCTTTGATGACATTAGGATAGAGATTGTTTTTTCATATTAGTTAACTACTTTTCATTCTTTCTTTTGTGAATTATCTCTTAATATTCCCTTGTTCATTTTTATGGAGTTTAATATTTTCCTTAACTATTCACATGAACATTTTAGGCATTAGGTATATTCATCATTTAATATTTGTTCTACATATTTTCCAAGCTCATTGACTTGTGTGTGTATATGTGTGTGTGTGTGTTTTAGTGTTGTGTGCTTTTGTATATAGAA
This sequence comes from Urocitellus parryii, assembly GCF_045843805.1. NCBI lineage: Eukaryota > Metazoa > Chordata > Mammalia > Rodentia > Sciuridae > Urocitellus > Urocitellus parryii. Next base: position 18,636,902 of record NC_135533.1, on the reverse strand, counting down.
ATCTATATTTTTTTTAAGTAGCTAAATCTGTACAATTTTTATAGCTTTGATTTGCTTTTAAGTTCAGAATGTCCTTTCTCATTCATAAATCAGATTTTTTTTACTTTTTTCTGTTTGTTTTTGAATCTATGTGCAATTTATTTTGGTTTGTGGAATGCAAAGAGGACCTAAAATAGTTTGGGTTTTCTTTTTTTCTCTTTTCCAGCTAGCTTGTCAACTGCTCCAGTTACTTAATAAGAAACCCTTTATAGGCTCAAACCAAATGTCTCCTCTACAGAGCGGTCTTCCCTGACTCTCAGATCTAGAATCAGCACTTTTTCCTTCCACTTTCTCCCCCTGACTTCCCCCTGTTTCTTTCCCAAAGCTTTTCAAACATGTAATTATCTTTCTTAATTATGTTTGGTGTCTGTCTTCCCAAGTAGAGTGCAAGCTAATAGGGAGATATCTGGTTGTTCCCTAGCACCTCTGATTCTCCAGGGTCCTCACTCCAGAATCACCCAAAATGCATCATGAGTAGTGTCCTAAGAAAACTGTAGCCAGAGGGTGGGGAAATTTCTTCAGAATTGCAGGAGAGAGTGCTGGGGCCAGAGAACCCCGCTAGCCTCTAGTGCTATTTTGGGCCCTGTGAATCTCAGCGTCCCATAAACTGGATGGGGGAGATCTGCCCCCAAAAAACCAAAGGAGGATGGGTTCCCCAATTTATAGTCATTTGTTCATTTTTAAGGATTTTTTTCCCTACCTCTAAATATTTTGTAACCTTTATTCTCAGCTGGGTCATCTGCTAGTAAAAGCTAATCAGCAACAAAACAATTAAACAATGGCTTATCATGTCATGCCTGGCCTCATGCCTCTGAGTTTAAATTGCCATCTCATGGTGTATCCCCATTTCTTCTGGGAAAGCTGTTTTTATTTACATATAAGAATTAAGCAAATCTGAACATTGCAGTGTTCCATGACAAGCTGGGTGGTGCAGACGACCACCCACAGAGAACACTGTGAACCCCAGGAGCTGCCACTGGCCAAACACATCCAAGAGACACCCAGTTGTGAAAAACTAGAGCTTAGATGCTTATTTCTGCCAAAGGAAATACGACACGTTTCCCTTTCTTCTTCCCTTTTTATTTTTATTAGAACCCCACCCAAACCAGGAACATGCTAATCTTGAATGTGTTCAGCCAGCAAGTTTTTAGCCAGGGCTGGTGGCCTCCTGTGACGAACACACACCCTTGTCCTGCACCCTGTCAGGTTTGGTGGTTCTGGCTTTCTTCTGCTTGGATTTTCTTTTCTGGACTTCTCACTCCATTCATGCCATGCACTGACCTGCCATCTCTACGTTACTCCTGCTTCCATTCCCTTTTGCCCCCTGGAATCATCTTCTTCATCACACAGCAGACACGTGGTACTTAGCACGTGCTGGGCACTGATCCATTTATGCTGCTGTGAACTCATTTCAGCCTCACAACAGCCCCATGGGGAATGTGACGGCCAATGCATGACAGAGCAGCATGTGATGGAACTTGCCCAAGGCCACATGACTAGTGAGGAACAGGACAGAGACAATCCAGGTGGTGGTGGTCACCACTGCCTGTTGCTACCCAGGCCTCATTCTGGAGTCATCACCTACACATATCCAAGAGGACAGCTTCCTGGAGTTGAGCTCTGTAAAGTAACTCCAGTGCTCTGTCCCCCTAGGTTCTCACCCAGGCTGTGTGGTCCTGGGCTCAACCTCTCTGAGCTTCAGTTTCCTCTCTATAATAAGAATAATTTGAGCAATACTTACTAGGTCATGTTCCAAGTGTTGTGCATGAATTACCTCATTTAATTTCCATAACATCTATAAAATAAATTCTGTAATTATACCCATTTTACAGATCAGAAAACTAGGCACAGAGATGGCATGTAACTAAGGTCACCACAGCTGGTAAATGGAAGAGCTGGGATTTGAACCCAGAAGACAAAACTTCAAAGCATGTGTTGTGAATCATTATTCCACTCCCCTATATCAAGTGAGAACAAGAAGAATAGCAGCTACATTTGGTTGCTCTGAAGATTAAATAGATAATGCTGGTGAAGGGCCAGGCCTTAAATAGGCAGATGCTCAGGAAGAAGCAGGCTCTTATTCTTACAGTGAAGACAACTAGGCAGCCTGATAGGCTCCAATATCCATCAACAGTATGAGCATGGGCTGGTTACTGACCCTCACTAGGCCTACTTTCTCCTCAAGGAAATGGAGATGAAAACAGGCAATCTACCTGCCAACCTTGTTGCAAGAAATTAAGAATTCCTGCAAAGTGCTTGGTGCAGGGTCTGGCACATAATAAATGCTCAAGAAATGTTGAGGTCTGTTTTCAACTATTAACAAGACTTCAACAAAATTGGATTCCTTCTCAGTTCCTTCCCACTGGCTGAAGAGACTCTCAAAGCAAGCTCTCTCCTCTGCTTCCCGTGGCTTCTGAAATTGTTCACAAAATGAAAAGCCAAAAGGGGAATTTATAACTGACAAGACCCTAAGGACTCCCCTGTTGTTTTTTCTTTTGAGCTTCCATGCTTTCAAACAACAAAATACAAATCCCAGGTTGGACTCCGAGGCCTTGGTAGCAACTCCCTGGGTGGTGCCAGGGCAGGGGAAGAGGCTACTGCTCCCACCTCAGCCATCACCATATCTAGTGTCAAATGGTCCCAGAGTACCCAACTCCTGAAGCCGCAGGCTTGGATGAAGTACCTGAGGGAGAGAGGACCTTGTAGAAAATTTACATTTAGCAAGGCACAGTGGCACATGCCTGTAATCCCAGTGGCTTAGGAGGCTGAGGCAGGAGGATCATGAGTTCAAAGCCAACTTGAGCAATTTAGTGAGGCCCTAACACAACTTAGAGAGACTGTGTCTCTAAATTATATATATAAAAGGGTTGGGGATGTGGCTCGGTGGTTAAGCTCAACTGGGTTCAATCCCAGGCACAAAAAAGAAAACTTGCATTTAGAAACTGAGAAAGAAAAAAATAAAAAATAACCCAGAGGCAAAGAATCAGGACAGAGAAGTACATACAGAGGCCCTGGTGCAGCAAAAGAATTGTACTTTACTATGACAATTATGGTGGCAAAATGTTAATAGCCGTTACATAGAAAGGGCTCAGACTGACAAATGAAAACTAAAACTGGAAATAATTTTTTTTCTTTTTTTTTTAGTGGTGCTCTGGATCAAATCCAGGGCCACACATACTCAAAATGATTTTTTAAAGCAAAAGAACTAATAGCACTTCACAAAAGAAGAAATATAGATGATCATTTCTTGAAAATATTGAACTTTACTAATTCTGAAAGAAAATAATAACAATGAATCATCATCTGTCGCTATCTAAGACTAAAGATATGCAATTCTAGGGAGCAAGCATTCTTGGGCACAGTAGTTGCAGTTCTCAGGAGGCTGAGGCAGGAGGATGATTTGAGCCCAAGAATTCAAAGCCAGCCTGGGGCAACACAGTGACACCCTGTCTACGGGGCGGGGATGTGGACTTGGACAGGACAGGACGGAACTGGGAGAAAAATAGAGATAAGCACTCTCTTACACCGCTGATAGAAGGATAAACTGATTCACATACATACTCACTGTAACTTTATTTATAATGTATAAAATAATGTTACAAAATAAAATTTAGAAACACTTTAAGCTCTGAAATGGCTATTTGAAGCCCTTAAAGGTATCACATAGGAAATATTTCTAGTGATATAGGGAAACGTTTATTCTACAATGAAGTTCACAAAGTGGAACGTGAACATATATTTATGTGATCCTAGCGTATAATACAACATTACAGAGCACTAAGAGTGGGTATTTCTATGACCTGGAGTCATAGAAATTGATTTTTCGTCTTTTCTCTACACTTTCATTTATTTTCTAGTTTTCTGCAATTGGCACACACTATTTTCTTATAAACAGGAAAAAGCTCATCTAAAAATGGCCACAGTGACTCAGCAGTCTACCCTTTTGCCCTTTGAAGGAAGCACTGGCTGGTCATTAAAAAACTCATTGTCGGGAGAACACGAGTACCAGGATTGTTATAAAACAAAAAGAACAGGGCAGACTTTGGGGCTGGGAGAACAGTGTCACGGGTTTCCAACCACATATCCAGACACTGTCATGTGAACTGCTTAGGAAAAGCCCGGACTAGACTCCAACCTCTCCGTCCCAGCTTCCTAAAGTCTGTACGTGTTTCCAACAGGAAGCACAATCAGACATCTTGGCACTGTGCTGGGAATGTGCGGAACATGAAGATGGCCCCTCACTCAAGAAGCTCCACTGTGTGGTTACGATGTGGACATAACACATGTAAGTGAAATAGCCCAAAGACACCAAGCACATTTTCATTCATTAATTAAAAAAAAAAGAAATTCTCTGTATGCTGACATCAGTCCAGGAAAGCTCAGGAATCACTGAAGGTTTTAATCAGGTAGAAAGTCAGAAAGTCAGGTGGGATGTTGGGGGTTGGGGAGCGGCTGAGCATGGGCTAAGAATGGACACAGCCTGAGCAGATGCTGGACCATGCAAAGCTAGAGTGGAGGAAAAAGGAGCTGGGCCTCAGTGGAAGACTGAAAGTTCAAGTCCTAAGTGGAGCCAGATGGTGGAGAGCCTCAAGCACTGGACACGGGAGCTGAGCCTGACTGTATATATGAAGAGTTGAGGAGGAGAAGGAAACCACCTCCTCCACAGGCCTGGGCCTGCACTTCTGGGCTCCAGTTTTGTTTTGTTTCACTCTCCATCAAAAACCTCTAAGTGTCAGTTGAAAAAAAAAAAAATGAGGAAGTTAAAAACAAAGGCTCCAGGCTCTGTCTTCAAGTCAAAAATGTTTCATAGTAATGATTTTTGGAAACCAGTTGAATCAGGATTCAAACAGGAGAAATGGGAGGGAGCATTCAAACACAGTATCCTCTCTCCCATCCTGCTTCGTTCCAGGGAAATGCAGGCAAATTTCTGTAGCATGGTAGTGTAAATCAAGGTCCCCACTCTTGAAATCCATCCCACTTCCCAAAATACCAAATCCCATTAGAAACATAGGCTTTTACTAAAGTTGTCAAATATTCAAAACCATGCAAAATACATTGGGAATTTTCTCAAACCACGGGCTGGACTGGTTAAACTTTTCATCATACCATCGGAGAACAGTTGGATTCAGTCACCTTTTAAAGTGTTGATGAACAAGCAGCAATGCTCCAAGAATCTCCAACTACATTCAAAGGGGGCCTTCTGCCCCTTGAGTTTTCAGAGACTTTAAACAATAAGGTACTGCAGAGGGGCAGCTGCTGAGGCTTGAGCTGAGATGGTCCCTCACACTTTGTTTCCGAGTGTCACTGCCATCTCTGTCTGGAGGGAAGGAAAGCACAAGCAGGAGCAGAGCAGGCTACTCAGTGTTGCCAGGGGCCTGGTGGAGGCAGCACAGATTCAGGTGCTCAATGTCCTAACAAGGGCTTGCTCAGCACCAGGTCTCTGTCAAAGGATCTCTGATGAATCCCTGTTTTCATTTCTGGCCTTCATTTGGGTCCTTTGAATGGAGCTGCCTTCTCTCCAAGCCTGACCCATGCTCTTTGTTCCACTTGGTCCCTTTCTGTTTTTGCAGAACAAATGCGGCATATAGAATCAGACAGCTGAGGGAAAGGAGGGCTGCTCCCCAGGGTCCCCTGAGGAGCTGAGCCCCAGGGTCTCTGGGTTCCTCCCCAGGTCACCAATGGCTGCCACACACTTCACAGCTGGATCCCACCTGGCACTGCTGGCCAAGGCTCACAGGGCACCACTTGGTACTCTGGCTCCAGTGCGTGCATCTCACAAAGTTTGCAGCTAGACGTCCCTCATAACCCCTGACGTAAATGGCTGGTTTATGCACATGGAAAATGCACACAGATGAAGCCCCAGTGTGCAGACTACTGTTTTACAGGCCAATTTGAAAAACACTCTTCTGAGTAAAAAAAGTAGTAAATTTTTAAAAATAATGAGTAATGAAATGAGCATTTACATACATCTAGGACCACAATTAGCAAGTTTTCTATAGGTCAGTTTGGCAAGATGCCCTGGGATCGCTATGATAAGCTACCTTGACCCTGTGACGGCTCTTCTAGATATCTAACCCAGGGAAAAGTCAGATTCCAAGCAAGATTCCTATAAGCTTCTTCACTATCACAAAGGTGAAAAATGGAAATGACTTGTCAATTGCTAGTGTAAAGGATAAATCTACGACATGGACTATTCAGTGAAAAGAGTGTCATGTGCAACACAATGGTTATTGTAAAATACATCAGCATATGGGAAATATTAGTGAAATATTAACAGTGGTTCTATGTATATGGTGGGATAAAAGGGCTTTTTAAAAAGTATTTTCTAAATTTCCTAGAACTACTATATATTACTGTTGTTTTCAGGAAATTAAAAAAAAACTATAGATGTTTTAAAAGTAATGAGTGCTGGGATGGGATTTCATCACCAGGTGACATCAGGTATGTCCCAATAATGAGTTCTCAAAGCAGGGCAGATGACATTACAGAGAGAGTCTGGCAGCGATCCTCAGCCCAGGCTCATATCCTAGGAAGCTGCAGAGCTTTGAAGATACACCAGTGCCCACCTCATATCCAGAAGTCTAGATTCGATTGAGGTGTGGCTTTTATAGCTCTCCAGGTGGGTATCTCTGTAGCTGTGGTGAGAGCCATGGCTCCACGGGTCTTCCTTACCTTCCTTCACCTTCAGGACCCTGCTGACAGTGAGCCTTGTCCTCCACCTTGTCAATACCCACCCTCTATAAGGATGTGAGAAATTCCCCCAAGAATGCTTCCTATGGCTTCTGGCATTTAGGCTGAGCAAATCCTTTAACCCAAAAGCACTTCAGTGGGGACTCTTCAGGCCTTCACAGCTGCTTAGGAGGGACTCTTCCTCCTGACCTCAAATCCAAGGGGCAGCTGATGTCTTGTGAGTGGGTCCTGGCTGTAGGTTACCTGGGACTTGCTGTCCTGGTAGGGTGGGTTAGAATAAGTTTGCCAGGGGGAGGTCAGGAGCTTGAGAAGATGCAGGGTGTGAGCAGAGAGGGAGAGCTGGACACTCACTGGTGTGACTTTCCCTCAGGTCCCCTGAAAAGGGCAGGAGAGATGGCCATCCCCAGGCCACTGTGGGGCAACCATCTATCCTTCGTGGGCATCATGATCCTGACAGCTGTGGTCATCTCCCTGCTGTTCTACGCTCTCCTCTGGAAGGCTGGCAACCTCGCTGACATGCCCGACCTGAGAATTGGTTTCTACAACTTCTGCCTGTGGAACGAGGACACTGGCTCTCTCCAGTGTCACCACTTCCCTGAGCTAGAGGCCTGGGGTGTGTCTCAGATTGGCCTGGCGCTGGCCAGGCTTGGCGTATACGGTGCCCTGGTCCTCACACTCTTTGTCCCCCTGCCTCTCCTCCTCGCCTGGTGCAATGGTGACAAGGGAGAGTGGCAGCTGGCAGTGGGCTTCTTGGCAATGTCCTCTGTGCTGCTAGCTGGAGGCTTGGGCCTCTTCCTCTCCTATGTGTGGAAGTGGGTCAGCCTTTCTGTCCTGGGGCCTGGCTTCCTGGCTCTGGGCCTGGCCCAGGTTTTACTCATCCTGTTACTTATGGCCACGGTTATGTTCCCTCCAAGGGCCAAGAAGGACAAGTACCAGCTGTTAGACCTATCTAAAGGCTTAAGTGATTGTGAGGGTTAGTTCTAACTACAGAGAAGGTGCCAGAGAACCCAGGGGTTGGCACATCTTCTCAGCCATTTTGTTTCATAGCTAATGCCGTTCTCAAACCCCAGCAGATAGAACTCTGCAAAAGGTGGGTCCCCAGTGTCAAGGAGACCAAGGTAGTAAGGGTGGCCAGGCCAGCTGCGGCTTCTTAGTATAGGATTGCCTGTACTTCAGGACTTCTGCGGACACCCTAAAAGCACATGGCTCACTGCCACATGATTTCCTGCTTTATTTAACCCATCTGGGCAATTCTTCCTCTAGCTTCAGGAGATAAAGATTCCTGTTATGGAGTCAGATTTGCAGGCTGATTTATAAGAGAGCCAAACTGGAATCAGTGAAGGTTTATGGGAACAAGTAGGACCACTATGAAAGGGCACCTAGTAGCAAGCCTTAGTTCCTCCCTCAGTGAGGAGTGGCTTCCTGCAATAAGCCCCTCACCAGGACTCCACCCCCATGGCCCAGGAATGGCTGAGGGACCCAACAGACAGAACACATATGGCATAAAGAAAACTAGGTTTGGAAGGTCCCTCCACAAAGGACGAAGCAGGAATCAGCTGGCAAGCATTCCTATCATTGTGACCCTGGAGGAAGGGGCAGGATGCTCCTGATCCTTGGGCAGGAGAGGGTGGACTGGACCAAATGGATCCACACACAGGTGCTACATCCCCTCACTTCTCCACCCAGAACTGGAAAGGACAGAAGCACAACAACTTGTGCACTGGAGAACTCTGTATTTTTTGGCACCTGTATGTTGGGATACCTGTATGGCAACAGTTTACTCTTTCTGTGCCTTTCCAAAGCCACACTGAATACAGAGGCAGAAACATGGACTCTGGTGTCATCTTTTGTCCTTAGTATATGGTCTCCCAACCCTCTTGCACTTTAAACCTGCCCAGGAACCAAGGTAGAGGCTTCCAGGTGGAAGAGAGGCAGCAGCTCAAGGCAGCTTGTCTGGCTTACCAGTCTCTGGTTGGAAAGTCTCACCCTCCCAGGTGGAGCAGGAACTATGGGCAGCTCGTGTCTTCAAAGCTGGAGGGCAAGGGCCTCTGATGGGGAGGGATCATGCTACAAAAGCCTGGGAATCACAGTTATTCAGTAGCCATACTTTTCCTTGAAAATGATTGTCTCTTGGGTTCTTAAAAGTTGGACCCCATGACCTCATTTTCTCTAGAATAAGACAAGACAATTGGGATTCTATCCCCCTGTGCCAGGTGGGATGCAGTGCGAGGAGAAACTAATGGGAATTTGGTTTGGGTCCTCACTGTCACACTGAAAACAGCAGCCCCCAGGAGGCCCAGGGCACCTGGAGCTTCTGATCTAGGATGAATCTGCCAGGCCCAGGGAGGTGCAGAGCTGGGCACACAGGCAGCCACATCTGCACCCTAGGGGTGGGGGTGAGGGGCAACAGCGCCTCTTCCTGCTGCTCTCCGCAGAGTCCAGCGAGCTGTTTATCCTCAGCTGAAAAATATCTCCCTGACATATTTCAACACATCTTCCTCCTCCGCTTCCTTGGGGCTTCTGCATGTAGAGCTGGAAGTCCCCTGCCCCTGGGAAGGGCGGAGGCCCCAGGCAGCCTTGTCTTTCCCACTGTCCTCTTCCTCGCTGCTGCTCCCAGGAGAACTTGTGTGAGGAGACACAGAGCAGATGGGGGAGAGCTCCAGCTTATCAGCGTCCACCAGAGGTGACTGCTCCTGGGGCTTTTCCTGTTTACGGCACTGTGAAGCAGAAGAAGTGGCAGGCTCAACGTCCATCAGTGAGGCAGGACATATCCAGAAGCAACTGCAAAGCCAGTGTGCGACCAGGCCAGGCCCCACTCCCACCCCACTCCTCCTCAAACTCCTCAGGTTCTTAAACAACCAGAACCCACTTGGGAGACAAGCCAGCAGGGGTGTGGGGAACAGCTGAGCAGAAAGAAGAAACCAATAGGAAAATGTGGCGGGAATGAAGGGTGAAAGCATGGAAGGGGCCCAGGCTACGTCACAGAACCAGTGAAACCCCCGAGTCCCAGCTTCTTCAGGGTAACAGTATCTAAATTAGTAACCCCCAAATGTTACTGTGAGGATTAATGAGAGAGGACACTGTGTAAAAAGGCACATGATAAATAAAAGGTGCTGTCCAACTGTAAGGTGGTCCAATGATTACTTCAGGAAGACAGTGACTTCCCCATGTTCTGCTAAGGAGAGGTGCAAAGGTCCAGAAGGATCTTGGCCAACTGAGACCCTTTCTGAGAACACAGGCGAACATTTTGTGTCCTGCCACATACCAGCACAGAGTCACAGTGCATGCTATTCCTCACACACACCCAGCCCAGGTGTCTCACCCCACATCGGGGAGGCTGGGGCAACATGGCTGAGGGACAAGGGAAGGAACAGACAGAAGAAACCAGCTGACAGGAGCAGAATCCTGACAGTGACCAAGGTTGTGGCTAGTTTCTGTCCATGGAGTCTCCGGTCACAAGAGTAAGAAGGGACACAGCTGACTGTACCTCAATCAGGATCCCCAGAGCCACATCCACCATTTCTGCTTCATTCATGCAGTACACAGTCTTCATGGCAGGAGTTCTGCAACACAGACACGAGTCATGAATGGGGAAGAGGGTCTCCAGGCTCACAGGGGCAAGGAAAGGACAGCAAGAGGGCTGCATCCCAGGCCTCCCCACCAGGGATGAGCACAACAGTGCCTCCGAGCTGAGGAACTTCCTTGAGGCAAGAATATGACTTCCTCCTCCCAGTAGCCCAGCGCTGACCTCAGGCCCTCCCACCCTCCACCAACTCCCGATAAGGAGCTGGGACTGGGGAGGAGGCCGGCTCCTGAGAATCACACCTTGAAACACACACAGTGGATGTGAGCAGATGTGGGCCTTCAGGCCAAGACTTGACTGAAACAGACCTGAATGCATGAACACATTCAATCAAACACCCTGCTACAATCTCAAAGGGAGGCTGGCCAGAAAAGGAAGAGCTAGGAAATAGAGTGCTGAGGGCCTGGGCCTAAGAGTGGCAGGGATGCCCCAACCTGCTTGACGCTGGCACCCTGAAGAACTCCCTTCCCCACATTACCGTCATTCAACTAACCCATGCATGGTTCCTGACTTCTTGCTGTACATCTGCCTGTCCCCAGAGCTCTCTTCACAGGAAGAGCAGGCACCATTCAGGAAGCCCGGTGACTGGTCCACTGGACTTGTCCGTGTGATGTCATAATTTTTGGTGTAAATGTAGAGAATAGTATTCTGACAACTGGCATTTTGGAGAGCTTGCTAGTATTCAGAAGCCACCTGTGTGTGTGCTGACGGTCCAGGCTCCAGCAGTGGAAACCTCAGTGGCACAGGGCCAGAGGTGGGCACCTGACTGCAAGCTCACTTTCCTTTCTAAGAGTTCCAAAGTGTGGGAAGAAAAACCCACCCATCTCACTCTCGGCCAATTACGGCAGGCCCAAGGCCACTGAGAGGCCCTCCTCCCTCCTGAGCTTCCCCAGGAGCATCCTGACCAGAGGTTGGCTTACCCTGCTGCTACTGCTGGCCCTGTCACCATTCTCCTCCGCTTGGAGGTCTTCACTGGCACCACCCTCCTTTCAGACACCTGGGCTGTCATCCAGCAGGGAAGGACCCTGGTTTTGTTCTGAGATTTTAAGGTTTCCATCGCTGTAGTTTCCCCCAATAAGGAGTCAGGATCTGAGTGACTTGCTTGACTCAGGACAGGACAGCAAATCTTACTCCTGTCACATCAGGAATTAGAGGCCTCATTTTTCCAAAAGGGCACCAATCTTTAATGCCTACAAAGAAGAACAAAATCTGGTAAGTTCTAAGCTAAAACACTTTCAGTCAGCCTGGGGCAGGCCAGAGGTGACCCAGAGGGTCACCAGAGCCCAGAAGATGGGGCATTCTCAGCATGTCCAGCAGGTGTGGCAATCAAGACGATGGGTTGGGGAGACAAGCCCAGTGACTTGCCCCAGTGCCCCACAAGCAGACACCCCTCACCCCAATCACCTCCCCTGTAGCCTCTGCATTAATGGAACCAGCACTCCTAGAGGAAGGAAGGAAAGGAGGCAAAGCCAGGTGATTTCTCCTCCTCCACACTGCAGGCGCTACTGTCCTCAGAGCGTCCAGTAATCCAACTCCCAAAACATCTCCCATGATCTCTCTCAAATTTGCCCCAGGTCCCAGCTTCTCACTTCCTCTACAGTGAGAGGGCCTTAACAACCACCAGGCAATTCTGATTCACAGAAAGGTTTCATTGATCACCCTCCCTGCCTTAATCTGAAGCTTCTTCTGATTGGCCAAATTTTAACCTGCTAGAGGGGTCAGGAAGTTTTAACTGCTTGGCTCCCCAGATTTGCAGAAATCAAATCTCCCTGGCCCCCACCAAGCCTCTGATATAACTTGGCTTCCCTTTCCCTACCCCGAGTTGATTCCACCTGGGCCCCTCCATCCTTAACATCAATCCCCACCTAAAAAAACTATGACTCTCAGACCAGGACATAATTTTCCACTTAGGAATCAACCTAAGTGTTCCTAAGAACATCTAAGGGGCCGAAGTTTGCCTGAAAGGGGTAGTCAGCGAAGAATAAAACCCCTCTCTGAATCATAACTTGAAAATTTATTGCTCATCCAAAATGGCTGTTTACAACTTAAGAAAAAACCAGCAGGCCAGCATCTTAATCTACAGCCCAGGGGACAGACCTTGACCAATGTACTTTAATTTCTGTTTAAATTATTGGACGTTGATAGTCATTCCTCCCGTCTACTGAGCACCCAGTGCTGTTCAATAGAAATTTATTAGATCGGGAGATGCATCATTCATTCCACTTTACAAACAAGGAACTGAAACCTAGTTAACTTGCACAGGTCTCAAAAAGTTCAGCCATCCAGGATCTCAGCCTGGCCCTGTAGATTGCCAATCCTGTGCCCGCCCTGCTTCAGGTTGGCAACGTCCCCTGGAAGCACGTTTGGTGCGGCTCAGTGCTCACTGGTGTCAGACCTGGTAGACAGACTTCAGAAAATCTCAGCCAAAGCGCCTCACTCCTTGGGTGAAAACGAGACCCCGCAGGAACGGGATCTGACAGCATTTCTCATCCGTAACATGCAGCTCGCTCTTGGGGACCTTCCCCTGACTTTGCCCCTACTGTACTGTGCCGACCCACAGGAAACAAGCAGGAACTCCTTGCTCCACGCGGACCGCGGCTGCCCAGACACGAGAGCTGGCGCGCCTCCTTCCGTTCGCAGACGGCGCCTGCACTGGGGGAGCGCGCCGCAGCCCCTGGCCTTGCTGTGCTGCCAGGTCTTGGGCCTCCTTCTAGGGGTCGGGAGCGAGTCCCGGAGGCGGATTCGGGACGGTTGTGCCAGCCCAGCTCTGCCCGCCCCTTCCGGCTACCCGGTCTTCTGGCGCGCGCGCGGAGGCCGGCGGCGCCCCCTGCTGAAGCAGGAGAGGCTCTGTCCGGCTTTTGGAAAGTCAAAGTGTTGATTCCCAGGCCCCAGGATCCGAAATTAGTCGGAGGGAAGGGGGTTCTGTATTCTACAGCCCCGCCCGGGATCTCACGGGAACCAAGTTTAGTGCTCCCCACGGGCGACGCATCCCGGAGAAGGCGCAAGACGGTGCAGGGAGAGAAATCAAAGGCTCTATTCACGTAACATCAAGTAACATAGGAGTTACTAATATTTAATATTCAGATTGGCAGCCCAGGGCTTCCCTATGCAGAGACACGGGCGGCTCCACTTACCTGCCCAAGTGTGCTAGTTGCTTTCAGCTATGCTGAACGCTATAATTAACAAATGAAGGTAGCCTTGGTTCAAATCACACTTGTGACTTCAGAGAGCCTAAAAGAGGACTGAGGTCAGAGACCAACTGAAAAGACCAAGGCAAGCAGTCACAGGGGAGGTCTTCCTCTGCATTTGGGGGTAAAATATGGTCTGCCCCCAAATGAGAAATAAGACAGTTGTTGAACTGTGATTTCCAACTGGTCTGCTAATAACAGCACAGTTACTATTTAGAAACGAGCTGCACAAAGCTTTGAGCCCCCTTTTCTGGACCAGGAAGTGCTCTTTTTCCCTAGGGTGCCTTCAGTTTCTCCAGAGAACCTCCCAGGCTCTTCTGGAATGCTAATCAATACTAGGGAAGTGGGCTGGGTGGAAATTTTAAATAAATCTAGGCCTAAGAAAATAAACCAGTGGTCTCAATTCCCCTACCAGTCAGCCACTGTAGGGATCAACTTAGCTATGGTTGAACCAGGCCAGCCTCCAGGCTCTGCAGGACTGGCCACTGGGATACAGGCTTCTCTCTGGCCACCACTAAGGCATCAGTCACTGACCTCAAAGGTCCTGGCTTTCATAGGCTGTGAGTCATCACAAATCTACAGGGCTGGAGTAGAATCGCATCATTTCCTTTTGTGAATAAAGGAACAGAAAATACTTGCTCAGTAGAACTACCCCTGTACATTTCGCTCCTTAAAACCTCTCCACAGCCAGCTGGAAAATAGGCCTGTGTGTCTGCATAGTCTTAGTGTAGGGAGAGGCCCTGGATGGGCAACGAACCCAGCTATGAGATCTATAAGCACTGGCAACACCTGAAGCACATGGGGTTTGTTGGGTTTTTTTATTTTTAAATTGACAGATAAAATTGTATTTTTGTGTGTGAGCTAACATGTAATGTTAATTAACTGGATTTAGTCAGTCCACATTGTATACACACTGTACTCCCAAACATCACACTGAGCTTCCTGGGTATTTGAATATCACGTGGGGGCTAGGTTTTGGCCTGAGGCTTGGGGTAGAGGCACAGGCAGATACCTGAGGAGAGGGCAGAAGGAAACCAGATGGGGAAATACACCTGCAGGGCCCTCAGTGCAGGTGAGGGGTTCATGACTTGAGGCCTGGCCTGCCTCCATGATTTTCTTTTTCTACCCTCATGGAAGATAACAGTAGGGAACCTTGGGTCCTTGGGTGGAAATACGCAGGTGTTTTGAAGGAGAGATTACTGTGCGTTTCCAATAAGCTTTGAGGATGAGCACTCTTCCTGGAGGTGGGCTGGGACGGGAGCACTAGGGGTTTGAAGTGTTGTGTTGCTGTATTCCTTAAACCATTTCAGCAAGCTGTGGGGACCATATTGAGAGGAGAGAAAGGGTCATAAGGCAGGAACTTTGAGATGAGAAGAAAAACTGGACCATGAACTCTCAGATGAAACTCAAGACCATTTAGACTGTCCCCCAGAATCCTGGGGTGAGATAGATTACTCAGATGTTTCAGTGCCAATGTGAAGACATGGCAGTGGAGAAGTCTTCACTTTCTTCATTTTAGAGATGGAAATAGGAGAAACTGGGTAACTACTTACCATGAAGTCTCTGGTGTTTTCCTGTAACCAAGCCACATGCATATCTCTCTCTACCTGTCCCTCAGTCCCAGCAGAAGACAGCCATTCCAGCCCTACTCCAGAACTGGGCGGGAGCCCAAAGAAGCTATAAAATGACTATATTGAGTTGCTGGTGGCAGCAATTCCCCATACATAGGTGACAAGATCACCCTGAAAAGCATGGGAGCCCTCCAGGACCAGGCCCACCATTCTATGTTGGCTCCTGCACTTGCCCAGCCTCAGCTGCCACTGTGGGAGAATCTTCCTCTTCAAGGTGCCCAGCTGCGGAGTAGCAGGCAGGCCTCAGGCGGGGGCATGGTCACCATTAGTCCAGGCTCAGCTCAGACTTAAGTGGTCAGGCCTGAAACCCAGGGGTCCTTCTAGCCATATGGTCAGGGAGCTACCCTCTCACCACTTGCCAGCAGAGAGTAAAAGTGGCTGGCACTGTTCAACTTCAAGGGCATCAAGTTGGAAGAATGAGAGAAGCCACCAAATGAAGTGCTAGGAACAGCAGCTTCCAGATAAAACTGGGCCACCAGCAGCAGAAGCCTGTGTACCTGCTCTTGTCCAGACGGGCTTCTGTAACAAAAGCCACCACCTCTCAGGGAAGACAGAACACTCTGGCCTGAACTTGAGCCCAGGCAAAACAGAAGAGCATGCTGTGGGCCCATGTCCCACTCCCATAAAGCCCAGGTGAACTGATGGCCAGCGAGGAAAGTAAGAAAGACCTGGTGTGGGGAAACAAAGGCAGGGAGCCCACGGCTGACTATCATCAGGGCAAAGTGACACACGCATCCTAAAAAGAGACACCAGGTGACTGCAAGAGCATTCTCTTTTTTTTTAAAAAAAAAAAGAAGAAAAATAAGCAGAGATATATATAAAATACTGTCAATCTCTCCTGGGCCAACACAGCCCCCATTACTGTTTCTCCTTCCTGAGCTTTCCTCCCGCAGTCGGAGGATCCTTCTCAGCCCATGACTTTGTTCTGTGGGAAGAACATGCCACCCGCTCCTTAAGGCTCCTGTTCTAGTCACTGCAGCAGGACAGTCCCAAGCCCCCTGGACAGTCTTTGCCTGAAGATCTGCTGCACTGGCAGGGACCTGGAAGGGGTGTGTCCTGTTCTCCCCCAACACTAGGACAATACTGTTTCTGTGGTGTCACTTGAGGCAGGTCCTTCAGAGCTTATGGGCCAGGAGGGTGGTCAGCTTGATCTTGCCATCCATGGAGGCAGTGAGGCAGGTCCCACAGTCCATGGCAGTGCTCCAGTCCACAGTGACCACAGGGGCCCGGTGGCCACCCAGGCTCAAGCAGCTCTCCAGAACCTTCTCATCACCACCCAGCTATAAGAGAACAGGAGAGAGAATGAACCATCAGCAGACATCACTCATAAACACATCCATTTTATCCACTTTTGGAGGCCAAACTGCCTCGAGTCTGGGGCATCCACCCAAACCCAAGGATGTGGGGAGAGCCTCATAGCCACCTGTCCAGAAAGTGAACCGGGGAATGCCTCAGTTTCCTGACTACAGTTGGTCCACTTTATGTGGAAAACAAGTCCCTGCCAAGTTCCTTAAAAATGCCACTTTCTCTGTCTCCTTGACCATGCTGTGGGCCAGTACCTCTGCACCTGCCTGGTGTTGCCTCACAGCATCGTCTGTCACTCGCTGACATCTGCTTGTGCCTCTGCTCATGTGTTTAAGGTTCGTTTCCCATTGCAGGGACACAAGCTGTAGGAGGGCAGGGTCTAGTTCTTTCCTGCAGTGTGGCCAGCCTACAGCACCCAGAATGGCCCTGGCACAGGAAGGCCTTGGATTAACGTGTAAACGAGGTCCTCTATCCCACCAGCACCACTATCCAGCAATTAGGCAGATGGGTGAAGGGTCAGCTACTAACAGAACAGGAAACGGAAGTGAGTGAAAGTACTCTACACGGCTAAACAGAAAAGGAGGTGTGAAGTGTTTGGCCTTCATGGAGAAACATTTGTAAAAGTGTCAATTAAATTGCTTATAGACTGTAAACTGGGACAGTTTTACAGTAGATTCTTTAAGCAATTGGAAGCCAACATCAGTATATTAAAAATTTCACAGGAAAATCTTTCAACTAATTAATTATAGAGTGAATGTAACTGCAAATCACATAAGTTGATCTGGGCAAATGAAAAGACTGTGTGATCAAAAATAAAATACACACACACACACACACACCACATAAGTTGATCTGGGCAAATGAAAAGACTGTGTGATCAAAAATAAAATACACACACACACACACACACACACACACACACACACACACACAGATCTCCACTCAAAGCAAAGTCCAGTCCACTGAAAACCAACCAGAGCAAATCTTTGGAGAACGAAATTAGGCTTGGAAACTGGAAGCTTTTTACCAGTATTTCCACTGAGAAATGCACAATTATGAGAAATTGTGTAGCTAATTTGTAGGGACAGCAAGAAACAGCAGAACAACCATCCTCTGTAGAAAAGAGGAGCCTTGCTGACTGTGCACATGTCAGGTCAGTCTAGAAGCCTCCTGATTTCCCACCCTAGGACCTCCTCTGTTCCACATGTAGCATCCCTTACCTTGCCATGAACTCCTCGCTCACTTCTGCTATGTGGGGCCCAAGGCCCGCCTTCCTCTTTACCCAACTGCTCCTCCTCCTTCCAGGGCCTCCAACTTACAGCCTGCCACTTCCCGAGTCTTCCCTGAGGACTCAGTCCCCACCCAGCTTCTTCCTCTTGGAACTGTTCAACACCACATCATCTTCCTTCACCCATGGTGTTTCTTTCTAATTTGAGTGTGACCCAAGAGAACAGAGATCATATTTTATATCTCTCTGGTACACTCCATAGTCCCGAGACCATGGCCTGCCACACAGCTGCTGTCCTATCTGTGGCAACAAGAACACTGAGAATATTTTACCTCATATAACTTCTTAGGCCTACAGATCAAATGTCATTGTCAGGGGGTTAAAGAATTAACACTGAGGCTAAGAACTGAATTCACTAGGTACCCGACGAGGCCAAACACAAATCCTCATCAGTAGGTCTAATGAATAATACTAGTAAAAAGGAAGGTACTTGTAATTTCATACACTTATACAAAGAAAACACATGAAACAGAACAGCTCTGACTTGAGAATTAAAACAAAACAAATGTGTAAGCTGAAGAATACATACGACATGAAAAACTTGCATTGTCAACAACTTACATTGTTGTTATATATATGGTGTGTGTGTGTTTGTGTGTGTGTGTGTGTGTGTATACCCCTCAAATTTGTCTCAAATATGGACTGTGAAGTACTTCACTCATGGCCCGCCCATGGCCTGCCTATTTAGAGTAACTACAGTAAACCACTCAGCTTGTTTTCTGTGGGGGGGCATGCTTCCCTCTCCCACACTCCCCAGCTCTTCTTACTACTCCTCAGTGTTTTCCATAATAGGTTATTATTCCCAAGGAATGGGGTAAGGAGAAGGTCAGATGCTTGTCAAGGGCAGGACAACAGGTGCCTTATATTCTGTCCCAATCCCACCTTCTTTACCAGCACTAAGGTCCAGGCCCAGCACCAGTCTAGCCTGCAGCTAGAAGACTTCAGGTGCTGCCTTGTGTCCAGGACTTCTTCACTGCCATACAGGGTGGGACAGAGGGCCATGCTCAGCTTGGCCAGGTCCAGACCGCCAAGAAGCAGCTCCCTTGCCCACCAGGACTCCACCACCCAGTTACCTTGTAGATGACTCCCCCTGTGGCAGAGCATGTCAACATATAATTGCCCTCTGAGTCAAAAGCGAAGAGTCGGCCTCTGGGCACTTGAACCTGCTTGTAGCCGCTGTAACCAGACAGTACAAAGGGGCCGGTGGCATCCGAGGGGAGGCTGTACTCAGACACTTTCAAGCCACTCTTGTGGATGTTCCATTGGATGAACTGCAGATAAAATGCACAACCAGAGTGCTCTTCAGTGGGGTGCCGGTCAGGCCCTATCCTGGATGGAAGCCCAGGGCCTGCCCAGAGCAAAGGCTGTTGGGGCAAACTGCCTCCTTCCACCAACAGTTCTGACAGCTTTAGCAAGCCCTTTCAAGTTACAGAGGCAGAACAGGGGTGGGGGTCCACAGGCCTCCCCAAAGTCCCACCTCTTACCAACCCACATTGTTTTAAAGGATGAAAATCTAGAAAAACCAGCAACCTCATTTCAAAGTCTAACTCTTCTCTTTGCTTTGGCCTGAGCCCAGGAGAGGAAAAGGGACAGCAAGTGGCTTTGCATGGATTTCTGGTCTCTCAAGCAGGTCAATGACTACTGTCATTATTATTATTAGAATTAGAACCTGACTAGATTTTTCTGACTTAGGACTAAAAGCCCAGAGGACAAATTCCAAATCTATTTTCAGTTTCTCAGTGCAACAATTGGACACTGCATGGTGTAGTTACAAAGCTAGCTTTGTTTATTGTGGTGCATATAATTCCCCAACCCACTTTATGAACAGGCTACTTGACTGTGACCACTTCTTTTTGGGAATCCTACCCAGATACATAGGAAGTTAAGCTTTATCTTAAAAATCCCTTCCTAGAGTTTTCAAATGAAGAACTGAAGCTGGGGCACAGTAGTGCACATCTCTACACCTATTTACTTGGGAGGTTGAAGTGGGAAGATCACTTGAGCCCAGAAGTTTGAGGTCAGCCTGGGCAACACAGCAAGACCCTGTCTCAAAAATAAAAAGAACTGACCTTATAGTTACTGTTTTCAATGACAGCACAGGTCATTAGCATGAAATCCCAAAGACACAGGAAGGCAGAGCACAGTCAAGTCTCTCTCCCACCCCGGCTCTCTTTCTACCATTGTTACTGTTCCCACTTCCAATCATGCCCTTCCACAAGGGGAATCTACATGGGGCACTTCCTTATAGTTTTTTGGGAGGAGGGGTGGCTTCTTTTTAACTTCTTTCGACTCTGCTCAGGCCTGCTTGCCTCTGAGAAGCTGTCCCTAGGCCCTCAGCAAGCTCCATGCATCCACGGCTGGTCATAAGGCCACCAATTACCAAGCTCACCAAAACACATCTTGGCTCCAAATATAGATCTGTCGGGGTGAAATGAGTCACTTTGCCATGAGGAGGATGGCTGTGGTACTCCCTTTTCCACCGCACTCATTAAACCCCACAAAGAGCCCGGGAGATAGATTACTATTTATCCCTATTTTACAGATGACAAAACTGAGGCAAAAAGAGGTCATGGCAATAGCAGAAAGAGTTCTGGATCCACTGCTAGCCTGTCATGGTGTCCCAGCACTTGCCGATCCTGAGGGCACCTACCTTGCCATCCTCGCCGATGCTGTACACAGCATTCTCATCACAGCTGAACTCCACGGAGCAGACCTCCCCGCAGTGGGCCTGCCAGCTCATGGCACACTCGTGCTGCTGCATGTCTGAGGCCATCAGATGCCATTAAGACTCCGCACCTTGGAAGGCACCCTCCCACAGCAGGGGATCCTCTTGCCTTTACTCAGGGGGCACAGCTGTTCTGGGGGCCATGGGGCTCCCAAACCCCACAGGGTAACCCCTCCACGTGAAGCCGGGCTACCTCTGAGCTGCAGAAATAGCTTCTTTCGCTAGGTTAAAGTGAGGTTCAGGAATCCTAGCGGGAGCAGAATGGGGAGAGGAGGAGCCGGACACAGGCATCCTTCCTATTGAGGCCTCTATAATGTCCCCCAGGGCACCCAGAGATCCACCTCAGATAAGATTGCCTTGTCCCATCCCAGACCCTGGGGATGTCTCCCTAGGAATGGAGGGGAATGAGCCACCTACAGCTGAACAGGAAAGTGTTACTCTTGTGTCCTGTATCCTAAAGAGGCAATAATAAGTCAGATCAAACAGCTCAAAACCAAACTACCATTGAGCTGCAACCCCCATGCCTACTGATATTAACCAAGTGGACTGTGCTGAGTGTTTCAAAAACTCTGACCAAGGTTAAGCTTTCTTGATTTGAAATCAGGGTTTTGCAACAGCCTCTATTGCAGCTAGGTCTCACAAAGTGGGGACCAGGATTGCCATGAGCACACTTGCATACCAAACAGCCGGATGACACCGTCAGCTGCTCCTGTGACCAGCAGGTTCCCATTGTGATTGAAGGCTGTACAGTTGACAGCAATGGGTTCTGGGTCCAGAGAGAACTGAAGCTGTTAAAGCCAAACAAAATCACAATTAGTAGACTATTCCAACTCAGATACAAGCATAGGAACCCAATGGACCTCTGCCAGCTCTTCCCTTCAAATACCTTTTTCTGGAAAAATTCCTAAGCATTTTCCCAAGTGCTGGGCTGTGACCTCCTATGCTGTACTGTATTGAGAGGCAAAGTCCACTGAACCCATACATGCTGGCTCACTTATAAAATGAGTCATCTATATCTTAGTAATATACACATCATTCAAGTACATTCTAGCTAGGTCTAATTGCAAGATCACAATGCCTGCAGGGAAGAACACCTCATTGATCGACTTTCATCACTGGCAGCTCTAAGCAACAGAGGACCCACCATGCAAAGGTCATGCAGCTTCTCCATTCCATGAAACATCTCCCCATGGCAACACTTAGAAATACAGGAGCTAACAAAACTACCTTATAGAACTCAGATTATATATAGAACTAGTGATTAATGAAGATTATCATTCCAAACAACATGGAACCCAGGAGCCCTAAATTACCCTCCTGAGACTAAAAATGCAAGACAGAATGCTATATGGTGTTTTTTATACACACATGCACAGTGCTGAGCTGGCAAATAAAGAAATCCTCTGATGCCAATAATGAGGGGAAAGCCAGACTCCTAAGGATGAGGGAAGTCTGAAACTGACTTTCACTATGGGGCATTAATCAAATATACATGACCCTAGTTCTCATTCTGATTGCCAAGAAGCACTCAGAAGCCTCCAATGTCAAGACCTGTTCAAGGTCAGGTAGGAAGAAATCTCTGTACACAGCTGGGACTTCAAAGAGCTATATTCTCAGTGCAAGAATAAACTAGAAAAAAACTTACTTTGCAAAACAGGATAAGGAAACTTACCCTCTCTGCAAATCATAACCACAAACTTGCCCTGATAGGGATTTATAATCCAAATCCATAAATCCCTAAATAGTCCAAGAAAACCCTAGTAGAGAATTTGTTTTTAAATTGTCAGAAGTTGGTAGTGCCCCCAGGAAGTGACTGCACCTCCCCACAAGTCTCAAAATATTCTCAAGGATAAAGGTCCCAGAAACATAAGCCCACAACGGAACATCACAAGACAGAGGAAAATAAGGCAAAAGGGCAAACACCCATAGAAACAGCAGAGAAGAATGAGATCCACAAAGACTTCAGATATGGGAATTACCAGAGGTACAATGAATACACTAGGATGTTCAACAAAATAAAAGAAGGAATTAAAACAAAGGGCAAAAATAGGAGACTCTAAGCCTGACAAAGCAGGTTTTAAAAATGAAGTTATGTTTCTAAAAATGAGAAACAGAGAAACTGAAATTAACATCCTAGTAGATTGGTTAATTAAAAGATTAGGCACCATGGACTAGAGAATTAGCAAACTGACAAAGCTGAGAAACTCTCATCATGAATGCAGCAAAGTAAAGCCAAAGAGAAGTGTTAATGCATACCTGACTGGAGTTCCAGAAGGGAAGAGATAAGCAGAGATCTACCTCTAAGACTGAAAAAACAATGACTAAAAATTTTCCAGAGTTAATAAAACACAAATCCTTGGATTCAGAAACCTAAAAAAATCCTAAGCAGGAGCTTAAGGAAAGAAGAAGAAGAAGAAAAAAAAAACTTCAAATTTAAAAATCCACACTCAGATACCAGGTAAGATCTTAAAGGCAGCCCATGAGAGAAGACAGCCCACAAAGGAAAGCCCGTTCCACTGACAATAAGTTCGGTTTGGGCAAAGGAAGTGAGAAGATAAGACTAAGCCACAGAGTTAGGAGAATCAATTTTCAACTTACAATATAAAGTTTGAGAAAAAATGATTATGATTCCGTTCATATAAAGTTAGAAAACATGCAACACAAAACTATATTGTTTATGAATGTATATTCGTGTAATAGACTAATTTTTTAAATATAAGGAAATAGCAATCCAAAATTCAAGACAGGTTCTCCCTGGAAGAGGAGGAGGAGGTGGAGACTGGAAAAAGGCAAAGAGTAATACTAATGTTCTACTTTTGAATTAGGCGCTCATTTTACTGCATTTCTTCTCATTAGATCATCTATCTATGATTCAATATTCTTTTATATGTAGTCTATATTTAATTTAAAAATCTGAAAATCACAAGTGAATATAAGATTAAAAATCGTGCTAACAGGAGGATGGTAAGTTCACGGTTAGCCTCAACAACTTAGGAAGACCCTGTCTCAAAATAAAAAATAAAAGGACTGGGAGTCTAGTTGTGTGTTACAAACCTCACCTAACACGCGTGATCCCTGAGTTCAGTCCCTAGCACTACAAAAAAATAAAAAGAGAGAGAGAGAACACATTACTTCTAAGTACTGAAACCATTAATTTTAATAAGAAACACCACGCTTTCTAAGCAAGTGAGTTCAACATCGTTTCTCTCTTTAGGGCCCCAGTGACAGTGCAGATATCTATTAACAGACAGCCAGAGACCTGTCCACCACAGGTCTGTTAACAGAGAGGACAGGTCTCTGGCTCCAGGAAGGCAGGCCAGTGCCCAGGAGCTGGCTGTCAGCTGTCACTTCTTAGGGGCATGCACCTGTCCTCACTGCTGCCAGCTGCTGTTGTAATTCTCACACAGTTCTCCCAGGAAGTCAGATGAAATAGAAGTTCTCTCCTAAAATATAAGACACAAGGCCCCTTAGTAGGTTCTGGGTGACTTCTGTGTCTGTGGCTCAATTCTGATGACTTTAGTCACTAACAATCCATCCAAACAGAGTAACTTAATTTTCAAAACTTAAAGCTTAGAAATTTTTTCACAAATCAAAAATCTGAGAAGACCAAAGCAAAGAGAGGGGAAGAGCCTCACCAGCACCACAGGGGAACAACAGGCAGGGTGCCTCCACGTGGTGTGCGCACCCATGGGGGACTGGCCCACAGCAAGTCCGTACCTGCTGCTTCATGCTCTTCGTGTCCCACAGTAGCAGCTTGCCAGGAACCTGGTTCATGCCCTTGCTGCCAATGTCCGGTGCCGAGGAGTCCACCTGGGAAGTGAGACTCGGAGCTGCAGCTGAACAGACGAAAGAGGCCCCATTGGGGCTGCACGCGAGAGACAGGATTCTGAAATACATGTGGGTGAGGGTCAGACAATCGCCTGCCCAAGGGGAGGACAAGCCTCAGCTCTGGATCCTGTTCCAGGAGATGGGACACTGGGCTCAGGAAAGACCTGGCCCTACAGAGAACCTGCAGCGAGCTGAGACCTTGACAAGTGAGGAGGAAGGGGCCTGGCTCACCTGGGCATATCATCATTAATGTTGATTTCACAGAGATTCTTCTTGGCTTCTGTGTCATAGAGACGCACTGTTCCTACACCACTGCCCAACAAGAGCTGGAATGAGAAGGGGTGGGCGTTGAAGGACAGTATGTGAGTCAGGGAAGACCACCAGAGGGGCCCATTCCTGTGAGGTGCTGGACTAGGCAGGCTGCAGGGCGAGCCCCTTGTCCTCTTATCCAGGCAGTCAGGGGAAATCTGCCTACACTGGACCACGCTTCAAAATTAAAAATTAAGATGACAAAGCCAACCTCAGACAGAAGCAAAACCACAAAAGTTATCTGCTATGGTTTGAATCTGGCCTGAAAGTGTCCTTCAAGGCTCACGTGTTGGGAGTTTGGTCTGGTTGGGGCAACTGAGGGTGGAGGCACTCTTAAGAGGTGGGGCCTAGGGTAAGGTGATGAGGTCATTAGGGCACTGCTCTCAGAAGGGATAACTCACAAAATGATCCCTGAACCAGCACTGGCTTTCTGCCTTGCCATGTATTTTCTTCCTCTAGCACACACTCCTACCATGATGCCATCTGCCATTTTGTGAGGCAACTAACCCTGACTAGAGGAAATGCAGGCACCTTTACAAAGTATCCAGCCTTGGGGGAAGGGGGGTTGCTATAGCACCAAAAAAACCAGAATAATGCAGCATCTGTGGTATGGGAAAGATGTGTCTCCTAAGATTCACCTGGAAAAGTTCTGTCTGGTTACATATGACCTCCTGATCTTCTTTTACTCTGGTTGTAATCCCAGCTGTTCCAATCCCTTCTTCTCACTCCCAGCCTACATGCCACCTTTCTCTATACTGGTCCTAGTCAGTCATGGGGCCTGGGTGACTTTCCATTTGCCTTTTCAGGGGCAGCTCTGATTCGGGATCTGTAGCAGCCTCCAGAAAAATGTAACAGGCTATCCTTGCCTCCAGGAACTTGTGACTTATTTGGTGAAAATCTCGAAAGCCCCAGAAACAGCCAAAGTCTGAGGCTATCCCAAGGAATACTAGCTAGATTGTGACCTCAACATTCACTTGGCAAACATTTTAATGGTAAACATTTAAATGGTATTTTAAATGGTAAATATTTTCCTAAAAACACCAATAGAAAGCAAATTATAATTAAAGAGACTTGGGGGCTAAAATGAAGAGTAATTTGTTCCTAGGAGTTCTGAGACCCTAGGCCCATGAGAATAATTCCTTCAGATGTCAAAAATTACACAAACTCAGCATGGGCCTCTGACCCCTGCACAGTATGATCCCTGAGAAATGGAATGAAAGAAAAAACAATAAATCAATTTGCCCCTTAACTACAAACCCCATCTCATATATATTAATGTACAGAAAGAAAAAGCCACTATTCCTGGGGCCCTTCTGTGGATAACACAGAACAGAACACCATCCCCTCACCAGCATAAACTGCTGCCCTGGGGGCCTAGTCAGGAGGGTTCTCAGCAGCAGGAGGGAGCACACTGAGAGTGGGGTTAAAAACAAGGACAGGTGGAAGAGGACAGAAAGCTGGGTCATCTCTTGGGACAGACTGGCATACACAGGAGGAAGCCTTCCACCACCTCCAGGTCCCCTCATTTCAATTCTTAACCCAGTAATTTCTCTGCCATAGCCAACAGAAGCCTGTCAGGCCAATTGTGGATGTGAGGTCTCTGCTTGCCCAGGGATGGAGAGAAGGGAAGGATCTGGCTTGGCTACCCCAACTCAGTCTTGTCAAGAGCCCAGGGTAATCCTTCAACTTGGACTGCAGAGCAGACGCTGTTAGCCAAGTGTCACTCACCAGCCTGTCCCGTTTGGTGGCCCATTCTAGAGAGAGCAGCGGTGACTTGGAAATGGAAGATGCTTTGGTCTGCATGATGGGGTTGAAGGACCACACTTTGATGACCCCGTCTACATCTAAGCTGGCAACCCTCCTCCCTGAGCAATCCACTCTGAGCAAGAGAGAAAGGGCGATGTTAGCAACCTAGCCTCATTCTCTTCAAGGGCCCCAGAATATGTCAGGGCTGTCAAAACAAGAAGCCCCTCTTTACTCTGAAACTTACATTCCTTGAGAGTATTTCTTTTCTTGAAAAGTCATTTTTTTTTAAACCATATTTAAATAAAAATGTATAAATGGTAAATATTTCCCTAAAAACACCAATATAAAGCAAATTATAATTGAAGAGACTTGGGGGCTAAAATGAAGAGTAATTTGTTCCTAAAACTCAGAGAAACATTAATGGGAAGGGTGGATAGACTGACTATTACAATGGCGGCTCTAAGAAGATTCCCAGAAGGCAGTGGTCCAGCCCTTCTCTGAGCCTGCAGGAGAACATGGTCCTTCAGGGGCCACCTGCCATCCCACCATCCACCCGACCCTCCTGTCGCCACACCTTCACATGTACTGCCTGAAAATCCAGGCTTCACAGAGTTTCCTGGTGGGCCCAGTCCCCATTACCTGCAGTGCATGATGGAAGAGTGATGCTCCCCATACTCCTCCTGCCCCAGCACGATGAAGGGTTGCTCCGGGCGGCCTCCTCCCTCAGGGCCTGCTGTAGACACCCGTGTCAGTGGCTCCACTGGTTCCATGTGGAGATCTGGGCAGGGCTCAGCCTCAGGGCCACTGGCTTCCAGTTTCTTCTCTGCACACTGTGGTTAGCAAGTGGGGATTCATCAAATGGGAAGGGGTCTCCCACACTCAGGAGCACAATAGGGGACGCAGTGGTCACACAGTCCCGAGGAAAGTTCTGAGCTGTGAAGGTAGAGCTCAGCTTGCCCCAGTAAAATGGGGCTCCCATCCCCTAGACAGCCCCTTTCTCGGGACTTTACTCACCTCTGCTGAGGGAGAGGGGCCCTGAGCCCTTCTCTCCCTGTCACAGCTGACAGGACTCAGGACACAGGTCAGGCCAAGGATAATGAACATTGTTTCATGAGAGCCCACTGTGTGTTAGGCACTATGATGTGTGGTTTTCAGATTTCTATCATTTAACCTCCCTAAAACCATGTTGTTCACTCCACTGACAGCTCTGGAAACTGACCAAGGTCATAGGCTGGCAAAGGGTAGAAGTAGATCCAGGCCCACTGGCCCGGCCCTCACAGTGCATCCCACACCAACTATCCTCTTCTTTTGGGAAGTGGATACTGGGCGACTGAGAAAATGAGGCAACTATAAGGCATGAAGATAGAGAGATCCAAAGACAGTGGGGCTCTGTAGCAGCCTGGTATCTGCCTCCTCATGGTACCAAGTGTCAGCCACTATGATTACTACGTGTTCACTAGACACACCCCAGGCGTAAGGGCACTGGCCACTCCCTGGGGGTCCTAATATCCTCCACGTACCCCACAGGGTGACAGGAAGAATTCAATAGCCAAAGAATGTCAAAAAGATCTCAGACCTTATGGAGCTGTGCCTGTAGCCTTCATCCTCAAGAATAGAACAATTTGAGATCTCAGCCTTCAAGGTCTATTAGCTACCAAACTAAAACCTCTACTGTGCTGCTCACTGGCAAAAAAAAAAAAAAAAAAAAAAAAAGCCTCTAAAATGGTCAAGAAAGTAAATAGGAGATACATGCTCATGGACCAGCAAATCCCTTTGACTTTTGCTTTAAGTCTGGAGTATTTGGTAGAAACAGAAGCAGCCAGGAAGAGTAGATCCTGACCTATATCCCCAGAGGTGGGAGCCCCCAAGCCTAGGGGGCTCGGCATGGAAAGGGTCAGAGTCACAGCATCTCACCACATGACTCTCAGCACAACAATCTGGCAGCTGGGCCTCAGGTAGAGCAGGGGAAACAGATCCTGCCAGCAAGCAAGTCAGGGTAACTCAGGGTTAAATGAAGGGGACCAAACCTCAGGGATGGTGATATACAGACCTGCACAGTTAATCTAAGGGAAGGACTAGTAGGCCAGGGTGCCCAGCCAACCACATGCAGAACTCATCTTAAGGAGCACTTCCAGAGCTTGCATTTTCTGGTCCTTTGAAATACTATAAGGGGAAAGCCAGGCAAAATACAAACCCAGACAACCAAAGTGCAAGCAATTAGAACAGCTGGGCAGGTCCATGCCTCAGACAGCAGAACTCAGAAGGGAGGTAAGGAACCCCCTCCACAGCCACCGTGTGAGCATCAGGATGCCCCATACCTGGGAGGAGGTGGTAGAGAAGAGCTCCTTCCTCTCCTTGCCATGGTCCTGCAGGCGCCGCTGCCGCTGCTGTACCCAGCTGGACTCTCCAGAGGCTGGCCCGCCCAGGAGGCTCTTTCCATCCTTGGCCCCTGGCACCAGGTCCTTTCCCTTGGAGGCCTAGAGGATGAGAAGCTAGCTTTGAAAGGTCTCTTTTTGGCAGCCCAGGCAGTGACAACCAGGAGGGAAGCAAGAATAGGGGACAGCCTCTCTGCCCACCAGCTCTGGGGAAAGGCCCTCCCTGGCAAGCTGGGACAGGTAGTTAGAGTGGCACTGGCTAGGCCAGGGGGGCCTGCAGCCTGGGACTCCTCCTTTCCCTCTTCACTCCCTAAGGGTGGGACCCACAGGTGCGGAGCCCCATTACCCAATCCAGTAATTCCTCCCCATATTTACTGATGCTGAGGGCAGAGTGTTGACTGAGGAATTCTAAAACATGTCTCCAAAAGCTCTATCATGTTGACAGAATCCAAAAGATGGTTATGGGAACTCCATAGCTAGCTGCATATAGTACTAAGAAGGAAGATCTGTTTCCTGAGTTGATGGCAGTTTCCAGAAGAGTTGGTTGGCAAGTAAGGACATTGCAAAAGTTAGGGAAAATTATAAAGCACGTTTGACAGACCTGTCAACCTAACCAAGAGATCTTTAAGCTTGATTTTTGAGAAAAGGAAAAAGAACCCATAAAATGAGCTAACTAGATTCTGTGAATCTAGTATGATGTAATCAAAGAAAAGTATGAGAGCAAAAGGAATCACAGAGTGGAGGTTCAGTGGGAAACTAAGCCTCATGAACTAAACTAGGTAACTTGCTAAAACTTAGTCTCAGGGACTTAGATGTTCACTGTACAAAAAGGCAGCCATCCTCAACTCTAATGGATCTCGGAATCACCTGGGAAGCCTGTGGTGTGCTGACCTTTTTTGCAGACTTTTATGCAAACCTCGCTGAAATAAACAATCTTTTTTCGTTTGTTGAGCATCTTTATAGGTTTATTGGTCCATTATTTTAAGTTAATTGAGGTAAAGAAACTGTTTTAAGTTAATAAGCTAATAGTTTATCTAGCAATACAAATTCTTTATTTACCTCAAAACATAAAATACTAATCCTATGGTAAACAACAGGTTTTTTAATACACAGATACATGAAAAAGAAAAGCATGCAAAAATTTCATGCCAACATCAAATATTAAACAAGATTTTGTTTCCCATTTTATAATCTCTGAGTTCCATGACAAAGAAAAAAAGGTGTCATGCTTTTCAACATTTGGTAGCTTAATGAACTAGACTTGCAGTCTGTAAATAAAGCACTTTGTTATCAATACACATTCTCTCAAGGACTTTTTATTTTCACACTTTTGCTTTGGCTTAATGGCAGCAGGGAGAGAAGAAGATATTTACACAAAGGACTTTATCAATACCTCAGAAGGATTTTACATTTTCTCTTACAATTTTAAACAAAAAGAATGATTTCTAAAATTAAGAAAACACAGTCTATAATTTAGAAATGTCCTAGTAAAATTTTAATCTCTTCTTTAACAGTTAAAATACAAGTTAGAAAGTTTACTGGCACCTGATTTCATGGGAGAATATCAGACATAGGTCACCTCAATGCATTTCCAACTCACAGAGATGATGGGAACAGGCATATACAAGTGAAACAAACCAGGGATCACGGGGACTGGGGCCCCCTGGGGTGTCCAGATGGACAGTTTTGATTCTTAAAGAGATGCTGGCTTGTTCCCCAATGAAGGTCCAGCTGACAGAGCCACTACTTTATCATATGGATTCACATTCTAGTCTGCAATCTATTTCCCCCCTCCCCATGAAATGAATAATTTCTAAGGAAAACTCAGTTTACCAGTAGTCATGAAAAACTTCAACAGATCATCTTCCATAAGGAAAAAAATGAAAAAGTTGTAAAACTCATCAAAAACTATTATACCAAAAAAGTACCAGGCCCAACTGGTTTCTCAGGTGAATTCTATCAAACCCACGGGAACCATATAGTCCCAATACTACAAAAATCATTTCAGTGTACAGAGAAAAAAAAACCCTCAAATTCAAATTCTTTTTTATGAACTATAATATTTTTCTGTACCTGATAAAGATAGCAGATAAGAAATCATAGATATCAATATGAGTACTAATGCAAAACTTCTATATAAAACATTACCGAATAGTCTAGGATGTGTATGTGTGTGTATATGTGTGTTACCCCTTGTTTCCTTCATCCTTAAGTCAGCACCATACTTAAAGGCAAACATGTGAAGGAGTCCTGCTAGGGAACAAGGCAAGATGACCCATCTCCACTTCTGTTAAACTCTTTACTAGTAGTATTAACACAATTGTGTAAGAGAAGCAACAAAAAGACTGAAGAGTTGGAAAAGTAGAAAAACTTTCTCTTTCTTGAAGATGGCAGGCCAGTATACCTGAAAAAATTATTGAAAATAAATGCTAAAACTAACTTAAAATAACAAGATAGCAAAATGTAAAAACAAAATGCAGAATCAGTAGCCTTCGTATACACAAATGATAACCAGGAGGAGAATATAATGTAACAGAATCCTAGTTAATATAGAAACAACAAATATAAAATATCTAAGGATAAACTTGACAAAAGTATATGAAAGCTACATAAAGAAAATTGTAAAACATCCCTAAAAAACATGAAAGTAGTTTGGAATAAAGGAAAGCCATCCCTTCTTGCACAGGATATCTCAAATCATCAAATTGCCAGATCCCAATTTATATAAGTACAATATCTGGTGAATTATTTTATCAACAATTTCATCCAATAGAAAGTAAAGGAAGAGATATAGAGATCTACCACACTGGCTTTGTTTTTTATTTACATGAAAAGCTGGATG
Organism: Urocitellus parryii; assembly: GCF_045843805.1. Lineage (NCBI taxonomy): Eukaryota > Metazoa > Chordata > Mammalia > Rodentia > Sciuridae > Urocitellus > Urocitellus parryii. Next base: position 18,605,353 of record NC_135533.1, on the reverse strand, counting down.
GCTATGCTCATATGACAATTCTAGAACAGCTAGAAAAACATCAAAAACAAAGAGCACTGAGAGGAAGCTAGACCTTTCAGGTACTTTAACATACAGCAAAGCCTCTAGAATTAAAACAGCATGGTAGTGGAACATGAATGGATAGAAAAATCAACAGAGCAGGAAGTCCAGACACATCCAATTACACATGGTATTTTACTGTACAGTGGATTTTCAAATTACTGGAGCAAAGAAAATTTTGAATCAGGGGCTGGGGTTGTGGCTCAGTCGTAGAGCACTTGCCTAGCATGTGTGAGGCACTGGGTTCAAGTCTCAGCACCGCATATAAATATATAAAATAAAGGTCCATTGACAACTAAAAAAGTATTTAAAAAAAAGAAATTTTTGAATCAATGGTATTGGAACAATTAGCAAGTCATTTTTTTTTAAAAAAAAAAGGAGAAATTAGACCCATTATTCATATTATACACAAGAATAAACTCCAAACAAATCAGATATATAGTTTATAAAAATGCAACAGTACCATTACTAAAGGAAACCATGGGTGTATTCCTCTGGTTATAGGGAAAAGCTAATTATGACTTAAAATCCAAGTGCAGTAAAAATAGGAAACTGATAAATTTCACTGAATTAAAAAAATAAACTTTTGGTGTACCAAAAATATCTCAAGCAAAGTCAAAAGATAAAGGACATATTGAGAGACAATATTTGCAACAAATGTCACAAATAAAAGCCTAATATCCTCCTTCACAAATGAAATTTTTCAAACTTGAGGAAAATACCAAGATTTATATAGAGAAATGGGAAAAGACATGAATGAAATTTATAAGAAATACACAATGGACTTTAAACATATGAAAAGATGCTCTACTTCACTCAGAAGAGAACTACAAATAAACTACACTGAAATACCATTTCTTACCCATCATATTAGCAAAAGTTCCAGAGCTGCATAAGAGATTCTGTTGGAGAGGCTGTGTGTGGGGAACCAGGAATTCTCATACACTCCTGATGGAAATGTGAAATGGTAAAATAGATGGCTGGGTGGTGGTGGGGGTTGAGAGTGTCTTTATTCTTGCAACTGTCCTGTTACCTTGAAAGTATATAATAATAAAAAGCTTCAAAAGTAAGAAAGAAGAAAGAAAAGGTAAAGTAGCATGCAATGTAATTACCTTTAAACAAATCCATAACACTTACTGAAAACTTCTGCATGGATAAAGAGCTGGAGAGAGGAAAAGATGTTGGTAGAGCTATGTACTCACTAGATGATACCAGCACACCAAGAGGCTCAGCCCTACTGTGAGGCTGCACTAGCCCTACTGTGAGCTACTCCCAGTGACCTTGCCTTACATGTTTTTATCCATAGCACCCAGTACCCTGCCTGGAGGACTGGGCCCTCATTACTGTCTGACTACACATGAGTAGAGACAGTGACGGACAAGTGAAGTTATAGTAGCAATATGTACTACACTGACAATCCTGGCATCTCCCATACTTATTCTATTATAGGCTGAGTATCCCTTATTCAAAATTCTTGGGACCAGCAATGTTTCAGATTTTGGAATATTTGCACATACATAGCAAGATATCACAGGGATAGGATCTAAGTCTAAACATGAAATTGTTTATACTTCATATATACCTTATACACATAGGCTGAAGATAATTTTGTATATTTTTAATAATTTTGCACATGAAACAAAAGTTTCACAATGTAGAATTTGCCACTTGGAATCCTGTAGGTGCTCAAAAAGTTTCAGACTTTGGAGCATTTCAGATTTTTGGATTAGAGATGTTCAACTTATATAAGTACAATATCTGGTGAATTATTTTATCAACAATTTCATCCAATAGAAAGTAAAGGAAGAGATATAGAGATCTACCACACTGGTTTTGTTTTTTATTTACATGAAAAGCTGGATGGCTATGCTCATATGACAAAAAAAAATCTTAAGAAAAAGATTTAGGATGTATAAAGAAAAGGGAAGTGTGGCACAAACACATTCTTCAACTTTTAGGAACTTAGAACATCCAAAAAAAGGAAGAAATTTTAAAGGGAATTAGAGCATGAGTGAGGATGACAGATTCTGAAGTATAAATTTTATGCCATATTATACCCCAAGAATAAAGAAAGGAAACATTTAAAGGAATGTGTGGCAAGTTCAAACCATGAAGAGTAATGATAACCTACCAGAAAGTTCTAGAAAAGCTAAAGCAAAAACTGAGCAGAAGCCCTGACACTGACAAACTAATCAGTGATAAGGACTCTGATACTCATAAGAACAAGGAAAGAAGTGGTCCACTATCTAAGAAAATGGCATAGTGCTATCAGATCATCCAAAGAATGCAGAAACACTTCTGTGGCTTCTTCCTCCTGTCTTCTCCCATGGTGAACTTCCTATTAGATATTTTCATGATAGTTCCTACTGAGATAAAAAGAAAAGACATGTATTGGCCTGTTTTTAAACTTTCAGTCATTCATGAAGAGAGCAAAAATTGTAAACCCGTGCTGATCAAACACAGCACATTTCCATTCCAAATGTTAGAACTGTGTCAATAGCAACTGTATTTGGGTTCCAGGAGGACAGGGGCCAATGCAAGGTTAAGTGTCTGGTCCTAAGGAGACGGAATGAGCAGGGGGCCTGCTCAATCTGGGAGCACTTCCAAGGCCATGGTCTGGAGGCAGCAGGCAGGCTGCTGCCATCATGTAACTGCTTCTACTGATGATGTTCTGAAACCCTCATAAAAATAGTCACTGAAAATGCAGACACCAAGCAAACATATTATGGTCCAGGAGATGCTATGTTTACCACATTCACTGATTTCCAGGCAGTAGAACACTGTGGACTACATGGATATCTTGCCTTGAACCAAAAGTAGAAAATGCTACGGAGGGAAACAAGCACCTTGGCACCCCTTATACCTAATAAATAGAACCCTTTCCTTTTTCAATGCTTGATGTTGAGTGCTCAATTAAGCTAGTCCATATTGATGGTACAGAGAGCCTTAAAATTCTCTAGCATAATTAAATGTACACCTGACATGAAGAAATTCAAAGGTAATGTTCCCCTGAAAGTTAAGATGACAAAGAAGTTGCCTAGTGCTGTCAAGCTGGGGTTGGACAGCTTATATTTTATAAAACAAAAGTACAAACAGGTATTAACAAAATGATTTGCATTCAAGAAGAAACAAAAGAACCATGGATCCAAGAAAATGACCTCTCAGAACCTGCTTAAAGAGAGGGGAGCTTCTCCTTAAACTGTACTTAAGTCACCAAAGAAAGGTGAGCAACAAGGAAAGATAATAATATATTAAAAGCTGATAAAGGGCTGGGGGTATGGCTCAGTGGTAAAGCCCTTGCCTTGCATGCTTGGGGCACTGGGTTTGATCCTCATCATCACATAAATAAATAAAATAAAGGCACTGTGTCCATCTACAACTAAAAATTTAAAAAAGAAAAAAGAAAACGCTGTTGAAGTCAGGTGTGGTGGCACACATCTGTAATCTCAGCAGCTCAGGAATCTGAGATAGGAGGATTATGAATTCAAAGCCAGCCTCAGCAACTTAGAGGCACTAAGCAACTCAGAGAGAAAGGGTAGGGATGTGGTTCAGTGGTTATGCATCCCTGGTTCAATTCCCAATACCAGGAAAAAAAAAAAAAAAAGCTGATGAATGCAGCTGTCCACAAAACACTTTTAATAAGTAGGTTAAGATAAATTTGTATCTAGCTACAAATATGCACAACTTAAACAAATGTTTACTGTGACATAACCAGTAATTGGAGGTTTTATTTTGTTTTAAAGGCAAACCTCATAAAAATTTTAACTACCATATTCATATAACTTAATGCCCCCAAGGTTTAGACTGTACCCATCATAAATCTACCTGACTCCTTCAGTTTAGGAAAGGTACTGTAACCTGCTTTATCATTTGACTTTCTCCCTCTGGAGATGGCATAGGTTGATACCTGTTCATTTTCAGTGACCTGAATAAATCAAGAGAGAATCAAAAGCCTCACGGATCTTGCCAGGCAGCTATCCAAACAAGGCAGGGAGCAAGTTCCAGAAATTTGGTCTCACCTGAAGTAAAACAAAGCCACCCAAAAGTCAGGACTGAAGGACTGGGAAGAGTGTGGCCTTTTCCCCATCCTGCCAAGCTCCATGGGAACAGGCCCCACTGCAGCTGTTGTTACCACTGATGTCTCAACAGCTAGGAGGTAATTTGATACTAATAAGAATTAGAAATACATAAGTTTGTGGATGCTTTGCTTTCTTTACATTACAGCCAATTAAAGGTTATCTCTATAATAAGGCAATTCCCACTTGTTGTCCCATAGCTCACTAAGTGGGGGAGGATGCGGGGGAAGGATGTGGGCAGCGCAGCAGCCCAGGCCTGCCTGCTAATGATGCTCCCTCCCCTGGCTACCATTCTGAGATCCCAAAAGAGTTTGGGAACCTCGGTTTTGCAGTTAGTCCTCTCTTCCTTTTTTTTCTACTGAAAGTCCAGAGAATGTATGTTGCCATCTATTTTGCAAGAATCATGCTATGGCCATCTCAGTAATAGTGACAAGAGTTTTAGTGACCCATCACAAGCAGGAAAAATACTGAAGTAAGAAAAATTTACAATGCTCTGCATATATGATTTGGAAAATAGAAAAGTTTAGTCATTTTATGTATTGCTAATTTAACAATAAAATTCAGGGTGTTTTTTTTTTTTTTTTTTTGTCTCTGTGTGTGTGCTTATTCTTTAATTGTAAGAAACCAAAGAAGGGGTGGTAGTGGTGAGAAAAAAAGACTGCATGCCTGATTTGCACTGACAAAGCAATATAGCTTATTTAGAAATCGTTTCCATTTCACATTGAGTTCAAAATCACAGGAAGTGATACTACCACATACTGCATTTGGCATTGGTGAGAAAACATCTAAAATGGACACTTGAATTTGGGCATCAATTTAATAAAGGAATTTATACATTAGCATGGCCCCTCTAAGAGGAAGTGGAAGAATGATGAGGAATCTAGAAATTATGCCATGGGAGAAAACAGTTGGGGAAAGGGAGGCACAGACAGTGTTTAACATGGAAAAGATAGAAAGGGTTGTCCTATGCAAGCAGCTTATTTAACATAGCTCCAGAGAGCTAAGATTGGTGAGTAAAAGTTATAAAGGGGTTTCTACTAGTAGCTTTCTAATAAATACACATTCCCACTTTACAAGCATTAGCTCCACATCATAGAAGGCAATCAATCCCACAGAATGTGTTCCTGTGCTCAGCATGAAAATGGGCCAGATGACCTTTAAGCCTCCTTCCAACTCTAAAATTCTGTTATTTTCTTAAACCTCAAATCTGCTAGTCATTTTTAAGAGTTAAAATGTTCATGCTGGGTCTAAATAGTCTGCCATCAAATTTTTAAAAAAATTACTTGGCCAGTGGGTTTTTAGAATGTAGCTATCTGAGGTCTCCATTCAAGATCTAGAGACTGCTCTGTTAAGACACTTCACTATTTCTCAACCTTTTCCCAATTATATTTGAGATACATGTGAATCATGCATTTTTACCTTCATTTCTTGGCAGTAAACTTCACAAAGATTTCCCATGCCATTTCAACCTCATAATGTGACACATAGTTCCTAAACACATAAGAGCACAGCCCACAGGCTTACTTCTGAAAAAGCTCTCTGATTTCATTTTGAGTTAGAAAAATTGAATTCCACAATGGCAAGCCCAAGACTCCTTATACCATCTACCAAACTTATAAAATGTTGCTCAGTAAGAGATCTGGAAAGTAAACAGTAAAACTTACTTGTCCACATTCTAAGAAACTGAAATTTTACTTTCAAAGTTTGAATTTTCAGAAACAAGAGTTGTAGAAATAATTGTGATTGATTTTTAACTGCTTCTACTTTTTTGGATGCTGAGATTAGAGTCAATCCCATTCTGCACTAACTAGTAAAAATACATTTAAAAGAGAATGTCCCTACCAAGGCAAGGTGGCACCTGAGATCTCAGACTTGACTTGGGAACTCAACTAGGCCAGAATCTTCAAGAATAAAACTTCTACTAAAACTTAACTGCATGTTTATCATATGCCAGCCACTGCAAATACCAATAGCTCTTCTAGCCACTGAATTACTCCTTCTCTAGGGAGTCAATACTATTATTATCCCCCCAAAATTGGGGTGAGTTTAAGCAATTTGAGCTTCGATGCTAAACAAGGAGCCCAAGCTAAAAGTAAAGCTGCATCAGCTTTATGACTGAGTCCACACTGTCTTATCCAACACCCTACTTGGTGTCTGCAGCTCAACAATACTGAACCCCACATTCCAATGGCAGCCTAGGGCAGACCGCTGCCTCCCTGGGTACAGGGAGCCACCCCAAACTGTCACATCACTTGCAACTCCAGTCCTGGGTAATAGAAGAGGAAGGCACAGACTACGACAACTTACTTTATTGGTAACTAGTAAAAATACATTCAAATAGAGTGCCCCTATCAAAGCAAGTCTAAGTTGGAGTCTGTGAGACTTTCACTCTGGCAGGCATTTCTGAAAGCAATTATTCTGACAAGCTAAGTTAAAACAATTCAGTGGGACTCTTGGTTGTTTTGGACATCAGCTGGCATGGAAAAAAAATCTCTTGCAATATAATATTAAAGTAAAAACAATGAAAATCCTTTGTAGATTCAACAAAGATAAACTTGTAGATGTTTATCTACAAATACATAGATTCAGGAAACTCTTAATTAACTCTTCAGCCAGACAATAATTTATATCATCAAAAACTCAATTGAACTCACACTTGAACCACTCAAACAGTCATAAGTCCTTGTGGGTTCCCAGGAAGATTAGGAAGAAAGAGGAGAGACCCTGCAAAGCCCACTTCCTGTCATTGACTATCTACCACTTTGCCTGTGGAGTGTGGCAGACTTCTGAGTTGAGACAGGAGTGCAGGGGTGGTCAGAAGCCCTGGGCCTGAAGTCCAGCACAGCACTTCATCAGCACAGGCATATCTGCCACTGTCTCAGTGCCACACCCTGCAGTGCCAGCCAGAGGCAAAAATGCAGCATGCATTTGGGGGATTTTCCTCCTTGTTCTCCCAATTCCCTCACTGCTCTTATCTCTATGCTCATCCTGCAGAACTATCACTGATCTGTCACAACAAAGATAGGAAAAGAATAGAAAGGAATTAGAAGTGAATTTAGGATTTCACAGCTCATCTAAGAACTTAGTTCTAAATGGAGGGCACACAAGTCTACACTTGACAAGAAAACCTAGAAGCAGACCTGATAGTCAGATGTCAGAGGCTTCTTGGCAAGTTAGAAAGGCAAGACCAGCACTTACCTGACTGCTGAAGGACTCTTTCTTGACTGAGCTCTGAGTCTGCAGAGGTCCCTGGGCAGGCGACAACCTTGAGGGGCTCTTCTTACTCTGAGGCAGCAACGAGGACAGGAATCCTACTCGAGGTGACTGGGAAAGGGAGGTGGTCCTCTGGCTGCATACCATGGCTCTGGTCAAAGACACACCACAGGGTCAAAGGGCTGGAGGGGGATGAGGGAGATCCAAGAACTCAAAGAGCTTCTGGGGCTTGACAGTGGCATTATCCAAGGTACCAGTTCCTCTACAGAGGGAGCCAGCAGCTTAGTGAAGACTATGGCTCTTCTTTGAGGGCCTCAGTAAAACTCAGAGCTGCCTTGTCCAACAGCCACTGTCCACACATGCCTCTGAGCATCTGAACTGTGGTTAGTCCAAATTGAGATGTACTGGAGTGTAAGACATGCTGGAATTCAAAGACTCAGCAAGAAAAAAAGTGTAAAGTACCTCATTAACATTCTGCTTACATTCATTTCACGTTGAAATAATTTGGATATATTAGGCTAAATAAAATATATCACTAAAATTAACTTTGCTTGTTTCATTTTATTTTTTAAACATAGCTACTAAAACCTTTGAATTACATCTTTGGCTGGCATTTTACTCTCCTCAGCGATATTGACTGGAAAGCTAGAGCAGTTTATTTGGTGCAACACTTGGCTACCACCTGGGTTTGCACCCTGATGCACTGTGTCACTTGTCAGTGTCTGTGTTTTCAATTATCATCTGAGGCTTCTGCTATAAATGGCTATTTCTTAAGGTCACCCAAATACCTCTATCCCAATCTGCCCACCTTTCTAAACCCCAGTAGCATGCTTCCCCTAAGAAATGTGTCCCTCCCATGGGAGGCCAGTCCTCCTCACTACACTCCTTCCAATGCACAAAAACTTCCTGAGACTTTACCAGTGGCTGTTGTACTGATCCAGGCTATGCACATCTGGATGTGTGTGTCCCTGGCAGAGCTGTGCCCCCTCTCTCCATGCAGAGCCAGAGGCTTGGAGTTTCAGAACAACTTCCAAAGGACCTTAGAGGCCATGAGAACCTTATTTATCAATTCTGAAGCAAGGGCAGATGTGCCAAGGAGCTCTTTGGCAATTTTCCCTCAATGGGCACAGGGGACCAAGGGCAAGGCAGAATCAGATTGAAGCTCAGGTCAGAGAGAGCATGGAGTACAGAGGACAGGAAGAAGCAGCCACCTTCCCCATGATCCCTGGTGTACACTTACAGCTCTGAGTCCCCCAGGCGGTCCATATTGGAGACATAAGGAGGCAATTTGTGTTGGACCAAGGCCGCCTCCTCTTCAGGTTGCTGCTCCTCCTTCTTTAGTCGGTGGATTTCAGCTTGCAAGGCAAAAAGCTATGTAGAGGTAGAGCTGAGTTAGCCAATAACCTCACCTGACTTTCCCTCTTCTAAGGGAGATTTTTAGGCATCTCAAATCCAAATCCAACCTCACTGGCTCAAAATGCCACTTGACCTTAGCCTCAGGGTGCCCGTCACATTTCTGCTCATTGAGCACTAGAAAACTGAAAGAATAACTTGCTGCTACTAGCCTAGACCAGTGAGGTAAGAAAATCAAAACCGGTTAAACATCCAAAACCACTTCTTTTTTTCATTTATCATTTGACTTGCTTCCTTTTTACCACTTGACTTGCTTCTTCCTGAATTCACTATGAAAAATAACTCCACCTGATCCTGCTTTGTTCTTTGACATCTACAAAATCAAGCTTTGGAACTCACATGGAAAAAAGTTCTTAATGAATTATATCATCCTTAACCTCTCACCTGAGCCGGGCATGGTGGCACGTGCCTATAATCCTATCAATTTGGGAGGCTGAGGTAGGAGGACCACAAGTTCAAGGCCCTGAGCAACTAAGCAAAACCCTGTCTCAAATATAAAAAATTAAAAGGGCAGGGATGTGGCTCAGTGGTTAAGCACCCCAAATTTCAATCCCCAGTACCATAAAAAAAGGTCTTTCACCTGAAGCAAACTGTATATACACACAAAACACAATAAACTCTGAAATCTTTGTATGTGTGCATGTGGGGGAGTTTAAGTGGGGGATTTAACTTAGAGGTATTGAGCACAGAACTATTACCCCACCTCAACCCTATTTTGAAACAGGATCTTGCTAAATTACTGAGACTGCCCTCCCACAAGTAATCCTCCTGCCTCAGCCTCCCAAATTGCTGGGATTACAGACATTAAAACCCTGAACCTAACAGTTTTTAAGCTTCCTTTTCCTTCCTTTTCACTGACAGAGCTCTTCATTTCAGGACAAAGAAATGCCTCCAGCAAAATGTAAAGACAAATGTGGGTTCTCCAAATTTGTTATTTTATCCAACAAGAGAAACAGGTAGTTGAGTGGGAAGAATTAAATTAAATCTGGATTTGAAACAATGTACACATGGCTACATGTGGAAAAAGACAGGAAAAATAAAATAGACATAAGAAATCAGGTGAGGTGCAAGGTGTGGTATGAAGGCACACAGTGTTTTTCTTCTTGAAAGTCCATTCCTGTTATACATTACTTTTGCTGCACACATAATTTGAAACATGAATTTCACCTCTGGTTACCAGAGGTTGTTGGTATAGCCTCAAAGCCCCAACACTGACTGATAGTGACTCACTTTCATCTGAGAATAATTCTGCTTTTCTACATTTAAACAACCTTCCATTGCCACTACCCAATTTTGCGCTCAAAAAGCAGAAGTCCTTCCCAAAGAGCCAGCCTATTTAAAACAAACCTTCTGACGCAGAACTTCATTTTCTTCTTGAACCTGGTTCGTCCTCTGGCACTCTGCATCAAAGTTCAGGATCACTGGAACTGGTGCCCAAAGTTAAAGAATAAGCCTTCCTGAGAACATTTAAATGTTCTTCCTGGCTGAGCATGGTGGCACATGCCTATAATCCCAATGATTTAGAAGGCTAAAACAGGAGGGTCACAAATTGAGACTAGCCTTAGCAACTTAGTGAAACCCTGTCTCAAATTTTTAAAAAAACCATTTTTTTTTTTTAATTAAAGTTCTTCCCAACTGACATAGTAGCCAAACACTTGAACACAAGACAGAGGAACATAGGTGCAATGGGCTCATCCCAGCTTTATGAAATAAAAAGCTGCATTTATGAAATATTCTCTACCTATTCTCTGGGCCTGTTACTCCAGGTCAACCTGACTTCCTGTAGGCCCACAGACACATGACAATCTGCTAGCCAATTCTCGAAGAGGACATTCAAACTTTGGCATTTTCCCCCAAACAATGGCAGTAAAGAGTTGGCATTTGTCAGGCTTCACCATCTAAGCTTTAGCAAAAGATGAATGCAGACAGAAGGTAACCTTAGAAGTAGGATCAGCCACTAGGTTTTCCCTCCCCAGATTAAACCTCTCCCTGGCAAAGTTTAGACTGAGAAGAGAAAGCTTCCTGCAGATTGCATGGCCACACACCACCCCACAAACACCCTGCTCTAGCTGTGGTACTGGTCTTTCCCAACTGCTCACACAGCTTCAGTCAGGAGACACAGAGCAGACCAGGCCTCAGTCCTGGCGAAGCAAACTGTAGCTCAGATGTGTGTGACCCAGTTTGCAGAGTTCTGCTTGAAAAGATCTTGAGTGACCATTTCAGTTGCCCTGAAGGGCTCACACAATCATATGACAACCACCTTGTGATTTTCTTTGGAAAGCCCTCAGGATGAAAAGGCAGCAGGAGAGTCAGATCTGTGAGGATGGAAATCATGCTAATTCACATGAGGAAAGGAAACATCAAAGGCAGGAACCTCCACCAGAAAATGTTCTTCCCAGAGGCCAGAAGGGCCACCAGTGGGTGGGCCTCTACAACACCCAAATTTATCAGGGCCTTACCAGACAGCACTGCTCAAACCACACTCCCTTCCTCCCCACCCCACCCCCACCCCCCAGATTTCCAGACTGGAGGACTTGAACAATGACGCATTCCTGGGTCTCAGGATCTCTGGCTTTTCATAACAAATGGTATACTTGACAGGCTGTTTTGCATGTATCATCATTCTCTCTCTCAAATACTCACATATATTTGACTTAAAACTACCCTGTTTTCTGGCAAATAGAGCAACACTGAGACCACCGGGACAGAAATAACCCAAACACTAACTCAGGAAGGAAACCTCAACCCAAGTGTTCTCGGTCTGCTACGGAATCCCCACAAAGGCAATCTCCAGGGACACATCATGCACAGACAGGGTGCTTCAAATCTGACTGGTTTCACCAAGAAAATAGCTGCCTTCTAATCCTTTTGCCTGCTGCTAACACTATCCCCACACATGCATGTCAGCTATTTCTTTAGCAGCACAGTGTCAGAACTAAGATTTATGACTCCCTGGCCTCCTGACAAAAATAACCACAATTTGTCCAGCCCCCTCACATGACACATGTCAATGATCCCGGGCACACAGTCTGGATGCCTCAGACTAAGCCCACAGCCCCAGGCAGCAAAAAGGATATGCATGCACTGAAACAGGACACTCAGGAAGTTGTGGAGGGACACAATAAAGGTGTCAGCCCACTGTCGAGAAAAGTAGGTAGCAAAGGTGGGGTTGGTGTCTGGGGATGGCAGGAAAGGCAGGACAAACCAATCCTTCCACTCAGCCTGGTTCTGAAGCTCTGTGGCCTGCTTTGCAAAGAATTCCTGAGCCTTGTCATTTCTGTTTGTCTGCCAAGACACAAAGGAGGTAGCAAGGAAGGGGAAGAGACACAAGTCCAGAGGTAAGATTCTTCACCACTACACAGCAGACAGCCTTTTGGATATCAACTGCCAAGTGAGTGGCAAGATATTACCTCCACAATATGAACACAATCATCGCCCTTTTCTCAGGAACCTTATTTCAGAGATAGTTTAAACTGAAGTTCTAACGACAAATGCCACCCTGAAAACTAATCCCTTGTTGATGTTCAAATAACCTAAGTGACTTATTCTTTCAAATCAGCTGTAGTCTTTATTACTTAAATTTTATATCTTTAAACCACTACCCAGGATGATGTGCTTAAAACAAGAGGGGAAATAGGAATGGAAACAACAGGTAAGAGGACCTACAGATGATGAGAAGGAAAAAAAGAAGTAGGAAAGCAGTCAAGAATAATATGCACTGTGGCTGTTCCACACTTTCCCATAGTAATGTTCGTGTGTCTCCCTCCAGTTAGAAGAAAATCTATTTCTGGATCAAAGAGCTCTCCCACCTCAGAACCCCTGAATCAACAAACACCTGGATTGTGTAGACAAGATAAAAGCGGAAGAGGCTGGTTTTCAGCTTGTTGATGGTGGGTCTATATATATCCTCCAAGCGGCTGAAGAGCCTCCGTTCTAGGTAGCTCCAGTAATCCCGAAGGGCAGCTAAGTCATACACCTGCATTAACTGCTGTAGCTGGTCCACAATCTTGTCCACCTAGTGAGAAAAAGCAGTGCTGGAGAAGGTGGGGAAGGATAGAAGGGAATTCACCTTGCATTCCACAGAATACAGTTTTTCCTTTCACTGACTTCTGGGTGTACAAATAAATTTAAGTTGGTAATTTATAACAAAACATACTAATGTAGTAGCTTTTAAATTACTTTCTGATGCTAGATATATATGTTGTCTCTCCCGTAAGCATGGAAACTTCAAGTATAAAAAGGCTCTGGCCCAGGAGATGGAGCTATAGCTCAGTGGCCGGGCGCTTGCCTAGCCTGTGTGAGGCACTGGGTTTGATGCCTACCACCGCATAAAAATAAATGATAAAGGCCTACTGCACATCTACAATTACAAAAAAAAAGGGGGGGGGCTCTGGCCCTAACTTAGGGAGCGAGAGATCTGGCTCCGGGTTTTGGATCTACTGTACCAACTTAGCAATGTCACTTTAACTGCAGTCTCAGATCCTCATATTTAAAAGGCAAAGAGGTAAGAAAGTATGAGACAATGTCTATGGCCTCCTCCCAGTGCACAATTCCAGGATTCCAAGGATCACCAAGCTGTGCACTGACTTACTCCTGCAAGTCAAAAAACTACCACAACCCTGGTAGCTGCTCAGAGTGTCAGTCAAAGAAAGAATTCAACTCCTTGTGAAGAACAATTACACCAGAATATACAATCTAGAAAAATTTTGTATATCCATATCAAAAATAGATCAGGGCACTGAAATCTGAAGAGGTAAAATTATTTGCTTTTGCCATAAGTAATTAACTTTGGCAAGGCAAAAAACCAAGTATTCTAATTCCCCTCCAATGCTCTCGGTGCCAGCTCACTGTGTCTCTCAATTCATCCGCCAACACCAGAAAAACTGATTCAGCACATACAAATAGCACACAAATTCCAAGAACCTCCCAAGGAAAAATCATATCATAGTAGGAAGTCTTTATATTTTAAAATGTGCCATGAGTTCTCCCTCAACTACTCAAGCAAAATTGCCAATGAGTCCCTGACAAGGCCATTTTAAAAGAACACCTCAGACGCCTGAACCCAGTTGGCGTTTGGGGCTGCAGACGCTTTTGCTCCCACTGCCATCAGAAGCCAAAACCTTATGTCTTTCTCTTGCCAGAACTCAACCATCTACCCAGTCCTGGCTCCTAAAACCTCGTCCACCAGCCGGGAGACTGGGATGGAGAACAGAGCCCTGGACCAGGAATCAGGGCACCTGGGCCCCGATGCAGATGCTCCTGACTCACTGAGCAACTTCAGGAAAGTCACGTCCGTCTCAAGGCCTGTTCCTCATATGCCTAGCTAGGGCCAGACGCATAATGTCTACGGTACACCGCCCCCCCCACCCCCCCAGCGCGGTGACAGCGCCGCTACATCCCAGGAGGGCAGTGCTCGGGGAAGGGGCCCGCTCTGGAGATCCCTCGGGCCGCCTCCGCCCGCGCGGCGCTCGCCAGCCCCTCACCCGGAACCCCTTCTCCTTGTCCGCCTTGATCTCGGCGTCCAGCTGCCGTAGTGTGTGCGTGAAGCCTCGAAAGAGCAGGTACTCCCGGACCAGCTCGTCGGTGCGCTCCACCGCCTCCGCCATCGCTGCGCCAGCGGCTTGAGGGTCCGCGGCAGCAGAGACGAAGGGGCGGGGCCTGGGAGGGACGGGGAGGAGCCGGGCGCGGGCGTCTAGTACGTCACGAAGCGGCCGGCCTACCAGCCCGCACGCCCTGCGCGCCAGGCGCCGGGGCCCCGCCCCTCGGCCGTTGCCCCGCCCCTAAGCCTCGCCTCCGGACCCGCCCAGCCGACCTCTTTACGCTCTTACTCACTGAGGGGTGGCTGCTAGAGGCTCTTGTCTTTTGAGTTTTCTGGCAGCGCCAGCGGAGGCTTTGTCATCTGAGTTACTGCAAGTGGCGACTCCCGTCCAAATCAAGTAGGACTGGACCTTGTGAACGTCCCAGATACACGAGGCCGCCAGGGGTTGAGGTGCCCTGCTTATTGGCATTACATCGCTGAATTTTTTGTCCCCTGCCCTCCTTTCACAAATGGGAGAAAGTGGAGTCCTAAGAGGTAAAGTGACCTGTGTGAAATCACACAACTGGATGTGTCATCAGAGAGCTCCAACTGCCCCCCCAAACCCTGCTTTCATTAACTACATGGCAAGATAGACAAGATGCACCGCTACTAGGAAAAAGACAAGTCTCAGAAGAGTATGTATACTATGGTCCCAGTTTAAAAACAAGGGCGAGGGGGTTGTGTGTGCATGTATTTTTTAAATTCAGGATTATACGCCAGCTTCTTACAGTTGCTTGAGAGGTGAGACTATGAGGGACTTTCAGTTTCTTTTTATTTTTTAAAAACATCAATGGACCTTTATTATATTTTATTTGTACATGGTGCTGAGAATCCAACCCAGTGCCTCACACATGCTAGGCAAGCGCTTTACCACTGAGCTACAAGCCCAGCCCCTCAGTTTCTTTTTTTAACATTAAAAATCATTCACAAGGTCTATTTTTATAAGACAGAAAACAGCTATTATCTTAGAAATGACAATAATTCCTACCTTGAAGAGTCATAGAGAAAAATTGATAACACATCAAAACAGCTTAGTGAATAGCCCATTGGTAAAACAAAATAAATGTTTGTTCCTTTCTCCTTCTCTCTAATAGTATGATATTTTTGTTTATCAACTCTGAATCATTCCTACCACTCTACTTAAACTCTCTGATCCTACTATACAGAAATTCAGATCCAAAGGGGCCCTAATCTAGAAAAACCGGAAAAGATAGCAAAGAGCAAGCCACAGCAAAAGAAGGGAGATGCTTATTCTGCCTTTTTGCCTGGTTTCCCAGTCTACACAGTTTAAGTATCTCCCAGGCAACCAACAGCCAGGAGAATCACCTCTGTGACTACTGGGGGAACCAGACCAAATCCTACTTTGGAATCTGAGATCATCAAAAGTGAACTTAGGAAAATTGAGCAAGTAGCCACCACCAAAACTCTGCCTAGAGGAAAGTCATGAATTTGATTTCCCTAGAGTACCCTAAGTCTGCAGCTACAACTTTCCCTCCCCCACCTCCATCTGCCTGGCACTTCCCAGACCAGAGCCTGTAAAACCAGCCAAGATTAGTTTTCTGATGAAGAAAAGGCAGTTACTTCCTCAGAGCCCAGCACAAGTTCTTTGCTCTACCTGGAATGTCTTCTCCTACATACCCAAGTGGATAACTGCCTTTTCTCCTTCACATGTTTGCACAACTATCGTGTCGTGTCTTTTGGGGCTGCTATAATAAAATACCATAAATTGGGTGGTTTATAAACAACATGAACTTACTTGTAGTTCTGGAGCCTGGAAAGTCAAAATCAAGGCAATAGCAGAAAAATCAGCACCTGGTCAGGACTTGTTCTCTGGTTCACAGATGGAAACTTCTACTTGTGTTGACACATGGTCCTTGAATGGAAAGGGCCTCTCTGACACCTCTTTTATAAGAATACTAATCCCATTTATTAGGGTTCTGCCTTCATGAGCTAATCATTTCCTAAAGACCCAACCTTCCAACACTATCACATTGGGGATTAAGTTTAAACATGTGAATTTGAGGGGATACAAGCATTTAGACCATAGCAGTATCTTCTCAGAGAATTCCCCTCTGACTGTCCTGTACAAAAACCATCCCTAGTGTTCTTACTTCCCTTGCCTCCTATCTACATACATTTATGACCATCTGACAAAATAAATATTTGTTTATTTAGTATGTGGTCTGCCCACCCCCAGTAAAATATAAACTGCATAAAAGCAGAGTATATTTGTCTGTATGGTTTGCTACTATATCTCCAGAGCACAAAATGGCATTGGCTCATAGTATATGCTCCATAAATACTCATTAAAAGTGAGGATTTCAGTTAGGGACCAGCTACCTCCAAGCAGGATAGCCTTATTGGAAGGCAAATAAACTCTTGGATCACACCTGTTCACAGGTTCTATGGACTTGTGAATGGTCAAAGTGTTTCTCTTCCCCTTCACACCATTTTAATGTTTAAAGATTTCTGAAGACACTTAACTGGGTTATCTTTATGTAACCAGAGAAAGTACTAGATTCTCCAGCTCATTTGTTAGCTCTAATTAGTTGATATTATTAATCCATCACTGGTGGTGCTCTGGTGCCTGTAATGGAGGTAGAAAATGACAATGGAGTTCATTTAGGAAGGAGCTATCAGGGACCAAAGCGGTTCCTTTATACTCAAAGAATTATGCACAACCCACAAGGCAAACTGTGAACCAATTTTCTGATCTAACAATCTCTCCTTGCCTTTGAACTTTAGAACTAGAGAAAAGGAAGAACAGGAACATGAGGACAGAAGAAATAAACCTTTATGAGCACCTACTGTGTGCCAGCTACTGTACTTGGCGTCAGTGACATAATAATCAGCAAGATTGGAGTCCCTTCCCTTGGATGAGCTTAGACTGGTTAAGGAAGCAAAATGCCTGAAACATATACTGAAACTCTGACTGCAGGGCTCAGGCAGGATTGGACCACAGCAGGGCCAGCTCCAGGGCAGAAGCCAGTCCATGCAAGAGACGAGGCTAAACTTGTGGCAGTGGGGATGAAGAACAAGGACTCGAGAAATGTTGAGAAGTGGAATTGATCATATGAGGTGACTGAGCTGATTTGAGTGAGGATCAGAGTAGTCAATGGAGGCAGGTTTCTGGTTGGTCATCTGGCCAGATGGCGATGCCATTCATAGTAGAAAGAACTGAGGAAGCAGAGACTGAGAAACATCCACACCAACTCTTTAAGGTAGAAACTCAGCTAAACAGGGCCAACCAGGCAACACTAGGACCTAGAGTGTGGCTTTCGTTCCTCTGCCCCTCTGGAGGCTTCAGCTATTCCCTATACACTGGTGCCACCCAAATCTGACCTCCAGCCCAGACCTATCTCTGAGTCCTCATCAAATAGCCCAGGGACCTTCCGACTTGGATATCCTACAGGCATCTCACACTAATCTGTACCATTTACTGAGATTATACTCAAATGGTGATTGAGGCTTTATTTCTACTATATTGAACTGTAGAATTCAGCTCCCAATTCTCCAAAGTATGAATTTGTCATTACCTGCATCTAAACTACCTGAGGGACTTGGTTAAATACAAAATTCTGGGACCAACCAAGACCACTTGATCAAATCACCTGGGATGGTGGCTGGGAATTTGCATTTAGAGCAAGCTTCAGGTGATTATGAGGAACACATATTTGATAATCACTTTTTCATTGTAATAGGAGGTAAAAGAGGTTGACAGCTGGTTGACAGCTTTCAAGCATAAGTGATATTTGCAGTTTAATGATAATAACAATTATGTTTTAGTTCCCAAACAGTTTTACCTACTTTATTTCACTTAAGCCAAATGCAGCCCTATAGAGTTGATGTTTTCTAGTTCATCTTTAAGATAGAAAAACTGAGGTTCTGGAAGACTCAAAGATTTACTTACTCAAATTCACATTTCTGGCTCCAAGTCCACCAACAGTCTGCCAAGACCTTCCCAGCAGCAGTATTGAATTCATCAACTTGTGAGACAGGCCACTTAGGTGAATGAGGACAAATTATCCCTCCTGCTGAAGAGCACTAGAGCTCAGACTAGCCAAGCAGGTCTGTAACAGCCAGAGCATTCTGCCTGGAACAGGGATCAAATCAACCCTGGATATCCAAAAGTTTACAAGAAAATCTGGATCCATCCAAGATTCTGGGGTCACCTTCAATTTCTCCTACCAATTTACATTTTAGCTGGACTGTTCTATCTTTAATCTTGATACTCTGATTTTCCCTCTGTATACCTTATATATTTTGACACTTCTTTTCATGAAATCCTTTGCCTGGCTCTGCCCATAGTTGTAACTTGATTTTCCTACCATATTAAATTCAGCCTAATTATTTATGGTCTTTATGCCTCCAGTAATAGTGGGCTCCTCCTTTCTTTTCCTGTAACTTAGCACCCTATAACTGCTTATAACATTTCTTTCCACCCCCATGGAGGAGACTATTTAATGGACTCTAGAGACAGTACAAAAGCTCAGAATTCCATTCTTTGGGAAAATATGAAAAACAGGAAATCAGATGTACAAGGGGGTCAGATTTTCAGTTAGTTGGGGGAGGGGAAGAAATGTTCTGGCCTTAAGAGGGGAGAGGAGTCCTCAGTTTAGGGGGCATACAAGTTGGTGTGTGTATCCCAGGATTTGAGGGATGAACCCCAGGAGGTGAGAGTGAACTCCAGGAGTTGTTGGATGGACCCCAGGAAGATGGGGGTAGACAACTGGTGCCTTCTAACTTATCCCAGGGGCTATGGGTGCACCTCCAAGACTTGGGGGTGAATGCCAGAGTAGGTGAATGTACTACTGGGGCCGGGGAGGTGAACCTCAGCCACTGGGGGACGGTGGACACTTGTGAACCCTAGGGGTTAGAGAGTAAACGTCTGGAGTGGGGGTGTGGACCCCTGGAGCATGGGGTACCCCAGATGTAGGTGGGTGAACCAATGGTGCTGGGAGCAAGGGTGAACCCCAGGAGCTGGAGAGTGAACTTCGGATCTGGGGGTGGACCACTGGTGTTGGGGGAAGAACACCAAGAGCTGATGGGGCAGCTGGGGAGGCCCAGAGGGTCCCTGACAGTGCAGGCTCAGTAGGGGGCATGCGTTAAAGGGGCAGCCCGCCTGGTGGGGGTGGAGGAGGATGCTATACTCCCACTCCTAGTCTTGCCCCCAGCTCTGTGCTGGAAGTCTTTGATGAAGGCCTTGAGGCTATGGGGACAGGGGACAGGGAAGAAACCCAGACTCTAAGGCCCTTCACCGAAGCCTTCTCCCTGGCCAAGACTTTGCTGTCTGCTTATTACATTTCTGTCTGTCTGTATTTTCTCCTTGATTGTAAACTCCTGACAGCACAGCTTGCTGATCCTAGTATCCCTGGTGCTGTGCACAGTCCCTTGAAAGTAGAAGGTGCCCAATAGCTATTTGTTGAATGAATGAGTAAATGAAATCCATATCACTGTACTGCCTGGAGCTCCAAGTTATATACCTAATGCAGAGCACCCATCGTCATAGGTTTACACAGATAAATCTGTTCTTACTGTAGTCAGTTCCATAAAATATTATCAGCACCTCCAAGAAATGGAAGCGGTCATCCACTTTCTGGCTTTGTTTTCATACACTTTAATATTTTCAAATTCCCTACTATGAACACATTCATAAATTCAGTGACAGCATGTTCATTGGTTATAAAAAAACATATGCCATATCAACAATAATTAGTGATGACTTATTACAAGCTCTTATTGACTAGCTCCCCCAAAATTCTAAACATAAATTGCTTCTTGGACCAGAAGGACCCTGAGCTCCTTTCAGCTCTTGCGGTCCCGAAGCCTCACAAGGCACCTGCTGGGAGCCTCGGTCTATGGCCTGTTTGATCCTAAAGATGGCACATGAACCATCTTCTCTCTGCTCTCAGACTGTGCACATATCAGTTTAAGTTAGAATGAAAACCTGCTGCTCCCCTACTCCTCCACCTTCTCCAAAAGGCAACAAAGTCCCCATTTGCACAGGCAATAAGCCACCAATTAAGCTGTTAGATTATCAGTAGTAGGGACTGAGTCTATGAGTCTATAAAATCATTCACTTTCACTGCTGGGACAATTCAAGTCTCATAGGTTAATAAGTAATATGGCATTAGCAAACATCAGCTGGAGGAATTCCATCTCTGTTGAAACCATTCTTAAAAATTGCTTGCTTTATAGTCCTCGAAACACTGGCCAGAGCAATTAGACGAAAGAAATTAAAGGCATAAAAATAGGAAAAGAAGAACTTAAATTATCACTATTTGCAGATGACATGATTCTTTACCTGGCAGACCCAAAAGGGTCTACAAAGAAACTATTAGAGCTAATAAATGAATTCAGCAAAGTGGCAGGATATAAGATCAACACGCATAAATCAAAGGCATTCCTGTATATCAGCGACAAATCCTCTGAATCGGAAATGAGGACAACTACTCCATTCACAATATCCCCCCAAAAAATAAAATACTTGGGAATCAACCTAACAAAAGAGGTGAAAGACTTATACAATGAAAACTACAGAACCCTAAAGAAAGATATAGACCTTAGAAGATGGAAAAATATACCCTGTTCATGGATAGGCCGAAGTAACATCATCAAAATGGCGATATTACCAAAAGTTCTCTATAAGTTCAATGCAATGCCAATCAAAATCCCAACAGCATTTCTTGTAGAAATAGATAAAACAATCATGAAATTCATATGGAATAATAAAAGACCCAGAATAGCAAAAACAATGCTAAGCAGGAAATGTGAATCAGGCGGGATATCGATACCAGACTTCAAACTATACTACAGAGCAATAGTAACAAAAACAGCATGGTATTGGTACCAAAACAGGCAGGTGGACCAATGGTACAGAATAGAGGACACAGAAACCAATCCACAAAACTACAATTATCTTATATTTGATAAAGGGGCTAAAAGCATGCAATGGAGGAAGGATAGCATCTTCAACAAATGGTGCTGGGAAAACTGGAAATCCATTTGCATCAACATGAAACTGAATCCCTTTCTCTCGCCATGCACAAAAGTGAACTCAAAATGGATCAAGGAGCTTGATATCAAATCAGAGACACGGCGTCTGATAGAAGAAAAAGTTGGCTATGATCTATATACCGTGGGGTCAGGCTCCAAATTCCTCAATAGGACACCCATAGCGCAAGAGTTAACAACTAGAATTAACAAATGGGACTTACTCAAACTAAAAAGTTTTTTCTCAGCAAAAGAAACAATAAGAGGTAAATAGGGAGCCTACATCCTGGGAATAAATCTTTACTCCTCACACTTCAGATAGAGCCCTAATATCCAGAGTATACAAAGAACTCAAAAAATTAGACAAAAAGACAACAAATAACCCAATCAACAAATGGGCCAAGGACCTGAACAGACACTTCTCAGAGGAGGATATACAATCAATAAGTACATGAAAAAATGCTCAACATTGCTAGCAGTCAGAGAAATGCAAATCAAAACCACCCTAAGATACCATCTCACTCCAGTAAGATTGGCAGCCATTATGAAGTCAAATAACAACAAGTGCTGGCAAGGATGTGGGGAAAAGGGTACACTGGTTCATTGTTGGTGGGACTGCAAATTGGTGCAGCCAATGTGGAAAGCAGTATGGAGATTTCTTGGAAAGCTGGGAATGGAACCACCATTTGACCCAGCTATTCCCCTTCTCGGTCTATTCCCCAAAGACCTAATAAGAGCATGCTACAGGGACACTGCTACATCGATGTTCATAGCAGCACAATTCACAATAGCAAGATTGTGGAACCAACCTAGATGCCCTTCAATAGATGAATGGATAAAAAAGATGTGGCATTTATACACAATGGAATATTACTCTGCATTAAGAAATGACAAAATCATAGAATTTGGAGGGAAATGGATGGCATTAGAGCAGATTATGCTAAGTGAAGCTAGCCAATCCTTAAAAAACAAATGCCAAATGACTTCTTTGATATAAGGGGAGTAACTAAGGACAGAGTAGGGACGAAGAGCAGGAGAAGAAGATTAACATTAATAGGGATGAGAGGGGGGAGGTAAAGGGAGAGAGAAGGGAAATTGCATGGAAAGGGAAGGTGATCCTCAGGGTTATACAAAATTACATACAAGAGGAAGTGAGGGGTAAGGGAAGAATAATACAAGTGGAAGAAATGTTTTACAGTAGAGGGGGTTGAGAGAGAAGAGGGGAGGGGAGGGGAGGGGAGGGGGGATAGTAGAGGTTAGGATAGAGAGCAGAATTCATCAGACACTAGAATGGCAATATGTAAATCAATGGAAATGTAATTGATGTAACTGATGTGATTCAGCAATCTGTATACGGGGTAAAAATGGGAGTTCATAACCCTTTTGAATCAAACTGTGAAATATGATATATCAAGTTAGATATAATGTTTTGAACGACCAATAATTTAAAAAAAATTGCTTCCTTTGCCTTCTCCAATCCAGCTCCCACTTTCTGCAATAACTGGGGAAGATCCCCCTCTCCCCTCCCTTTCTCCTTGGCTTCTTTGACATGGTCCATGCTGGTAAGAATCCTTCTTCTTCCAATATACCACTGTCACCCTCCTCTGGGTTCCTCTTCACACCTTTTCTCACTGTCTGTACAGGGCCATCTAGTGCTTATCTTGCAGAAATGTTCTATGTCTCTTTATATCAACATCTGGACAAATAACCCCTGTCTAGTGGTTTCCCCTGTCCTGTGCAAATGGCATGTAATTTAGCTGTTTATCCTCTAAATTCCCAATGTCACCCCAGATTGTTCTGGGCCTGCATGACACACCTCTCTGCAGTTGTCTTGTTGCCAGCCAAAAAGGACAAAGAAGGACTCACTTTTGAGCATCACCTGTGGGTCCTCCCCTTCGACTAGTTTTCTCTGTTCATCCAGAAGTGCCTCCTTAAGACTGACTCTTCAACAATGAGCGCAAAGTCAAGTTTATCTGCTCTCTGAACTGGCTCATGTACTTGGTTACCAGTTTACAACAAATTCAACTCAGCAGAAGCACTTTAATCACTATTTTGCAGAGTAATTTTTCATTTGTTGGATTTTAAAATATTTGGACTTATATTTTGTATATAATTTTATTCTATATTTAGTTAAGCCACTTTTATTTTATAAAATTTTTAATTCATACAGATTAGAAATAAAAATAATTTTATAAAACTGGCCATAATTTGGGACTCACTTCTGCCTAGGTTACTCGGATGGAAATGGTCTGCAACATGCACTTTGAGAACATTGCTGTTTAGGTTCATACCATTATACTGGGGCCCTGACTCAACCTCTGCCATGAAACTCACTCTAGACAATGGTGTTCACCCTGGCAGCATGTTAGAACCACCAAGGGAGCTTTTAAAATACTAATATAGAAACCATATGCCAAATCCATTATATCAGTCTCTCAAGGTAGGGCCTAAACATTGGCATTTTTTAAAAGCTCCCTGGGTGATTCAAATGTGCAGCCAGGGTTGACAGCCATCTGGCCTGACCCTCTTATTTCATCATCTTGGACCACTACCCTTGGCCTTCTGTGGTTTGGTTTGTGAAAGCCTGGCTCAAGAGCTCTTTCCAATAATACTTTAATCCAAAATGAAAGTAACAAATGAGGAAGGGGAAGCACTTCCAGTATACAGTATACTGGAATAAAGACTTACAAAAAGTAAAAGTAAGGAAAACACTGGCAAAAGAGGAGGAGTCTAAAAATTAACCAAAGATTTGCAACATTCTGATAGCTGAATTTTGTGAGAACTGCATACTTTTGTTATTTTAACTGCCTTACTCCATCACATAAGCTCCATAATAGCCTTGAAAACCAAGAACCTTGCAATGATTGCAACCATGAAAACTAGCATCTAAGGAGTCTCTGGAGGGAATAGAATGGGATTGGGATCAGAGCTTCCAAAAGCCCTCCCCCAGAGAATTATCATTATTTAACCTATCTAGCAGCTTCATAAAGGGCTCCTGTCTCAGGGTTGTCTTTATTTGACCTGACTCAGAACTTGATCTGTAGGAACGCCTTATCCCGAGAGAATTTGTTAAAAACAATCATCAACAATTGTTTAATATCATAGCTGCCTGAGGCAGTGCTACCATTTGGGGTCTATAAGAAGCTGGTCAAAAAAACTTATCAGGAAAAACTGTGGAATAAAGTTCTGTAAGGGACAATTGCAAAGTTCCAACATGGTCTATGGGATCTACAAGGCCACACAAATATGGTGCTAATTGGGATCTAGGAGGATTGTATGCTCTCACACTAGAGGAGGGAGGAGAGTATTTCAGGGCAGAATCTAATTCTACTGGGGAGGGGGATAGGTATTTCAAGGCAGGACCTAAGCTACTGGGGAGGGGGTATTTCAGGGCAGGATCTAGTTTCTGAGGAAGAGAGAGTAGTATAGTGTTGTAGTATTATAGAGTATTATAGTGTTACTCTATAATATAGATTATTATAGTGTGTGTGTGTGTGTGTGTGTGTGTGTGTGTGTGTGTGTTTTGTGTGTTTGATGGGAGAGGGGGGGTTACATTTTAGGGCAGAAGCTATGCTCCTGGGAGGAAGAGGTCAGAGTCAGAGGGTGATGGTATGTATGGGAGGATTCTATCTGGGTTACTGGGATAGATAGATAGTATACTAGGGAGAAGTCTGATTGTAGCCAGAACTGTAAAAAGCACAGGAAGTCCCCAGGGTTCATGAAGGGAATTCTCAGTTATGGAGAGTTGATTAAAGTTAGCCAGACCCTCACTTTCAATAAAGAAAACAAGCTGATTCAGGTAACTAGGCTTCTAAGTAACATCCTACTCCACCCAGTACAGCATTTCTTCTGGGTGCAGATGTCCTCCCCAGAGCAATGCTTTCATGGAGACAAATGCCTGTGTTGGGAAGGGGGAGTGACTAGATGAAAGGCTGGGGCAGGTTGGAGGTCAGTTTCCAAGACAGAGCTTCACCTACTCGGCACCCTCTGCTCCCACCAGGCCCCAGAGGCTGTAGATGTGGCTGGTGATGGAGGTTGGGTGGATCCAGAAGACAGAACCTGGAGCCAGGCAGGGAGACACTCCTCAGGACCCTCGAAGCTCCTGGGTCAAAGCTGCCTGAGAGCCAGCAGGGACAGGGCCCTAACCTAGTCAGAATTTTAGAGAGAAATGAACATTTTAAATTTACTTTGAAGGGAAAGGAAACGACTGTTACTGTTGTGTTTGTTTGTTTGTTTGTTTTTTAATGTGACAGTATCTTCGTGAAAGGTGTACATTTCACTCAAAACGAGTCTTTGGTTCTCTAGAATTAAATTTAAGGTACCCCACTGTGTGCTTTAGGTAGGGCAATGTTTGCAACAGTCACAATCGCTGTGAGGTAAATCCCAGATTGAAATCCAAATCCGGGTGCTACCAAAGCCTTTGCTGCTTCTGCCAAGCCGGTGACCTCTGTTTCACCCCGGCCTGGGGGTGAAGCAGCGCGCCTCAGTCAGACTGCCGCAAGGGGGCGGAGTTCTGGGCTCTTTCAGGGGCTTATTGGTGAGTGTGCGAGGCCGCCCTGGCACTCTTAGTGGATAACTGATGTAGTGGGGTCAGGACCATCACGAAAATTTTCAGGATAGAGGGATACAAGCAAAACGAGACTCAAAGACAAAAGCAAATCTGTATTTGGGGAGGAAAAATGATTTTTTTTTTTTTTGCCTGTCTACTTCCTATTACCCCAACACGTGAACACTTTCTTTTCTTTACTTTTTACCCTGACCTTTTAAAGGTCTCTTCTCTGCCACTCCTCTCAGTCCCCGACTCCATTTCTTCTTGCCCAAGGTGAAATCTCATTCCCCCTTTCCCTACTAGGCATCATTTCCTGCATGACAACATTTTTTAAACCTTTCTCTGAGGCAGGGAGCCTGGCTCGAACCCTCACGACTCCTGGGATTTCTCATCCCACTTGAAGGATGAGAAAACTGGGGTTCGTGACCGGGTCAGGTGAAAAGGTCAGCGCCGCCCCTCCCCCATCGCTGGGCACTCACCCTTTGGTGTATCATTCTGGCAACTTGTTACAGTTTCTCCACTGCCCACGCTCCCATTGGCCCACCACCACGCTTCCCCATTGGCCAAGAAAGCCGGTGACAGGGCTGTGATTGGTCCCTACCCTGTGCCTATGTGCGGGGTCTATCTTCTGCTGGGTGCAGGATCCTCACTCTCCACCCTGGCGCGTGGCAAGAGGTGACGGCTGTCAGGGCTTCGGTGGCCTCCCGAGTGTCCTGTGAGTGGGGACGTCGTGTACGCACGGGTGCCCTCCTCCCTGAGTGTGAGTATCCTCTGAATGCTCATCTCCTGAAGGATGCCCTTGGGTGTGTGAGTCCTGGACACGTCGATTGATTCAATGCTGCGTAGCAGGACAGGTGAACATTTAGGTCCGCATTCATATGTGTTTGTGTATGTTGTCCTGACTCATACATATTTAAGAATGATTTGGGATTTTGTTTTACAATCTGATATATGCATAAGGAGTCAAAGGAAGCTGCCTGTGGGTTGCAATATGTTGTCCAGTGTCTTGTACGGTTTGCCCGGCGTTTGCTAACAAGAAATCATCCTCAAATGTTTTCTGGAATGATACTTTAAAAGAATTGAACGTTTCTCTGAAACTTAGAAAAAGTGAGGCCACTTCTTTAGTCTATGGAGACTAAAATGTCAGCTCTAAGTGGATATTAGTTAGTGTTTCAATAGGAAAATATTTGGATATGAAAAGTGTGTTTTGTTTTATAAATGAGAAAGAATAAAAATATGGCTTGTGACAGTGGGAAACTTCACAAAAGCCCATTTTGGAAGAAGGGATCAATGGAACTCCCTTTTAACTTTGTTAGATTGAAAGGCTATGCCTGGCAAGCTGATCCCATGGATAAGGTCAAACACAGAAATAAGTTTTTAAAGAGGAAATATGTTGGAGTTCTGGCCATTCTGAAATGCCTAATATTATTTTTGGCCCCAGTTTCCTACAAAATGAATACAAGGTTTGCACAGAGAAAATACCCAGTAAATATATATATATATTTAGAGACAGAGAGAGAGAGAATTTTTTAATATTTACTTTTTAGTTTTCGGTAGACACAACATCTTTATTTTATTTTTATGTGGTGCTGAGGATTGAACACAGCGCCCTGCGCATGCTAGGCAAGCGCGCTACCGCTTGAGCCCCATCCCCAGCCCTAGTAAATATTTTCTCATTGAATTGTAGCCCCCAGAATTCCTTAAGATGTGGTTTCTCATGCTTTTGTATACTTAGAACCCTACTCCAGTTGGATCATAAGTGGCTTGTGCTGCTTCCCCTTGCTCCAGATAGTCACAGGATCATGACCATGATTGTAAAGGGAAAAAAGTGAGACCATAATCTAGTTAAATAATTTTCACTTCCTTTATACAATAAAAAATTAAATCCTAAAGAATTTCTTGGCTCATCATAAAGATAGGCTCATGATCCAGGTCTTGAGCCAATCCTTAATCCAGTCTGCCTTTCCCTATACTAGTTCATCCTTTGGTCATACAGCAGCTCAAAATACATTCCTGCATTGTCCCCCCCACACACACCTGGGATTCTGAAGACTATCTCCCTTCAAACCACCATCTGTGTACTGAGTTCCATTCTTAAGACTATCTCCCTTCAAACCACTTTCTTTTACTGAGTTCCCTCTACTCTCATGCATTTCAGATGCCCAAACATTAACACTACCTTCTCCAACCATCCCACTTTGCTGAGTAAGAATGTGATACCCAGGTTCTTGCCCCTGTATAACCTCTCTACCTTTCTTACAAAGGAATTGGCCAATGCCACCTTGAAAGGGGCTTTTAAAGCTTTTCAAATGGGTTGCCTCCCACTGTGAATCTTGCCAAGAACTGAATTCATGTGACAGTGAACACTTGGGATCCAGAGAGGTCTTCAGAGTTAGGGTAGAACTAAAATGTTATTTCCCCTCTATCAATTTTTTTCTCTTAATCTTCATTTCCTTCAGTTTATTCCAACTCAGCATCTCTACTCCTTCCTATGCCTGGAAGAGTTTGTCCTCATGGGCCAGGCAATAGAACTCTTAGCAGGTTAAATCTGGGAGAAGCAACCAGGAAAGGGAGTGTGTGATGAACCATTCTGTATCATGGGAAGGACACCATCATCACTTGGTACATGAGTCCTGACCAAGGATTTTACTGACCTGTTGGCAAAACAAGATTAGGTTAGAAACTAGTGTGGCCTGGGCATGAGATGCTTCTTTGAGTTCCAGGGGAACTTTAAAGACACATTAGCTCTAGATAGGAAGAAACTGGGGGTAGGGGCAGAGAAGGTGGCACTATAGATAACAGGAAGAGCAGTGGGAACTGTATGGAGGTTAACAGGCAGAAGACCAAAAGTGTATCCTGTTAAAAACCAAAGTGAGAGGAAGGGAAACTTGGGAGATTCTGAGTTTTCAAGGATATTAAAATGTGGACTCATAGCCCTGAAAGTGGAGCTGCAGGTGATACACTCTACACTGCCTAATTCCTTGCACTGCTGGGAGCCGCTTTCTTAATACACTTTTGTCCACAGAGGGTTTTGATTTAAAAAAAAAGTTTTTTATTTTAAATAAAAGACCACTTCTTGGGCTGGGGTTGTGGCTCAGCGGAAGAGCACTCTCCTAGCATGTGCGAGGCCCTGGGTTTGATCCTCAGCACCATATAAAAATAAATAAATAAAACAACGGTATTAAAAATAATAATTAAAAAAAATCACTTCTTGATCTCATTTTACTCTACACTTGGGTCCCCTTTCACAAGATGTTCCATTCCCCCTTTCTAAGGAAAAGAGCTAACTTTGGCTGGGTGCAGTGGTACCCAGAAAGCTGAAGCAGGAAGATTGTGAGTTTGAGACCAGCATCAGCAAAATTTTGTGAGACCCTGCTTCAAAATAAAATAAAAAAATAAGGCTAGGAATGTGACTCTCAGAGTGCCTCTGGATTAAATCCCTAGTACCACAAAAGAAAAAGAATAAAAATCCCTAAATTTAGAATAAGGCAGAGGAGACTCCTGTCTCCCCTCCCCCATTCGAGACAATGACTTCTGTGGCACTTGTCCCAGGCCAGCCCTTTGCACCAATCTTAGGTGCTAACTGAACAGATCTAAATGTATTATTGCAACAAAAAGCTTGTTCTGAAAAATATTAACCAATACCCCTATTGGGGCCACAGAAAACCAAATTCCAAGCCAATAGAGATAACTGGGAAAGAATGCCTTTTGGAATCATAGCAACATCACTTCGTGGTGAGCAGGAGGAGCAGCATTTACGGGAAGGATATTGAAAATTACACACGTTCCACTTAAGTTTAATATCTGTTGGGCTTCACTCTCCCCTTCAAGCATAGGGGAGGTTCTGTTCCTAGCTTTCCTAAAGTGTCACGGCTCCCCAACCCAAAGGGAAAATTTTTCCAGGCTCCTGACTAGGTGGAGGGAGGTGACTGCCTCAGCTCCAGGCAGGTGGCCAAGATGTGCTGGCACTGTTCCCACCCCTTGAGGTGGGCAGTGAAGGTCCCCAGAAGCAAGCCCCCTCTTGCAGGGGGCTGGAGGCAGAGACTGTACCCATATCCAGTGACTGTACCCATAGCCATCTAGATATCAGAGTGTGTTTTAGAAGATGTCTTAAAGGAAACTCAAATCATTGGCATTGGCATTGACATGGAGAGAGTTCCAGACTCCCCATATCCCAGAGGGCTTTGATATTAATATTTGATGACTGTTAGAGAATTTGAAGTCCTAGGAGGATTCTGTTAATTTTATACTTTCATTTACCTAGAGTAGGGTTTCCCACCACCTTCCCATTTTGTGTGTTTTCTTAGTCTGTGTTCTGCTGCTGTAACAAAACACCAGAGTGGGTGAATTAGAAACAATAGAAGTTTATTCTTCTCAGGGTTCTGGAGGCTGGCAAATTCAGAATCAGGAAGCCATGTGTAGTAAAGGACTTCTTCCTGAAGCATGACATGGCAAAATGTGTCTTATGGCAAAAGATTGTCTTGTGGTGAGGAAGCACGAGAGTACAGGAGCATGAAAGTGAGGAAGAGAGGATAGTAGGGGACAGAACTCATCTTTTCATCAGGAGCCCATTCCTATGATAACCCACTCCAGAGCTAAAATTAATCCATTCATGAGGGGAGATCCTTCATGGCCCACTCACTTCTAAAAGGTCCCACCTCTTAATACTGTCATAATGACAAACTTCAACCTGAGTCTTAGAGAGGACATTCAAATCACAGCATTCTTATATTTTCAACAGTCTTCCCAAGTGACTGATGTACTCAAAAACTGGCAAAAGCCTGGCCAAAGTCATTCGATGTCCCTATATTGCAGGAATGAGCTCAGGGGAGAATGGACCCAGCAGAAACCTCCCATTCTAATTCACTCAGAACTGAACTCTGAGTACCTGTTGGGAGCTGGGTGGGTACCAGGCCCTGAGGGTACAGATGTAAAGATGCGGGCTCTCTGCTCAAAGAACCATGGGGTGTGGGAAGCAACTCTCCTCTGAGTGTATGTGGGGTATACCCTTCTCTGATAGAAGGGGCCAGGCTCAGGCAAGACGGCCTCATCTCTGCCTGTCATTAAAACAGACATTATTCAGACATTAGAACAATCTGTCTAATCCAGACTGATTCTGGATCAGTCCCACAATCACCTCATTTAGGGAAGGGCTCCTGGTTTGCAAGCTCAGAAGTGACACAAGCCAACGTAATGATCATCTTCCGACCCCACCAGAAGCAAGACAAGGCTTCCACTTCCACCTCTCCATAAAGTAACAGGTAACTTTTTGCTTTTCTGGGAGATCAGTGTGTTCTCTTCTTTTCCTTCTTTTTGAGGTATAGTATATCTATGGAAAGGCTCATGAATCTAGAGTGGATCCTTATTGGATGTGTGTGTGTGTGTGTGTGTGTGTGTGTGTACACCAGTGTAACCCTACCCAGATCAAAGGGGCCATTCTTAAGTTTGCAAGGATCTCACAGGATAGGACATGTACCCATTCAGCGTTGAACAGACTGTGAGACACAGTATCTCAAGGTCTGACTGTGGTCCTTGACAATGTAGATGAACAAATGGCTAGTGAGTACCTGCAGTGTGCTAGAACCTTCATTGGGTAAGCTCCATTGCCTCTCACCTGGAAATCCAACATAGGTGGCTTGTGATTTTGGGGAGCTGAGCATCAGTAACACATTTTGTGTCACCTTAATTTATTTTGTGTCTGTTATCTATTATATTATGATATAAATAACTCTTGGCAACTTTTACTTGAGAGATACCTCTTTCTGCCAATCTGCCTTCCCTTTGTCCTTGATGTTGTATCATTATTATTGTGGGTAAAAAGAAGCATAATATTATGTTACAGCTTATAATGGCGACCTCTGGAGAAGGCAGCCACCCCAGTGGCACAGCGACACCCAGGCCACTGGCACAGCTGCAGGAGCTTGAACCGCGGGTAGCCCGCAGACGCCTGTCCCAGGCCCGCCATAGGGCCACCCTGGCAGGGCTCTTCACCAACCTAAGGAAGACTGTTTACTCCCAGTCTGAGCTCACAGCCTCGAAGGTACGGGGACCTCAGTGTGGGGCCTGGCCCTGCCGCCCTTAGTGCACAAGGCTGAGGGCTTGGCCTCCGTGTGGTTGGTGATCTTCGGTGGATGCCTCTGGGGCTATACCTGCTGTGAGAGATGGGCCTTTTCTACCTGCAGCAGACCAGCCTGGCATAAGTAAAGCAATTATGGGCCTGAGGAGGGGCCTAGTTTGCCAGCCGCTTCTGTGCCTGTCCACTCAACAGGCAGTGGCCTTTAGCACATGCTCAGGCACCCTGTACATCTACCCAAACACACACACCTGCGTGCACACACAACACCACACACATGTGCACATACCATAGACATACACGCATGCATGCATCATACCATTAGCACACACGTACACATGGTCACACGCCACACATGCGCTCACACCCCCAGTTTATATGCATCATCCAGGTCTTTCCCCCAGGCAACAGGGCTCTCCGGGTAAGTATTTATCTTTTCCTGTTCTTAATTCTGCTTTTGTCCTCAAACAGCTTTTTAATTGCTATCTAGCAATCAATAAATCAATTATCTAGCAGAGCATGGAGGTCCAAGTATATTGGGGTGGTGGAAAGAATGGAGTAGTCATAATGGTGGAAGCATTATAGATGGTCAGAGTGGAGGAGTCCCTCTAGAGGTGCAGATCCCCACCCCCTTTTAGTAAAGGAGAAATCCTTTAAGTAAAGGAGTTGAGCAAGGACTTACTAGCTGGTTGACAGTAGGGTCAGAAAGAGTCCTCGTTCCTACTCCAGGCCTGGCCCTCTCCCCACCCTCTACCTCTCTGACTTATCCTGTTGTCCTGTGTCTGTTCCCAACCCTGGGGGGTGGGGTTCCATTCTTGGGCTGAAGCCTTCAGCAAAGCAGCATTCACAAGCTTCATGTTTTCTGTTCATGGCGCTGGCAGAGGCTTCTCACTGGGTACAGACATACGAAGAGCTCCTGAGCAGGCACGGGCCAGGGCTTGGTGGAAATTTAAAAAGGTGCCCTGAGCACCTTGGTGCAGATTTTCAGTACGACTCTATCATATAATAATTAGCTGAATCCCAACACAGACCCCACCTGCTCTTGTAGAATGGTATAGGGGCCTGGTGAGGGATAGAGGGAGGACTGTTCTTCCCCTCTCTGCTAAGTTGGGCTCAGGATCCAGTAGGAGGATGGCACATCTGGGCCTTTCTGTCAAGAACCTGACCAGCATAGCTGTGCTTCATGTCCATTGGATGAAGAGATGTTTGCTGTGTGCTTCCAGAGGTGCAAGAAAACCTAAGTTCCTGACAT
This sequence comes from Urocitellus parryii, assembly GCF_045843805.1. Lineage (NCBI taxonomy): Eukaryota > Metazoa > Chordata > Mammalia > Rodentia > Sciuridae > Urocitellus > Urocitellus parryii. Next base: position 18,572,146 of record NC_135533.1, on the reverse strand, counting down.
AGGTCCATGGGTATGTGCACATAGGTAGGCAGCAGAACCAAAGAAAAAAATAGACCTTCAGAGCCTCACAGTAAGAAGTCAAGTAAATCCAGAGGAAAACCATATTCTTACCACTAAAATTTGTGCCACATGACTTGGCATGTGAGAGCATGGCTATTAACTGGCCTCAGTGATGGGAGGCAAGTGACTTCTGGCCTTCAGTCAACATGTCCATTAAATAGGGAGGATAGTAATGGCTGCCCCATAGGCCTAGAATAGAGTTTAATGGGATACTCCAACATAGCATGGTTCTTAGAGTCTTAAAATGTTAGAATCATTATTTCCCAATATATTATCTTATTTATCCCCCACAGCTCTATTCCTATCATTCTCATTGTACGGGTCAGGAAACTGAGGCTTCAGAAGATTAAATTACTGGCTTTAAATGATGCAGCCAGGAAAATATCTGGAACTCAGCTGTTCTCTGAATTCTTCTTTCTCTATCCTACTTGAGGGAAGGCCCAGGATTGTGCATGAATAAGGGAGTTGTTGTTTTATGAGACTAATGGTGTAACAAGGTCTCATGAGTCCTTTAGGGCTGCCATAACAAAATATCATAAACTGGGCAGCTTAAAACAACAGAAATTTATTGACTTATGACTCTCAATGCTGGAAGTCCAAGGTCAAGGTTTCACAGGGCCATGCTCCCTCTGAAGGCTCTAGGGGAGAACCTTTTTACCTCTGCTAGCCTCTGGCACTTGACAGCAGTGCTTGGCTTGCAGGTGCATCATTCTGACCACATGGCCACATTCCCCCAGTAACTTCACACCATCTTCCCTCTCTGTGTGTCTATCTCTTTGTCCACATTTTTCCTGTTTGTAAGGACATGGGTCATACTGAATTGGGGCCCAATCTAAGGACTTCATTTTAACTTGGTTACTCTATAAAGTCTCTGTTTCCAAATAAGGTCACATGCATAAGTTTCAGGAGTTAGGACTTCAACATCTTTCTTGGGGTGGGAGGACATAAATCCACCCAAAACAAAGGTCCTACAAAAATTAGCACTCCCAAAACATTTGAGAAACAGAATTTCTATGAATGGCACCTGGTTTCCCTGGATTGGTTTGATGCAGTAAGGGTGCAAGCAGGCCTGAGTTGTCCTGCTGAGCCAGTGTGGGCAACTCATCCTGGACCAGAGGAATAGTGTTAGAGTCCATTCAGGCTGCTATAGAAAAATACCTTAGACCGAATAATTTATTAACAGAAATTTACTGCTCACAGTTCTGGAGATTGGAATTTCCACAATCCAGACATCAACAGATTCAGTGTCTGAAGAGGGCCAGCTCTCTGGCTCACAGGTGGCACCTTGTTCATGGCAAAAACAGCAAGTAAACTTCCTCAGGCCTCTTTTATTAGGGCACTGATCCAAATAGGGCCTCTACTGTAAAGCACCTCCCCAGGGAAGGACTGTAGGGAAGGCGAAATACCGGGGAGTGATTGATATTGACCAAATGTGCATGAACAAATACATTAACAGTGAATCGTACCATTATGTATAATGTATTATACATTATATTACATAATATGATTATGTATTATAATGTATAATACATTATGTATACTTAAACACACCAATAAAAATAGGGAAAAGAAAGAAAGAAAGCACCTTCCTGAAGACCCCATCTCCTATTACCCTCACATGGGGGGCAGGTTTCCAACATATGTGTTCGGGGGAACATAAACATTTAAACCATAGAAGCTCAGGAATCACCTTCTCACTCTAAGAACAAACCCAAGATTCTGGCCCCTCGTTCTGAATCCTTGCTGCTTTGACACCATAGCCATGTCAGACTAGGACAACAGTGGATAGGAAGAAGGGGTGGGCCTTGCTCAAGAAGTGTTCAGAGGTCTTGCAATTAACTGTACTCTCACATAGGTGTCTTTCCTGTCACCTGGTTTTGGGTCAGCAAAGCATCGTGCTTCCAGCTCCCCTTAAGTCTCTTTTTATGCACCATCAGAATCCCCAAGAATCTAGAATGACAAAACCCAGGCTGCCACCCCCTAGCTTCTGTAGCTTCCTCTCCCTCTGCCCACCCCAACTCTGGCCACATCTCACTGTGGCAGTGCCCTGAGCAAGGCTGGCCTGGCCTGCCTCTGTCTTTACTCACACAGTTATTTGTGCCTTTGAGACTGTGTTCTCTCCAGAGCTCTGTCTGGCTCACTCTGCTGCCTTGTTCCATGGAAGCTTTCCCCCTGCAGTTAGAATATTCTCTCCTTCCTATGTATTTCCACAGCCTTTTGCTTCTACCCCTGGTTAGCTCTTAATTTCATCTTGTGTTAAGGAGAGCTGTTGCCATGCTTGCCTTCCCTGTTAGAATATCAGCACCTTGATGACAGGACCGTCTTGTTGACCCTGTATTCCTGGGGCCCAGCACACAGCTTTGGGCTTATGCATACCTGAGGGAGGCCATGACCCATGGCAGATGTGGGTGCTCAGCCTCACAAACGACACTTAGGGTTTCTTGCTTTTGAATGGTCTTGCAGTTTCCATTTTGACGAAGGAAGGAAGGAAGGAAGGAAGGAAGGAAGGAAGGAAGGAAGGAAGGAAGGAAGGAAGGAAGGAGATGAGGAGGGAGGAGAGGTTGGATAGCGAGAGGGACAAAAGAAAGAAAGCATGGAGGGAGAGAAGGAAGGGGAAGGGAAAATGCAAAGTTCAAGTTCATAGAGCAAGTTTTTAGATCATCTGGAGTGTATGCATTTAGTGAACACATATTGTGAGATTAGTAATGTAATATTAACCAGCCAGTTGCACATGGTCAAAACTAAGCAGAAGTCTTGCCTGCTCATTTGGTCAAGGCTGGGGTTAACATTCATTTGGTGGTGCCTCCTCTTGCACCTTATCCCACCTTCTGGTAGCCTGGATAGTCACTTGCTTTCCTCAGTTTGCTGAATGCAGCTCATTTCCAAATACTTTGGTATTTCAGTGAGAACTCATTTCTAGGATACAAAGGAGATTTGTGCCTTCTGTGCACTAGAATAAATTTTCCAATCTTTTCACCATCAAGGCCAAAGATGTAACTTTGCATCTGAGACAATGAATGTGGCCTTAGGCTAGGGAGGGTGTTCCTGGGTCCACAAAACCAGTCTCTGCAGTGAAAGGCTATATTTCCAGCACTGTCTCTGTCCTCAGTGGCAGGTTCTGAATAAGGCGAAGAATCACATTCAGGAACTGGAACAAACCCTGGACAACTTGCTGAAACTGAAAGGTAACAAATCCCTCCCTGGAGAAGGCTGACTCTGTTTTTCTATTGAAAACAGAGAGATTGGGTCACACTGAGTCAATAGATATTTATTGAGGGTCACTGTGTGCCAGGCACTGTGCTTGGTTATGAAGTTGATGTCCAAGTCCCTAGGGAGCTTGCAGTGCGGCCGGACAGGCAGGGGTCACCAGACTCTGGGGGTTTGATGAATCCCCTAATGGGGTGCTGCTGAGAGCACCTGACCTCACCTTGAGAGGCCAGAGAAGTGGTCAGTACTTGTACTGACTGCCCTCTTGCACCCAGAAAGGGAGGTGGAAAATGGCCTCTGGACTCCCTAGTACTGAGCCTGGGAGGGTTCAGAGCTCCATCATGGAGCAGAAAGGCAGGAGAGACTTAATGCAGGTCTGACTTTCTCCTTTGTGACTCTTGCCTCAACTTCCTAATAGAATCCTTCAATCTGGAGGATGGGAATGCAAGCAGCTTAGAGGAAGTCAAGGAAGAATATGCCAGAATGTTCTCTGGAAATGACAGGTAAGATCCAGCAACCACAGGAGAATGAGAACCTGCTGTCTTGCCCCTTTGGCCTTGGAGGCTGCCTCCCAGTAGTCCACCCTCCCTCTACGTGCAAGATGGTCAGGGCTGCTGCTCACTCACAGCTGTCTGTCCTAGGTTCTCCTTCATCTTAAGTGCATGCATCAATTTATTTTTACAATTATAAAAATGATTATTACAGAAAATGATTACTATAGAAAGTGATTATTACAGAAAATGTAGAAAATACAGAAAGGCCTGAAAATATGAATCATCTCGCCTTTCAAAGAAAATGTTGATTTTGAGGAATATCCATCCATCTATTTTTCAAATTTTGCACATTATTTTTAGAATGATGACATCATTGTGTTCATCTTATATAGTGTATTACTACATCTCGTATCTTATATATATTTCTTAAAGTCCTGAGTGAATAGCTTTATTGGAAAGTAATATGAAAATAAGGAAAATGCAAATCTTGGCCTACTTTACAAGTCTCATAGGAACCTAGGAAAAGGTACATTAAACTTGAAAGAGGTAAATAACCATCGTACACATAGGTGTCACAGATGCTGAATGAGGAATGTTATTAATAATGTCACATTTAAATTGTTAAAGACTGATTTGAGAAATGTCTTTCTGGTACTTTTTTTATGTCAGGTTTTGTACTTAACTCCTGCAATTTCTGGGCTTTTCATGCATGCTGTGTGGATATATTCTCAGCACTCAAAGGATGACCTAACCCTTGCGTTCACCTACAGCTTGCAAAGCTACTTTGACCACAGCCTGGACATTAGGGGCAATGGCTGGGCCCCTGTCATCTCTGGTGGCTCTGGGCATGTCCAGCTCTAATGGCATGGTGTACATCCAAGTTGGCCTCTGACAAAACAGAGCTCAAAACATCTTTGCCCCCTGCCAGAAGGGGGCTGCGAACTACTTGCTATTCGGAGTCAAAAATCCTCCTGGATGAAGCCATGTGGCTTCTAGTGTTTGATGGTGTGATCACGCATGACTTTTACTGTCTTCTCAGTACTTTTTGGTGTTTTCCAAATTTTTAAACAGTGAATGTGTATTATTTCTGATGTCAAATAATCAGGGGAAACAATTATTTAAAATGAAATAAAATTCACATTGTAAATGATGTGAAAATATACAAAAATGTGTCAAGAGGAAAATAACCGCCTACACTTAATCTTATTTCATAGACAACTTGATCACCATTTTGTTCCCAGAGGAGAGGCAGGTGTGGTGTGTGTATGTATGTGTGCATGAAGGTGGCAGTTAGGAGCCTTGTTTTAAAAATCACACTGGGCTGATGGTGCGGTGGGGCCCAGTCCAAGATTGTTTCAGTCAGGCAGAATTCTACATTGGCTTTTCCCAAATGACTAACAGTGATCCCAACCCCATTTATTATAAGTTGTCTTTTCTTTACTAAAATATGAACTTTATCATATACTAAAAATCTTAAAAGTCCTTTTTATCACCTACTCATAAAAGAATAGCTAAATTATGATAATTAGGGAGGAATTTTTTTGCTATAATAATTAAAACTGTGGTGCCAGCATAGAAAATAATTTTATTTTGTAATTATTATATTTTAGTAATTAATTAGCTAATTGATTATGAATTAACTTGAGTGCGTCTGTTCAAGATAATTTTTATTTTCATTCCTTGGAATTGTTTGTACCTATCGTTTTATTTGTTTTCCTGCTGCACCGCCGATCTTTTTCTTATTTAATTATAGAAGTTCTTTATACATACAGAGGAATTAGCTCTCTATGGTGAGACTTGCCAAATTTTTTCTTTTGGTCATTTGTTCTATTATTTTTCCTATTGTTTTTTGCTTTTTGTGTTTGCCATGCAAAAAAAAAAAAATGAAGTCTGATCTATCAATCTGTTATGACACCTGGATTGTAGGGAATACTTAGAAGTCTTTCTCTATTCTGAGATTAAAAAGTTGTGTTTGTTATTGTTGTTGTTTGTTTTTCTCTGGCAAGTTTGCTTTTTAACAGGACTTGTTTGGGGAGTATTTCTATCGGTATGAAGAGAAGCTGGTTTTAAGTTCTGATTTTCCAAATTGTGTCATGTTGTTTCATGCTATTAAAAATGTATTTTTGAAGAGCATAATTCTATAATGTTGATGAGTCCATTTTATCCTTTTCTCACACTTTGAACTTTTGATTTAAACTTAAATATTTCATGATTTTGGTACTATTATAAATAATAATTTTTAAAATGTTAATATTCAATTGTTCATTCCTAGTATACAGAAATATATGTGTATATATATATAAATATTTTTAAACATATATATTAATTGGCACATAGAAGTTGTACATATTTATGTGTTAGTGGGATATTTCAATACATGTATATAATGTTTAATTATCAGACCAAGGTAATTGAAATTTCTATCACTTTAGACATTTATCATTTCTTTGAGCTGGGAATATTCCAAATCTTCTTTATTAGCTATTCTGAAACAATTAATTCTTGTCAGCCATAGTTATCTCTATAGAACATTAGAAAATCTTCCTCCACTCCTGGAGCCCTATACCTGTTAACCATCCTTTCTCTATCTCCCACTTCCCCACACCCTTTCCAGGCTCTGGTTACTTTTATTCTACTAGAAATAGTATTGATTTTTGATTATTGATCTGGCCTTCTGCAACCTTGCTAAGTTCCCTTCTGAATTCCAGTCATATGTTTGTGGATTCTTGGGATTTTTCCACATTGTCACATTGTGTCTGAAAATAAAGATATTTTTATTTCTTACTTTCCAATATGTAGACTTTTACTTTTTTCCTGCCTTATTAGACTAGCTAGTATCACTAATATGGTTTTGAATATATGTGTGTGTGTGTTTGTGTGTGTGTGTAGACACACATATAAAAAGAGAGTTTTTATATACAAAATATTGCTATTTATATACTAAATATTGCTAAGATTTTGAGTTTCATGTCCACTGGGAATATTTGTCGACATGTCTACAGCATTACTAACTTGTGTCTGTTTTTTTCCCCAGTCTGGTCTCAAATAGTTTTCCTCAGAATGGCTCCTCCACCTGGTGCCCAGTTGAATCAGTCAGAAAGGATGCTGAGGAAGAAGAAAATGAGGAAGAGGAAGAGGAAGACCAAGAAGAGGAGGAGGAAGAGGAAGAAGAGGAAGAAGAGGAAGAGGAGAAAAAAATTGATCTCCTACATTCCTCTGACGCTATGTCTCCAGACCTCCTGGAATTTGAACGGTGTGAACAGCTGGGTGGGGTGATGTTTGGACACACACAGAGCTCCTGTGGGGAAGGGGACAGAAACTCCAAGTGGAGTATGCTGTAGCCTCAATGCATGCTCAGACCAGCCTGAATTATGGGAGGGGCTTTCTTCTCAGTACTTTTTTTGTGTTTTCCTAATTTTTCAATAGTGAATGTTATTATTTCTGATGGTAAATAATCAGGAGAAACAATTATTAAAAATGAAGTAAAATTCACATTGTAAATGATGTGAAAATATACAAAAATGTGTCAAGAGGACAATAACCATGTAGGAGGGGCTGGGGTTGGGCTTGGTCTGAGGGCTAGACACATAGTCTGGAAGCTATAAATGAAGAGCAAATACAATGTTTCTTATTTAGACTGGGTGTTTATTTGGGGCACAAGAGGGGGCTTGTGGATGGTGGTTATGAGGGATGAGTTCCCCCCCCTGTACCCCACACTTTGCACACACCCTACATGTCCCCTTTCAACCTCATATCTGGTCTTAACAGAGATAAAGGTGGAGGCTGGCTGGTTCAGACTTCCTTTGACACAGCCTCCTCCACAGACCCAAGACCCCTCAGTAGCCTTATTGGCCTCCAGAGGCACAAGAGGAGGAGACCCAGTCCACAGCTGAGCCTGACTTACAGACCCCAGATTAAAGCAGCAGTCTATCAAGCCTGCACATTGATGGCCTCCTAATTAGAATTTCGGGGGGTGGGGGATGGGAGCTGAGCAGCCACACCTCTCACCTAACATTGAGCTGAGCTTTAGGGGCGGGGCCCTGGGAGGACCTGGGGAGGGTCCCCTCCCCCCCCAGCACAAATCTCTGTCCTTGGTCCCCAAGGTGCCTTCTGCTCCCCGACAGCGGCTTCTGCCCTGCAGGGTGGGGGCAGAGGCTTGAGGCCAAGCGCCGTGCACCCCCAGCGTGGCCGGGGCATGGTGCCTTGGCCTCTGCAGGGACAGACTCCTGAGAGGCAGCGCCTCTCCTCTTCCAGGTATCTCAACTTTTACAAGCAGACGATGGACCTCCTGACAGGGAACGGCATCGTCTCCTCGCAGGAGGTGACGCTCCCCATCGTCTCCGCGGCCATCTCCCACCTGTGGCAGACGCTCTCCGAGGAGAGGAAGGCCATCCTCCTGCAGACCTGGGCGCAGAAGCACGGCGGCCTCCCGGACCTCCCGGTGGCCTGCCAGGAGCCCGTGGGTGCCGAGGGCAGTGTGAAGGACAGCGGAGTAGACAGCCAGGGGGCCAGCTGCTCGCTCGTCTCCACCCCGGAGGAGGTGAGCAACCTGTGGGATAGCGGAGGACGCAGAGGAACCACTGTCACCCTCCACCCAGGGTTTGCTTGGTCATTTTGCAAGCTTGAGGTGCCTTTTCTATTGCAGGTGGCACCACAGGCTTCTGATTTTCTCAGCATAATCTCCACGATCTCCAAACAGTATTTCTTGTTAGTGTCCTGGCCTTTCCATAGGATTGCAGAGGGGAAGGTTAAATCCTGTGGGAATCTTTCCGCTGCCAGGGACTTGATTCTATGAAAAGCCCGCAGGTGGCCTGTAATCCCAGGGGCTTGGAGGCTGAGGCAGGAGGATCCCAAGTTCAAAGCCAGCCTCAGAAATTTAGTGAGGCGCTGAGCAACTTAGGGAGCTCCTGTCTCAAAAATAAAATAAAATAAAAAGGGCTCAGTGGTAAAGTGCCCCTGAGTTTAATCCCCAGTGCAAAAAAACCAACCAAACAACAACAACAACAAAAACATGAAGAAATGCACAACTCACGTCAGGGAGGTCACTGTTAGTTGAGCTGCTCAGTGGTGTCCCCTTGACTCAGGTTCCTTTTTTCTCTCGGGTTTCTCCTCCTTCCCTCCCCTCCCCACTTCTCTCACCCCTAGAGGTCATTCTTCCTCCTGTACACCAGGTAGAGAAAGAATCCCTGTGAAAGCTCTTAGTTAAGGAGGAACTTTTCCAGAAGCTTCTACCATACCTCTCCTCCCCTCTCATTGGCCCAAATTGTCCAGCTTACTGAGCCGATGATAAAGGATGACACAAGCACCCATCAGGCACAGACCCAGAGAGGTGACCAGTTCCCAGAGAACATTGCAACCACTGGGTGAAAAGGGGCAGCCACAGCTTCCACTCTAAATGCCTTTCTCGGCTTTCCAGTAGTTAGGGTGCCACAGTCCACAGAGCGGGCACCAGGTGGTGTTAGCCGTCATCCTGTGCTGAGATAAAAGCAGGCCAACAGCAGCTCCTCCAGAGTTAGGAGCTCTTCAAAAGACTGCTGCTCCCACATGGGCCCAGGCTGCCCTCACTCTGTTAGCCCAGGGATAGGCAGTTCTTTGCTCCCTGCACCTGTCCAGTGCTTAGTAGGACATTTAACATCCATGGCTATGACCCCCTTCCCCCTTGCCTTGACTATCCAAATGTGTCTCGGTGGGTGGTACCTTTGAGGAAACCGCCATACTAGTCTCCCGTCTCTCCCTCTGTGGAGTCTTAGAACCAGAGAACTTCCATGTGCTTCTGACCCTACAGTTACAGCCCTGGAATACCCCAATCCTTCTGGAAACTTCCACAGTCATGTCCAAGTCTAGAGAACAACAGAGCTGTCACCTAGTCCTACCCTCCATTTGGCAGTCCTAGTTAGAGGTGTGATTTGTCCAAACACCCAGCTCCTACATCAGGGATTGTATCCCTCTCATTTGCTCAAATCTCTCTATCCTTGGCCTATGTGTGGATAGTCAGCCTTTTATTATCTTCCCTGATGCTTCTCCCTGAATCACCCTTGGAGCACAGTAAGCAGGCAGGTTCCTGGCTCCCACCCCAGATCCACTGAATCAGAATTCCTGAGGGTAGGGTTCTGGGATCCACATTTTAAACAAGCACTCCAGGTGATTGATGCACCAGGCATTATTGGCAAGACCTCCCACAGCACATGTGCAAGTGTCCGTGGCTACTGCCTTAGACCACCCCCAATCTCAAATACACCAGATTCCCATCTGTTTTTCCCCTAATGTTGGGTCCACCATGAGAGGATTCGAGTCCTCTATAATGGTTTAAGGAAAACCAAGGCAACCAGCAGCCCAAGATTTCATACTTGAGGCACACAGGAGAGGGGAGCCAGGGTAGATGTCTTTGTAACCCTAAGGTACCTAGCCCTTGAGTCTTACACACACACACACACACACACACACACACACACAGAGAGAGAGAGAGAGAGAGAGAGAGAGAGAGAGAGAGAGAGAGAGGGAGAGAGAGAGAAAATATATACCAAAATCCTGAGTAAATGGACGTGTGTGTGTGAGTGTGTGTGTGTGTGTGTGTGTGTGTGTGTGGTGTATACAAGCACCTGTGCATTTGCCAACATGAACATTTCCTCAAGGAAGAACAGCTCCAAAGAGAAACCAGACTCTAATGTCCCAAATCATGGGAATGATTTGCCTGGCCTTTCTCAGAGAAGGCTGGTGCTTTACTGGTGCTGAGGGAAACAGGCAGCAGATTCCCCCAGCCATGCCCAAGAATAGGAGCTTCCTGCCCAGGGTTTGGTCAAGCCAGGCAGGTGAGAAGGTGAGTGGAACAGAGCACACTCATGCTCAAGACAGGGCCAACCACAGCTGCTCCTTCTGTGGCTTCTAGGTCAGCTCTGTGCTCTACTAGTTCAGCTTTACTGCAGCTCCTGGTCCTTCTGGAAAGGTTTAACAATTGGGTTGCTGCCAGCCCCTGTTCTCAGGGTTCTCTGCATCCAGGAGGCCCCAGAACATTCTGCTTCATGTCTGAGACATGTGGTCCCTAAGTGTGGTGGGAACTCCAAAAGGAGCCTGATCTGAGTCCTTTCCAGGTTGGATCATGAGGGGGCTTTGCATACATGGAGACAACGTGTGGCCTGCAACTCTGTGGGCTGATTGGTTATGGAGGGGAATTTAGGGCTTGGGTCCCTGTCTCAGGCCTGTGGGGAGGAGAGAGCACAGGCCTTTCTGTGGCCTCTTCAGAGCTTCTTTGAAGTAACAAAAGAAATATAAGTAGGACACCAGAAAATATTCAGACAACTGGAAGGGGCCACCCATATAGCCAGAATTCCAAGGGATTCAGTTACAGGGAAGTGAACTGAGTGAAGACATGAAGAGCTGGGCAACAGCAGTGTCCCGGGCAGGAGTGAGGAGGGACCCTGGCAGGACCTGCAGGTACCTGCCCACAGAGGGCCAGAGGACACCCCCTCCTCCCCTCAGGGTGATCACCAGAGTAAATAAGGTGCCAAAAAAAATAAAACATGTCCAGCTAAACTTTTTAAATATTTTTTTTCAAAAAATATCCTGTGCAATTTGGGGGGGGGGCATTCTTATGACAAAAAAATTCTTCTTTATCTGAAATTCAAATTTAACTAGGCGTCTTGCATTTCTATTTGCTACATTCATCAATCTTAAGTGTAAATCATGTTTTTACAGAATATTTACAGATCAAAGGACGAAAAACCTTCTAAATAACCAAATTCTAAATTTGGAAGCATATCGTCATTATTCTTATATTGCTACTAGCAGTCCTTGTCATTATCATTATATAATATGCCTGGGGAAATAACTGAAGAGAAGTGGATTGATATAGCAACAACAAGTATCTCTGATGGATTCTTAGTGATTCTTATTTTCCTTATATGTTTCTATTTTCTAGAATTTCAACAACACTGTTTTGTTTATAAAGCAGATAACATTCAATGCAGCCAACATATTGAGCCATTATTATGTATCCGGTGTATGACCTGAATTCTTGCATCAACCCTGAGTAGGCCACATTGTTAGCTCAGTCTATTTTGCGCTACTGTAGCATAATCCCTGAGACTAGGTAATATATAATGACCAGAAATTTGTTGGCTTATAGTTCTGGAGGCCAGCAATCTAGTATCAGTGTGCCGACATCTAGCAAGGACCTCCCTGCTGCACCGCACATTCTGGAGAAGGGAGGTGGGGAGAGACAGACAGAGAGAGAGAGAGAGAGAGAGAGAGAGAGAGAGAGCCCATTCCAGAAAGCCCTTTTGTAAAGGCATTAAATCCACTTACAAGGGCAGTGTCTTCACTTTCTCACCTCCTCTTCAAGGCCTCCCCTCCCAATGGCATTACTTAGGCAGTTTAAATTTCTACGAGAGTTTTGGAGGGAACCGCAGCATTCAAACCATAGCAGCTGTGACCCCTGTTTTATTGAGGACTGATGGGGAGATGAAGTAACTTGCCGGAGGTCACAGCTAGTGCATGCCAAGGCTGGAGCTGTCCCTCCTGTAGGCGAACCCTGCCTTCAGCTGCCCTGATGTGAAAGTGCTGGATTATGCATTGTGGCTTAAACAGAATCTCCACCTTGGGAGGTTCAGATGAGACTTTCCAGCCTGCAAACAGGATCGGCTCTGCTGTCACATCCCATGCCTGAGCCACTCTCTTCTTTAGAAAGATAAGACAGTCTCAGTACTTCCTCTCTCTCAGCCATCTCCAGGGCTGGCAGTTTGTCCTCGGCAGTCAAGAGCTTAATGTTCAGCTCTGGGGAAGATTATGAAGCAGAGACCCTGAGTTTGGACCCCAGCTTTGACAGTTGTGCATTTGGGGATGAGTGTACAAAGAAAGCCTTTCTACTCTCCGCCCAACAGCCTCGCCAGTGTCAAGCTGCGAAGTTATTTCTGACTTAAGGAGTTCTGTGCTTTCTTTCAGATCCTTTTTGAAGACGCCTTTGATGTGGCAAGCTTCCTGGACAAAAGTGAGGCTCCCAGTACCTCCAGCCCTAGGTGAGAAGATGGTGAGACTGCATGAGCAAGTGTGAGTCGGTGTGCAACTGTGTGACTATGAGATTGTGGAGCATGTGGGTGTGTGTGTGTTACATGAATGAGTGTGCACGCATGTGTGTATGTCTGTGCACATGCACCTCTGCTGGGTATTTCCTGCCTTTCCCCTGCAGCTCCCAGATGGGTGCAAGTTCTCAGGGACCCACTTTTTCCTTGTGATTGAAGTGGACTGATCCTAGGATTGTACTGTCGCTTTGGGTATGACATTGTCTGGGGCATCCTCAGAGGAGAGAATCTTCTGTCCTGGCCCAGGGCTAGAACACACCAGGTTATCAGCCCCAGGTTGTGTAAATGCACCTGTTTCCTTTGGTGGGTTTCCCAGTATGTCTTAGTCCTGCTTCAGGCTGATCTAGCCTTGCTACAAGATCATTGTTACACAAAATACCAAAAACTAGCTGGTTTATAAACAACAGCATTTATTGCTCACAGTTCTAGGGAGCTGGAAGTCCAAAGTCAAGATGCTAGCAGATTCAGTCTAGTGAAGGCCATTTCTCGTAGGAGGCATCTTCTCAATGTCACCATATCTTGCTGGGCAAGGTGGTGCATGCTGGTAATCTCAGTGACTTTGGAGGCTGAGGCACTGAGGATTGCAAGTTTAAGGCCAGCCTCAGCAAATCAAGGAGGCCTTAAGCAAATTAGTGAAATAAAAAATAAAAAGGGCTGGGATGGGGTATGTAGCTCAGTGTGATCAGTGGTAAAGCTCCCCTGGGCTCAATGCCCAGGATGTCTCCCAGGCCTCTCCTATAAAGGTCCTAATCACCTGCCAAGGGTCCCACTTCCTAATACCATTGCCTTGGGGGTTAGGTTTCAGCATATGAATTGGGCGTGAGACACAGACCTTCAGTCCATAGCACCCAGGGTCAGGCAGCCCATGGCAGGAGAGTGGGCAGGGGTTCTGGGGCACAGAGGACCTGGGCCAACATGGAGGCAGGACTGTGCCCTGACCTTAGGGGCTTCTCTGTGCTGCCTTTCACAGTGATGATGAGAACAGCTATGGAAGAAGCAGAGAAGGGTATGGCTCACCCAAGGAGCAAGAGGACATAAAACGGGGTCTGGGAAGATTTAAAACAGGGAGGACTTGGACTCAGTCTGTAGCAAGGGCATTTTCTCAGAGGAAGTCAGTCTGGCACTGAAATTCCCTGGCTGCTGCATGCAAGGCTGGGCCTATGGCCTGCAGGGACAGAGCTAGTGTCAAGGCTCAAAAGAAACCTGGACCTTGAGTTTTTCTGCCTTGGGAATGAGGGTGTCATCCACACCTGGGGATCCGAATGAGTGTCTTCATTGTCCTCTCAGTGGAAACCTGGCCTCCCGCTCAGGCCTTTGGTCAGGCACGAGAGCTGTGAAAGGGTCCAGGTCAGCTTCAAGTAGAACCCCAGTCCAGATCTGAGGGATGGTTCCACCACTCCACCTGCCCCTGCAGGCCTTTTCAGATCTGAGGAGACAGGGACTAACAGAGGAGACTCTTCCCTCTCCAAAGCCACTTCATGTGGTGACATGAGCTCTCCTCAGCTGTGTGCCGAGTATCATTCTGCTACAGCTGGCTGAAAGCTGACATTCCTATTTCCGCACTGGGCTCAGGCTGCAAAGACAACTTGGTCAAGAAGCCACCAAAGCACACTTGCCAAGCAGTATCTGACATTCTAATGGAACAAAAACCAACCCATTAAAAAGGCTTTCCCTGCTTTCTCTAGAAAAGGTAGGGATTACTGCCAGTGGGGTTCCTAGCCTGGCTGTGGGACCTCATCCCAGGAGGAAGAGTGAAGGGAAAATATTGTCTGGCTTACAGGACGCACAGCCACGTACCTCAAGGCTCCAGTTGCACCAGGCTGCTCCCCTTGGAAGAAAGGAGAGCTGGAAGACCAGCCTCCTTTCTGCAGGGCCTGAGCTCCAGGCTAGACACACTGAGAGGGGGTATTTCCTGGGACTGAACTCAAAATGTGCCTTAGCAGCCACAGGTGGGACCCAAACCCTGGGCTTTGCTCCAGCAGGTTGACTCAGAGGTAAAAGAAACCTTGCTCCCTCATTCTAAAGGCCACAGCTCAAAACATTAAATTAGGGCGCAAGATCCAGTCCTATCACAGTCTTGTTTTTCCGAGGATTTCAGACATGAAACTTGACAAAATTAATACAAATCTTTCAAGAAAAACTGTGGGCTGTCCAAGAATTCGACTGGGTGTATGAAAGTGTTGCATTTACACCACAATCCAAATGCTTGGCAGGGGGAAGGGTAGTCAAGCAGAGGTGAAAGATCAAGATTCTAAACATTTGCTGTTTCTTCTTTCTTTCTGTTGACAGTTCATTGTTTGCCATCTGCAACCCAGAAAACCCAGAGGGGAAGTTTCAGCTCTATATGCAGATCATTGACTTTTTTAAAGGCCTTTGCTGCATTAACACTCAGTTAAAACAGGTAGGACAGCTAGTTACCTGCCCACTCTTGTTAGGATGGCAAAAAGAGCTCTTGAGGGGGCCTGGCCCACCCTCACCCTGATTACCCCAAGAAGGCAATGGGCATACATTCTTTCAATCTCTCTGTCCTATTCCATGGATGGTCAACTTCAGCCTAAAGCCTCCTATGAAAAGGAAGACATCAGGGAAACTGAGAAAAGAGCAGCAGGGTGTCCTCTGGGCAAAGCAGCACTGGTGACCAACCCCTGGAAGCAGGGACCAGATCCCAGGGCAGCTCTTGGCAGGCCTTCATACATGTTACGCAACATCTTTCCAAAAGGCTGAACCGTTTCATCCTCTGAAATCCTTCAGCTTTTAAAGGATAATTTCTGCTCCTAAAAAACTTCCTCTGAAGCTTATGGTGACATAAGTCATGGGGGTCTTGGTTAGGGTGTCCATTCCTGAAGCTCTCAGAGGGGGAAGGGCTGTCTGACCTACCAGGAGACAGGCCCTTTGAGATTCATAGCTATCGATTTTTCTCTGCTAATTTGGCAAAAATACAACTGTTTATTTAAAAGGGCAAGCTTAACAATGGCTCACGTTTGCCTAAAAATAATTAGGCCACTTTTTCCATAGGCTAGGGTGTAATTGGCCCCTTTCCCCTTCATTCATTTCCCCATGCGGACACCACTTTCAATCCCCACTTGGAGTCCAGAGCCCATTCCTGTAGTTGTCTCCACTTCCCACCAACGGCGGGGTAACTGTCTCATAGCAACTGTCCCAGCTTTCTGTCTGACACAGTTAAATTAGTCCACTTCATCAAGGCTTTGGGAACAAATAAAGGGGACAGTCTTTGCTTTCCTGACCTCCTTTCTCCACACGTGGCAGAAAAGCCAGGAGCAAAGGTCAGAGTGTCCCCATAAAGCACAGGCTCTTGAACTTCAGTGTTCCCTAGACTCACCTTGGGAGTTTATTCTCAAGGTTCTCATTCAGTGTTATGAGAATGGGGTGCTGGGATTTGGGTTTTGAGCAAGCTGTCCAAGGGGTTCTAGGCAGAAGGCCTTGGACTTTGGTAGACTCTAATGAAAAGAGGGAAATTTCATTCTCCTTCAGTTTCACCTCCAACTCACTGCTACCTCTAATAGCTTTATGGGAGGTGGCTGGATCAGGCTTCTTTAGCACCTGAACTGGGTTCCTAGGGCTGCTTTAACAAGTGACCCTAAACCTGTGGCTTGAAACAACAGGCTTATTTCAATGTTCTGGAGGCCAGAAGCTTGAGATCAAAGTGTTGGCAGAGCCATACTGCCTCCAAAGGCTTCAGGAAAGGGTCCTTCTTGGCCACTGCCTGGCTCCCAGTGGCTTCTGGTACCCCTCAGCATTCTTGCCCTGTATGGCTCCATGCCCCCAGGCACTGCCTCTCTTTTCACAGGTCCTTCTTCTCTGTCTCTCTGCCCCTCTCATCTTTTATGGACACCAGTCACTTGGATCTAGAGCCCCCAGGAAATTTAGGATGGCTTCATCTTGAGATCCTTAACTAATTACATCTGCCCAGACCCTGTTTCAAATGAATTTCCAGGGAGCCATGACTTTGGGGAGTACTTCTGCAACCAGTAACAGCAAATATCTCTCACAACCTGCTGCTGTCAGCTTAAAAATATGCAGCTTAAAAGTGCCTCAGACTCCATTATTTCCTTAAGGAAATAGGACATTTTGAACAATATTTGGGTGCTGTGTGTGACATTTGGTTGTTTTGTTCCCTCCCAGGACACTTGGCCCCTTGGGACCCCCTGTGCTCTCTGACTAAATCTTGTCTCAAGCTTGGCAGTTGTCTTCATTCTGTACAAGGGGCACATGTTATTCCCCTAGAGATTACCTGATCCAACTTCTCTGATTCTCTCTCTTTCTCTCTCATTTCCAATACTGGAGCTAGAGCCTGGGCCTGGCATGTGCTAGGCAATACTGAGCCATACCAGCCTCTCTGGTCCTCTGGATTCTCTTTTCCCTTCCCCCACCAGGAGAGCATGTGAATGGGAAACTAGCAGAGGTCATCCCCCCATCTAGGTGTCCACCTTGGGACCATCCTACTTTCACTAGATACCTGAAGGGGATACTGCCCAGGACCCCTGGAGAGCAACCCTGATCTGTAGGGACAATAAATGACAAGGGTCATTTCTCAGCTGGGTGGAGAGACACAGGAAGAGAAAACACCTGGGAACATATTTTTAGTGGAAGAAGTAATGGGCAGTCCCCAGAGGTTGGCCGGGTCATTGTAAAGGGAATGAGAAACTTGATAAACACATATAGCACTGCTTCTTAAAAACTGATCACCTCATAGGTAACCCATGTCCATGGTCCAAAAAGTATTCTGTAAAACATTGGCTTTCTCCTGCCATGACTTCTTGCTTACTATTGCAAACTCTTCCCTTCCATGACAGTGTCTTATATAGCCATCCAAAGATGGTCTGCAGGAATTCATATATTCTTTCAAACACAAGTAGTAGCCTACTATACACATTGTTTTGAACTTCTCTCTTCTTCTAATAGAGTACCCCACAGATAGCGATCTCGTTCTTTAAAAAAAAACCAGCTGCAGGCTGGTGGAAGTAGCCTGGGGATAGAGTGCTTGCCCAGCACTGTGAGGTCCTGGCTCCCATTCCCAGTTCTGCAAAATAGTAATAAAAATTATGATGAATAAAAAAATTTGAGTAAAAATAAACTAAACCACAGCTTATGGCATTCCATGACGGGCACACCATGGTGTAGTGCGCTGTCTTCTATTGATGGGCCTGTGGATAAAGATTTAAGGCTTTTCCATCTCTGTGGGATCCTGGAAATCCCAAGGATAGGAGAGTAGCCAGTTCTGCTTCCTTTCTGGAGGTGTGTGAGTTGAGTGAAATGGAAATAAGACCACCCACCTTCTTCCCTGTCTGGGGTCTGAAGGTGACAGCTATGGAGACTGGGAGAGTTGGGCACACCCAAGATGATGAGACCTTCCTATCTGCCTGGAACTCTTAGATCAAAATTTCAACCTTTTCCACCTGTGTTTTGCAGGAACCAGACCTTCCCACTGACGATGAGATGATAATGTTGAGGTGCCTAGAGACCTTTGATGATGAAGATTTGTAATGCAGAAGGATTGGAAGGGGAGAGGACTGATGGAGAGTGGGAGTTTCTGAGTTTGAATGTTAGCAGATCTGGTGATACCTGCCTTGGACTTCCAGGGCTCTTTGGAGGGCACTGTCCCAGAAGCGTTCTGATGGTTTTAGTTTCTGATTAGTATAAAGTACAAGATAAGCAAGGCCTGGTGTTGGTCTTTCAGGGTGTTTGGTATAAGGGGCTGGTCTTCTCCAGGACAATCCCACTCTGTCCCTACTCAGGTGCCAGGTAGAGGAGAGGCCTAGTCCTTGGGCCTTTCAAGAAGAAAACAGGCAAGATCTGCCCCTAGGGGTGGCATAGCACCAGGCGCTGGATTCAGGGCATTGCTCTGATGGGTTCTGGAATTCTGGAGCCCACCTACTCATCCTGCATGTTCTGGGAACCCAGTAACAGTACACACTTCAGTCTCAACTGTGTACTGTACAATATCAGGTAGACCCAGATACATCTGCTTTTTCAAGTATGTATACCTGAATGGGTGCTGTAGTGAAATTCCAGAGTTCTGAACACTTTCTAGTGAAGGTCCTGGGCAGAGGATATATAAACATCGATGGGCTTATACACTTAGGATAAGAGTGAATTTTGTGTCAAATTGAATAGGCCATGGTACCCAGACATAAGGTAAACCATTATTTTAAATGTTTCTATGAAGGTATTTTTGTTTTGCTTTGTTTTTTAATTTTTAAAATTTATTCTAATTTGTTATATATGACAGAAGAATGCATTTCAATTCCTAGGACACATATAGAGTACAATTTTCCATATCTCTGGTTGTCTTCATACATGTACTTAGGGTAATGATGTCCATCTTTCCTATCCGCATACCCCCTCCATTCCGATCCCTCCCTTTTGCCCTATCTAAAGTCTGTCTATTCCTCTAGTGCTCCACCCCCCATCCCCATTATGAATCAGTATCCTTATAACAGAGAAAACATTTGGCATTCAGTTCTTTGGGACAGGCTTACTTCACTTAGCATTATATTCTCTAACTCTATCCATTTATCTGCAAATGCCATGATTTTATTCTCTTTCATGCTGAACAATATTCCATTGTGTGTGTGTGTGTGTGTGTATATATATATATATATATATATATATATATATATCATATTTTTTTTATCCACTCATCTACTGAAGGGCATCTAGGTTGCCTCCACAATATAGCTATTGTGAGTTGAACTGCTATAAACATTGATGTGGCTGTGTCCCTGTAGTATACTGTTTTTAAGTCCCTTGGGTATAAATCGAGGAGAAGGATAGCTGGGTCAAATGGTGGTTCCATACTCAGTTTTTCAAAGAATCTCCATACTGCTTTCCATATTGAATGCACTAATTTGCAGTCCCACCAGCTGTGTATGAGTGGGACATCCTCACCAACATTTATTGTTGTTTGTATTCTTAATAGCTGCCATTCTGACTGGAGGAAGATGAGACCTTAAGAGTAATTTTTATTTGCATTTCTCTAATTGCTAGAGATGTTGAACATTTGGTCATATATTTGATGATTGATTGTATATCATCTTCTGAGAACTGTATGTTCAGGTCCTTGGCCCATTGATTGATTGTTTTTTTTTTCTTTTTGGTGTTAAGATTTTTGAGTCTGTGCAGGTATTTTCTTGAAGATGAGATTAACATTTAGATCAGTAGATTTTTAATAAAGTTGATAACCCTCCATAATTCACCCAAAAGAAGGACTTAATAGAAAAAGACTGACTCCCCATAAGAAGAGGGAAATCTGCTAGCAGACCTCTGCATCACCTGAGGCTCTTCCCTACCGACAGCCCAGCTTGCAGATTTGGCATTTACACCTCCACCATAGCATGGCCCATTCCTTAAAATAACTTTTTCTCCTCTTTCCCTGGTATATCCTATTGGTTCTGTTTCTCTGGCACACCCTGACTAGCATACTAGGTGTGCAGAGAAATGGTTTCACTGGCTCTCTACGGTTGATAAGTCCTGATAACAGCAACTCCCCTCCACAGAAGGCCTCCCAGTGCTTCTGCTGTATTTCCTCATGAGAGCTCACGTGCAGGTTAAGTCTGAGGATCTCAACTCTGTCCTATCTGACATCAGGGCCCAGCTCTTAAGGTACCATCCTGTGAAGCATGAGCTGACCTTCAGAGACTCCTACTGAGGATATGCAGGGGTGTAGCTTTGCCTTGAACTTCACAGTTTACAGATGACAAAATGAGGCGGGCACATGGGGCTTTCCAGGCAGCTCCTCAGCAGGGCCTTTGTGCTCAGAAGTGGTCTGAACTTGCTTTGGAAAAAAGGACAGGCGGCTCTTAGGTCAGCTACCCCTCAGCAAGCCCCTGGGAGTGCATGGAAAAGAAGAAATGAGTCTTAGGCGCCTGTGCAGTCGGCCTTCAGCAACCTGTGCCAGCTCAGGCCACCTCATCCGACTAGGCCCAGCCCTGACTTTGTTTAGCCCAAGGTTGTGATGGAGTCCTGAAACAGAGGCCCCTGGGCATGGTGGACCTTAGCAGAATGTGGAGTATCCCTTCTCTCAGAGCCATGAGCTGGGTGATGTCCCCACCTCAGTCCTCAGCCCCAACAGCCCTCTGCTTCCCTCCCTCTCTCCTGCAGGCCTTATTGGGATGGGTGCAGACCAGGATGTATTTTGTGCATAAACCCCATCACCTGGTACTCATTTCCCCTTCCTCCCCTCCAAGGACTCTCCCACACCTGGCATGTATCTTCCTGTACCTGCCTGTTCCCTTTCTGTGTCAGTGCTGTCTGGCTCAGGGTTCTGCCCATAAACAGACCAGCAGACTATGTAGAGAGGCCAACAGATTCTCTTAAAGGATCTGGTTCTCACAGCTATGGGGACTGTGAGTCAGATCTGTATGGAAGGCCAGCAGGCAGGGGTTGATGCTGAAGTCGTCAGGCACAATTTCTTCTAAAATTCGCAGTTCTGCTCTAGGGCCTTCAGCTAATTGGGCGAGTCCTACCTATGCTATCCAGGGCAATCTCTTTAATTTAAAGTCAATTGATGGGACACGTTAGCCACATCTATAAAACACCCTCACAGCCCCCCACTGAGATGAGTGTTTCGTTGGATAGCAGCATACTGTAGCTTGCCAAGTTGACACACAAAGCCGACTGGGGGAGCTTTATGTTGTTCTAATAGATCTCCAGGGAGAGAGCTATTCTTACCTCCATTTGGCAGAAGAAGAGACAGCACACTTGGCTAAAGCCACAAAACCAATCAAAAAGAGAACTTCAGATTGCCGCACCTCTGACTCTGTTTTGTGCCCCCCACCCCCAATGAATTAGTGACTGGGGGGGGACTTTTATTTTTTTAAGGAGGAAAAATGTTAAAAGTTCCAGTTGGATTAGGACATAGAAGTGTGAAACCAGCCCTCAGAGGTCACAACACCATCCACCAGTATCACCTCTAGGTCACAGCTGAAGGGAGACCAGGGAGGTAGAATGGTGGTAGAGGAGGTGATGGAGGGAGGTCAGGAGGCTTCAGCCACCATATTTCCTGGATGGGGCATGCAGATTCTGACAATGCCCTGGGCATTCCTGGAAACCTTGAGCTGTGCCAGGTCAGTGTTTACTGAGTGCGGATTGCAAGGGCCAGAGGGTGACTGGCAGGGCGTCAGATTGAGCTCCCAGCCTGACATCTAGCTTGAGTAGCTCAGCTCGGCATGGTACTGATTTCATCATGCTGATGACCTCATGCGCGTCTGGCCATCAGCTCTCACCCATCAGCTACTGGGGAGGGGGGAAGGCACTCCTCTGACCTTGACTCTGAACAAAATGGGCCTTTCTGTCTTTATGGAAATGTTGAAAATCTACCCCCTCTATACATGCTGCTCACCAAACTGCCTTTCCCTGGAGCTCTGGAACCACGTGTTCTGACAGAAAAAGGGCAGCCCAGGGAAGCCGGGAAACTTTCCCAGAAGGACGCTGCTCTCCTGGCCTGCTTTGTCCTGCGTTGGCTCCCTGATGACAGCACACAATAGGGATAAAGCACAGGAACATGGACTTGGAAAGCTGAGCGTGGCTGGCAGCTGCTTACTGAGAACACAGGGAACTCTCAGAAGACCTAGAGGCATCAACCTAAGGAAAAGAATAAAGGGAACCGCCTAACTGGACAGGATTTAAAGGGCCACAGGGGCAGAAGGGGCAGAAGGGGTAGGAGGGAGGACATGCCTGCTCTTGAATGATTTGAGAGGTGACCCGTGTCCCCTAGAGCAGCTGAGCCCAGGTCCTGGGCTTGCAGCAGAGTTACTACAGCATTTTGTACAGTCTGCCTCTATTACTCTTAAAATAATATTTAAGACACGATGCCACACACACTCACAAGAAATCAGACTTCAAAAACAAGTGGAAGTAATAGCAGGTGTGTATGAATCCACAAATTATTAAAGAGAGAAAATCTGATGATGCAAAAGGGGAGATCACTGCAGTTAAATCCTTGAGTGGGAATCGGGAACAGGCTGTGAAGCAGAAGGAGAGAGAGAGCTTCCAGAAGAACCAGGGAGTTCATTCAGAGGGACGCCGAGGACAGGAGTGCACAAGGTGGGAGTGGAAGCGATGCTAGGTCTGCATGGACTCTCTGTGAGGCTTTCCTATGGATTTATCAGTGAAATAGGAAGCTGAGAGTCAGGATGAGGATGGAGGCAGAGTTTTAAAAGACAGAGAGAGCCACGGACTTGGGAAAGCAGGAAGCATGGAGGGCCCATGTGAAGTTCACAGTCAGGAACCTAAGGCCAAAAGGGTTCCGTGTTTTCTCCAGCACCACTGCATGCAGGAACAGGGAGGGTGAAAAATAGTTTCTGACAAGTATTAAGGTTTTACCAAGAGGGTGTGATGAAGAGAGCAGTGACCAAGAGCATTAAGAGCACAGGAAGGTGTTTTCTTAAGATTGACTGTGGAATTGAGCCTGGACAAGGAGGGAAGAGAGGGCAAGTGGGAGGTGGGAAGACAGCATGTTCAGAGGAGTGAGCTACGAACAGTATTGTTGGAATTGTTGGAAACTGAGGATGGTGGAGGGCACAGCTGTGGGTAATCCCAAAGCCACCAAGTGAGACATGACCACCAGGACAGTGGAGGTGAGTGAAGAGCCAGATAATTGTGAACCTTGAAGGAAGGAGAGGCCAGGGGAGGCTCCGTCGGCATCAAGTCACCAACTGTTCAGATAAGATGGTTGGAGAAGGACAGAAGCAGATGCACTAACATTCCCAGCGAAGGAGGGTCTGTTTTTGGAGGACAACAGCAAAGAAGGACGTGGTAGAAAAATCTGATGTAAGAGTCAAAGTGTTCACCTTTGTCATCAATCAGCTTCCAGAACAACTTTCCAAAGGCTACATTTCATGCAAGTGTATTCTCTAACTGGACATCAAGAGCAAAATATTTTGAGGAGTGGCTGACCACTGATCCCATAATCTGATCAGTTTTTTTGTAGGCTGATGGCAGAATATCTTCTAAGAACAAACAGATCAGATATATTGCAAAATCAGCACAAAATATTTGTATTGGGAATGAAAAACTTTTTCAAAAGAGCAGAGTTGGTTCAGAAACTTTACCAGGAAGTGATGAGAAAAAATACACAACTTTGCATCAACTAAAGGTGTATGCAAGGAGGTCATCCTCATGAAAGCAAGAAAAATGTAGACTGTGGGTGTGTTTAAAAGTGTGGAGGTGACTATATCACCAGGAGACCTACTATGGGAGGGCACTGACAGGTTCACCCCAAGAAAATTGGTAGTCAATCAGGTGGGTCTGTAAAGATTTGGACATGTGTGCCTGTCAATCTCCCAAAGTACAGATCAGACTCATGGTCTTAAAGAAACAGTCATCATTACTATAAAATAAATGCTATGATCTGAATGTTTGTGTCCAAGGTGATGGGATTAGGAGGTGGGTCCTTTTCAAGGTGATCAGGTCATGAGCAGAATCTCATGAATGAGACTACTGTCCTCATAAAAGAGGCTCTAGAGAGATATCTCTCACCTTTTGCAACATGACATTGGTGAGGATATGTCACCAATTAGGAAGTCTGCCCTCTTGCACCCAATTTGTCAGAACCTTGATCTTGGATTTACTAGTTTCCAGCAATGTGAGAAATATATTTCTGATGTTTAACAAGCCACTCAGTTAGTGTATTTTGTTATAGCAGCCTGAACAGACTTCCTGCCAGCCAAACCAGAGACCCTGTCTGGATTCCAGCTGGCCAGATTTGGCCACCAGTCTGCATAAGAAATAAGCAATGATGCATAAAGAAAAAAATGAATTTTATGCACGTTCCCTGGCTTGGCTTCTGGCAATAAGGCTGCAGCTAATACAGGATTTTAATTAGGATTATAGTAGGCTGAATAAGGTCTCCCAAAAATGTCCATGTCCTGATCACCAAAACCAGTGAATGTCACCTTTAGAGTAAAGACATTTTTCACAGGTGACTAATTTGTGATCTTAAGATGGAGAGATTATCCTAGGTAAACTAGATTGGCCCTAAGTGTAAACACAAGTATAAAATATAAGGAGGCAAAGAAGTCAGAGGAGGTAGGGCAAAGGAGGCTGAGATCAGACCATTACACCCTGAAGATAAGGGAAGGGGCCATGAGCCAAGGAATATAGGCCCCTTCTAGAAGATGGAAAAGGCAGGAAATGTTTCTCCCCTAGAACCACCAGAAGAAAGCAGGCCTTAAAATATCTTGATTTTAGCCACATAAGACTCCCACTTCCATTTTTTGAAGAGTATAAAGTGTGCTTTTTATACCATTAAGTAACTAACACAGGAACAGGAAAGGTTGAGTCTTCAAACTCTATACCTCCCTGACTTCTTTGCAGAGCCCTCCCCCCACCACCTCTGTTGTGTTTCAAGCCAAAGGAGAAGGCAGGGGGTTTTGTTTGTTTATTTGTTTGTTTTTTGGTTGTTGTTGTTTTTGCGGGGGGAGGAGTGGGGTGTTTTGTGGTTTTGGTACTGGGTGTTGAACCCAGGGGCACTTAGCCAGTGAGCCATATCCCCAGCCCTTTTTATATTTTATGACAGGGTCTCACTAAGTTGCTTAGGGCCTTGCTAAGTTGCTGGTGTTGGGAAAAGGTATAATAGCAGCCACACCCCAAAAATCCCCAACATGGTGCCTGAGGAGCTTCTCTTCCTGCCTCTCCCTTTCCTGCTGGTGCCAAAAACTCCCACCGGCACAAATGCTCACTTCTGCCAGGAGGAAACCTTAGCCCCAATAAGAACTGAGTTTGTGGGCTCCAGAACTGACATTTGGAAGAACTTACCAATAAACGGGTGACCTCTTATTTACCTAAGCCCTGCCAACTCTCCTTAGATCTATATAAGCCCACAGCCTTTTGTAATAAAGTGGAACTTCTCCAGTGATTTGTCTTGAGTCGATCTTCTTTCATTGGTGCCGAAACCCGGGAGACGGGTAAGCTCATTTCAACAGAGCCCCGTCTCCGGCTCCACCAAGACATCTTGCCTCCGTCCACCTTTTCAAGGGCTGGCTCCACTCCCTACACTCACCACTGATCTGGCTTAGGTAAATTCCCCCTCCCTGGCTTGCCAACTCGCTTCAGGCTAACAGTAGGAATTCTGACCGTGATCCTCTGGCACACTCCTGAAGCCCGGTAGGGAGGAGGGAACCCACCCCACTAAGACCTTCATAGCCCGCAGTGGACCCTCTGTCGACCCGCTTCCCTTTGGGGTGTGAGGCTTCTGGGTTTAGACGAGAGATTCCTCAGTTTCTTCCTCCTCTGCTGGAGCTGTGTTTCGCCGGCACTGCGTTCTGCCGGATCTCTGTTCCTCTCATTCCTGACTCTTTGGCTCCAGTCAAAAACTTTCCTGATGTCAGGTTGCCCAGGGCTCCGGCCCTATTTGGTTCTCACAGATTGCACTTCACTGGTGACGACTGGGTAGTGCCCTCTGTATTTCCTCGCGACAGCTGGTCATTTTGGGGATGTTCACTTGATCCTCTATTCACCCTGAGCTTCCAGGAAACTATTCCTGCCTGGGTTTTTCTCTCTGTCCCTCTCTCTTATTCTTATTCTCTCTTCTCTCTTTTCTCTCTCTCTCTCTCTCTCTCTCTCTCTCTCTCTCTCTCTCTTTCTTTCTCTCCCCCTCTCCTCCATCTCTTCCTGTGACCATGGGTGCCTCCTCGTCTATACCTGAAACCTCACCCCTCAAATGCCTAATAAAAAATCTGACCACACTCTTTCTCCCACCAGATATTAAACCCAAACTTCTGGTCAAATTCTGTACCCAAGATTGGCCTACATATCCACTGGATAATGGCAATCATTGGCCTCCAGAATGCTCGTTAGATCCAAATCTCCTCCAGGACCTTTTCAGTATCTGAAAAAGTGGAAGGAGATTCCCGATGTTGAAGGTTTTAGCCTTCTCGCACAGCACCCTGCTCTCTGCTCTTCCTGCTCTCCCTCTCAAGTTCTTCTTGCTTGCAAACCCCTCCCTTCCCCTACTTCTACTCCTGACCTCATGGACTCTTCCTCATTTGACCCGGCAGACGAACCCCCACCTTATTCCTCAGCCCCACCTGCTCCTCCCCTCCCGCCATCCCCTCCTCTTCCTCCACCTGATCCCACGGATCCTCAGCCTTCTGTTTCATTCCCTTTCCCTCCAACCTCTTCCACCGCCACCTCCACCTCCTCCTCAGCGGACACATCCCCTTCCCCTCCCTCTTCTTCCTGTCCATCGCCAACCGCCTCTTTCAGTCCTCCTGTTACCAGGTCTAAGGGACCCTTTCCTGCTCCCATGATGATCGCACCCCTTTATGAGGTTGCTGGTCCTGAGAGTGTTAATGGGATACATGTGCCTTCTCCATGTCGGATCTTACTCAGATAGAGAGGAAGTTGGGCTCCTTCACCACTGATCCCACCACTTACATTCGGGAGTTTCAATGGGTTCTGCAAGCATATAGCCTCACTCATCACGACATTTACATGCTCCTGACCAATACACTTTTCCCTGAGGAAAGACGACGGGTCTGGGAACTAGCCCAGGCCCATGCTGATGAAAATCATAGAACCAATCCCAACCACCCTACAGGCCCACATGCTGTCCCGGAGCAGGACCCTCTATAGGATTACAACACCCCTGGAGGCTTACAGTCTCATGACTTTTTGCATCCTGCCTCTTGGCGGGCCTGAAGAAGGCCACCCATAAGGCCATTAATTTTCAAAAGGTGCAGGCGGTCATTCAGAAGAAGGAGGAAACACCTTCAGAATTCCTCGATAGACTAACCAAGTTCCCCCAACAGTACACAAACCTCGATCCAGAAACCCCTGACAGTCTTAATGATATATTTCCTGGCCCAAAGCTACCCCGATATTAAAGCCAAGCTTAAGAAGCTTGAGTCTGCTACTCCTCAGACCGAAATCCTCACAGTCTCTTACAAGGTTTTCCATGGTAGAGAAGATGAAAGCGAACGCCGCAGTCAGAGGGCTGAAAACGCCAAATTCCAAATGTTGGCCCAGGTCATTCAGAGATGGTCATCACCACACCGTCCTAATAAGGCACCCCCTGGAGCTTGCTTCAAATGTGGTAAGGAGGGACATTGGGCCAGGGCTTGTCCTTCGCTGAGGACCCCCTCCACCCCCTGCCCAAAATGCCACCTAAGGGGGCACTGGGGGGCAGACTGCCCAACAACCCGGAGGGGAGGTTGGTCAGCCACCTGCAATCCCAGCCTCTCCTGGGCTTGGCAGAGGAGGATTGACGGAGCCCTGGGCCTTCCCTCTCGACTATTACCATCAAGAAGCAAGAGCCTAGGGTCACCTTCCTGGTGGATGGACGCTTCATTACCTTCCTCTTGGATACTGGTGCCACTTTTTCGGTCTTGAGGGAGTATTGGGGTCCTACCAAACCCTCAAAAACTCCTACTGTCGGGGTAGGAGGTAAACAGATTTTCCCTTGAAAAACACCCCCCTTATCATGTTATATGCAGGGATCCCTTTTGTCCTTCACACACTCCTTTCTCATTGCCCCATTCCCCTTCTGGGAAGGGACATATTCTCACTATTGAAGGTCACCATTCACATATCACCCTCCATCTCCCCCACCTCTCATTTCCTCATGATGGTCCTAGGGACAGATACACTCTCCCACGACTATCTAAACCAGTTAATCCTGAGGTTTTGGACATAACTACACCCTCTTTGGCTAAATGAAGTCCTATTCATATTGTCTTACGGGACTCTTCAAGATATATTAGTCAACCACAATATCCGCTTACAACTACAGCCCTCCTCAGAATAGAACCCATCTTCCAGGATTTATTATGGAAAGGGTATCTTAGGCCTACACACTCTCCTTTCAACACCCCCATTCTGTCAGTTAAGAAACCTAACGGGTCCTACAGACTGGTTCAAGACCTTCGTCTTGTCAACTCCTCTGTGGTCCCCATCCATCCTCTGTGGTGCCCAACCCCTACACCCTCCTCTCCCAGATCCCTGCTACTACTACCCACTTCTCAGTCCTAGATCTAAAGGATGCCTTCCTTTCTATTCCCTTGTCCTCAGAATCTCAGGATATCTTTGCTTTTACGTGGACTGATCCTCGTACTCGCCATTCTCGACAGCTTACCTGGACCATCCTCCCGCAGGGATTCAGGGATAGTCCCCATTTCTTTGGCCAAGTTCTTGCCCAGGAGCTTACATCCTTCAACCCCATCTGTCCTGACTCTACCCTCCTTCAATATGTGGATGACCTTCTTCTATGTAGTCCCTCTCAATCCCACACCGCCCAGCTTCTTATTTTCCTAGCGGATAAGGGATATAAGGGTGTCTCCCCACAAGGCCCAGGTTTCCCAGCCTAATGTCTTCTACCTTGGTTTTCATCTTGCATTGGAAAAAAAGGAAATAACACTGGATAGAAGGCAACTCCTCTCTAATCTTCCGGTGCCTCATACGAAAGCTGAAATACTATTATTCCTAGGACAAGCAGGTTATTTTAGGGCCTGAATCCCAAATTACTCTCTTCTAGCCAAACCCCTGTATGACCTAGCAAAGGGACCCCCTGGTGAATCTCTTGCCTCCTCCCCCTGCTACCACTTCTGCAGACTTCAGCCTCTTAAAGGCACCCGCCCTTCCCCTTCCGGATCTTTCAAGACCATTTCATCTATATGTCCATGAAAAAGGGGGGGCAAGCACTTGGGGTCTTGGGTCAAAACTATGGGCCTACATTTGCACCTGTGGCATATTTGTCCAAGCAATTAGACCCTACCATCTGTGGGTGGGCCCCTTGCTTAAGAGCTCTGGCTGCTCGACAAATTTTACACAAAGAAGCCTCTAAGATTACTTTTGGGGGCCCTTTAACTATCCACTCCCCACATCACTTGAAGGATCTTTTAGCTTATAAGGGCCTTCAAACCCTTCCTCCATCCAGAGTCCTGTCCCTCCTCACTTCCTTTCTGGAAAACCCTAATATTAAGTTCCTCCCCTGCCCTGCACTGAACCCTGCCTCACTGCTCCCAACGACCCCCACACCTGACACACCAGCTCATAATTACTTGGAAACCTTGGATGATTTCCTCCCCTGTCATTCTTCCATTTCTGAGGGACCACTCACCAAGCCTGACCTTATCTGGTTCACTGATGGCAGTTCCTTTAGGCAGGACAGCACTCATTACTCTGGATATGCCATAGTTTCGTCCACTGAGATTATAGAGGCCAAAGCTCTGCCTTCAGGAACTACCAATCAGCAGGCCGAATGTGTAGCGGCCACTTGTGCCTGCCTTCTAGCACAGGGCAAATCCCTCACCCTTTATACTGACTTAAAATATGTCTTCCATATTCTATTATCCCATGCTGCAATATGGAAGGAGCGAGGCCCACTTACCACTAAAGGTAATGTAATCACTAATTCGGCTCTTATAACCAATTTGATAGAGGCCTCTCACTTACCCACCCAGTTGGGAATTGTCCATTGTAGGTCCCATCAGAAGGATGACTCTCTTATCACTGAGGGCACCACCAAGGCTGACCAGGTGGCACGGATGGCTGCTACCACTTCCCATTATGACCCCTCTGGGGGACATATAATGGTCACTTTAGACTGTCCATCTGAAGCCCCTACTTCTTCCAGTAAGAACAGGGACCTTTTCGAATTCTTCCTACTCTATTCCATTCCAATTCTCAGTCTTTAACCCTCTTCTTACAGAGCTTCTTCTCCCTCACCCCCTCTGACAAAGCCATGCTACAGAATATAGCCTCTAGTTGTCAGATCTGTCAGTGGACCAACCCTCATACTTCTTTAAGGCCCAAACCATACCCCTCCCACCAGGCCCGGGGACATGTTCCTGCTGCTGACTGGCAGGTAGATTTCACCAACATGCCCACAGTACAGCGTACTAAATATCTTGTCTTTGTGGACACTTTCTCTGGTTGGGTTGAGGCATTTCCCACCTCCAATAAAAAGGCTTCCACTGTAGCTTCAATCTTACTGACAGACATTATCCCCAGACTTGGTATGCCCACTTCCCTACATTCCGACAATGGCCTTGAGTTTGTTTTTAGGATAACACAAAAGGTCTCTCAAGCCTTCTCCTTCAAGTGGCATTTCCACTGTCCATATCGACCCCAGGCTTCAGGGAAAGTGGAAAGGGTAAATCTGACTCTGAAGGAAGTCCTTACCAAACTGACAATGGAATTAAACTTAGACTGGGTCAAACTCCTTCCCTTGGCTTTGCTTCGGATCAGAGCTCTCCCTAAGAAACCATCTTTACTGTCTCCCTTTGAGATAATGAATGGAAGACCTTTTATACCACCTGGGTTGGTCGTTTCACAAGGATCCCTCACACCAGATTTGTCTTTACCTTTCTTGTTTCATCTCTGCTTGGAACGCTGGAAATATCAGGACTGGCTTCTTCTGGACCCAGACTCCTCTCCAAACACTCCTCCCTTAACACCTGGGAGTTTAGTCTATTATAATACCCCAGAGGAGAAAGGGCCTCTTGCCCCAAAATGGGAAGGCCCCTATCCTGTCATTCTCTGTACCCCCACCACCGCCAAACTCTCCTTACCAGACAACTGTCTCACCCCCTGGATTCACATTTCTAGGTTGAAGCCATATCACCAAGAGGCCTCACCTGCTGATGACAGGACCACCCTAGATCGCTCCAAGACTCACCTCCTGAACCTCCCCTTTACTCTTGCTCTCCCCACTCTACTGACCCTTTAAAAATTCGTCTCTCTCGTGTTTCTGCCCTTACATCCATAGCTGAGAACATATCCCAAAATGTACCTTAACTTTCTGACCCTCATCCTCATCCTAACACCAAGGGTAATGCCTTCACCATCCTGTCCTACAAACCATAGCCAAACTCCTCCTAGGAGGAGTTTTAAATTTTTTAATGAAACCCCTCCATGGCACTGTTACCACGGTGATCCCCAGGCCTGTGAGCACAACAACAATAGATACTGGGTGGCCATTGGGAAAAACCCAGGCCCAGCTCTTCCCACACCATGCCCAGGTGGCTGGACATTCAATAGGAAGAATTGCTGGAAGAGGACGATTGATATACCCAATTGGTTGCCTGATTTGGTTAGGGCAAAAACAGTCAAAGAACCGTCTCTCTCTCTTAAACTTGTCAATATCACTCTCAACCTGTTAAAGGCTTCTAAAAATATAAACTATGTACAGGGATGTTGGCTATGTTTGCAGGCTGGAACTGAATCCCCCAAAATAATAGCATACCCGATAAAGTTCTCAGGCTGTGCTCAAGGAGACATTTTCAACACTGGACACCACAGCCAAACTCTCAGGTGTCCCTCTCTACCAGGCTGCTCCATTATGTTTTCAGTCATCAGGAAATGTACCAGTAGGAGACTTATCAGAGAAGCAATGTCACCAAAAAACCTCTCTACCAAAAGGTAGTAAGGCCCACTTCCCACCAGTCTCTGAAGCATCACTCTTATGTGGGATGACTGTATACCACTGTCTGCCCCTTAACTGGGCAGGCACATGTACTCTTGTTCTATTGTTTCCCTATGTAGACATAGTTCCAGGAGACACAGAAATACCAATCCCCCTCATGACACACATAAGACCCAAACGGGCAATCCAATTCATACCTCTCCTTGCTACTATAGGAATTACAGCAGGTTTGGCGACAGGCACAGTGGGTTTGGCTACCTCCCTCACATACTATGATCAATTGTCCAAATCGTCCATAGATGACCTCCAACAGGTGACTGAGTCCATACTTACCCTCCAAAATCAATTAGATTCCCTAGTGACAGTGGTCTTACAAAACCACCGAGGCCTAGATATACTTACAGCTGAGAAAGGAGGCCTCTGCATGTTCTTACAGGAAGAATGTTGTTTTTATGTTAATCAGTCAGGCATAGTGAAAGATAAAATAAACAGTTACAGGAACAATGAGAAAAAAGAAAGCAGCAATTGGTGCAACAATCCTACTGGGACCTCTTCACAAACCCCATCAGCCGATGGATTCTCTGGTTATTGGGACCTTTGGTTGGGGTCTTTTTGCTCTGCGCCTTCCTTCCTTGCATTTTAAAATTCCTTCAAGGACAAATTAACAAAATTTCCAATCAAACTTTCAGCCAGTTTCTGCTTAGGGACTATTGGCCTCTGATGACTGATGAACCCCCCAACATCTTCAAGAGAACAGCTCACTCAGTGCTGAAGATTACTACCAGGCACAATGGAATGCAATGGACATTGGACAGCAGGAGACAAGAAACCTGGAGAACCTCTTAATCTGCTGCCATGGATTCTTGAGCCTTTATGTCCTTTTAAGCATTCTCATGGCCCTTGGCCTCTTCTCTGTCAGTCCCCCAACATGGAACTTCTGCCAGAAACTGACCTTTGCTTTAATTTTTATCTTCATCCTGTTTTTGTTCGCTCTAATCTTCTTCAGGTGCTGGTGATGCCATGTTGAGGCAACGCTTCCAATATTTCCTAGAGTCTCTGTTACAGGACCAGTGACTGATACCAACAATCTCCTCCATCCAGGACTGGATCGATGCCATCGACGACTTGTGGCTTCAGGGAATTTTTATAGACTTCACCCCTACTGAAGTAGCTGTCAATAGCCACTGGGTTTTATTTCTAGTTACCATGGTATCCCCGGACCTGCCCCCCGAACATTCCTCCACTTCCCCTTTCTAGGTCCCACGCCACCCCCGCACAGCAGGAAGTAGCCAGATCTGACCAAGTACACCCCAGTTCCTAAGAAAACAAAAAGAAAGGAATGTTGGGAAAAGGTATAATGGCAGCCACACCCCCAAAAACCCCAACATGTGCCTTAGGAGCTTCTTTTCCTGCCTCTCCCTTTCCCACCAGTGCCAAAAACTCCTGCCAGCACCAATGCTCACTCCTGCCAGAGGGAAACCTTAGCCCCAATAAGAACTGATTTCGTGGGCTCCGGAACAGACATCTGGAAGAACATACCAATAAACAGGTGACCTGTCATTTACCTAAGCCCTGCACCTCTCCTTAGATCTATATAAGCCCACAGCCTTTTGTAATAAAGTGGAACTTCTCTGGTGATTTGTCTTGCATCGCATCTTGTTTCAGCTGAGGCTGGCTTTGAACTTGTGGATCCTTCTGCCTCAGCTTTTAGAGTAGCCAGGATTATACACAAGTGCCATCATGCCCAACATAAGGCAGCTTTTTCTTCTGTCCTTGCAGTCACAGGGGAAGTTCCACACCTGGGGTCTAGTGACCATCACCCTCTGCTGGGGTAATTGAGAATGAGGCCAACAGGCATGCATAAGGAGTATGGGAGATGGACAGAGGGTGTGTGTGGAGCAGGGATGAAGAGAGAGAGAGAGAGAGAGAGAGAGAGAGAGAGAGAGAGAGAGAGAGAGAGAGAGAGACTTAGGTCTCAGTGTTCAGGCCCTGATTCTTCTTAGGATCCTGCTCTGGTTCTGTGACCTCTCCTAGTCTCCTTCCTTCCCAGTGACAAGAGTCAATAAATCCCATCCCCTCTTTTTTGAGTTGAGCTTTTCTCATTTGCAGCCAAGGGTCCCTGACTAAATCCACAGAGATCTCATGCATTTCAGCAGGGAATTCAGAGGCCGTGACCACCTCTGGATGGCTCTGTCGACCCATGTTCCTGCCAGGCCACAGTGACTCTATGTGCCAGATGATTTCAAAGGTATGCTCAGCTGGATCATCTTCTGGGGTGCTGTCTGTTATGTTCCTCTTTCCTTATGTACTTAGCGCTCAGCCCTCAAGCCCAGCAGGCTAGCACCGCTCCTGCAGCATTCCAGGGGTAGCCGAGCAATTGAGACACTGGTGCCATGCAGGAGGGTTCTTAGGAGCAGGATCATTACTTGGGTCCATGAGACTCAGTGTATCACACTTAACCCACATGTCACCTTCTCAACCCCTCATTTTAAGTGGCAATCTTCCTTGTGCCCCTTAACCATTATATTTTAAGTGACAACTGAGCTTTCAACACTAATAGGGGTGGAGACTGCTCGCCTCACTGAGGTACTTTGATGGGAGAATAGAAATTACTAAGCCCCAGAAAATGCATTACAGAGGCCAACTCCCCCATCCAATGCTGAGGAGAGATGAGTCAATGGTGGGAGGGGAGGAGGCTGAGGAGGTCCTCATAGAAATGCAGTGTTCTCTGAAACAGCATCACATTTCCCTTTCCCACCCCCAGAGCCAAACTTCTGCCCTTCTTTCTTCTGGAGGAGTGGGTTTGGCCAAAGGAAGGTAACATTCTTGATGGGGAATGAGGGGTTGGGAGAGGACCTGGATCTTTTTCTTGTTAGCAGGACCCAGTGCTTATCAAAACCTGAGGGCAAAAGCCCGAGTCCTCCAGGGAAACAGTGGAATTTTCTGGAAATCCCTCAGGCAGCAGAATTGAGCTCAATTTCTTAGCAGCCTGTAGCCCATGCTAGCCTGGTAGAGGTTTCATTCCTGTCTGCCACTCCTGGACCTGGCCTCCTGAGTTGGTAACTTCTGCCCTACTGGAAGGGGCCTGATATCCACTACTCCATGGCTCTCAAGTGTCCTGGAAGGAGCCTGATATCCACTACTCCACGGCTCTCAGGTGTCCAGGCCTGTGTTCACTCCTGGAGGGTGGCTGAAGAGCAGTGAGGAGACCAAGGGGACACTGTGAGCAGAACAGGGAACATAATGTGTGACAGAGCCATGCAGGCCTGCTGGGTATTGTCCTGCTTTAACTCAACTTAAATAAGACCAGACTGCAGGGCTGTATGGGACAGGGACAGTAACTGGAAGGTGGTGTAGGAGGAACAAGCAATGCCATTAATAAAACAACTGGCTTATGAGCAAGTGAATCGTTGGTGCAGAGAAGTCATTAGACCATGGAAACATGAAGATTTAAACACATATATTAAATTATATAGAGACATTAATGAACAAGGGCAAGTCGTGGCAGCTACAGTATAACAGGCTTTAGATGCCAGGCCCAAAATATGGTACAATTGTGAACAAACAGGACATTTTAAAAGGAATTGCCCCATAGGAGGAGGGTTTAACAAAACTAGGTATCAAAGGAGTAGAATACCGGGTATTTGCCCACCATGCTGTAGTGGGAGACATTGGGCTAATGAATGCTGTTCTCAAATCACCATAGAGGGTACTCCATTATCAAAAAATGAACAAGGACCAGGTGTCTATCCATGATATCATGGAGAAAGGCATCGGGCTCCATTGCCAAAAAATGGATGGGGGGGGCCCAATGCTCCGGGGCCCAAAACCACAAATATATGGTGCACTGGAGGAACCCAGCAACCCCATCAGGGTAGTGCCCAGGACACATTGTCCATTAAATCTCTCACTTGACAAACTAGGGGAAGCGCAGGACTGGACATCTGCGCCTCCACCAGAGCAGAACTAACTCCAGAGATGGGAGTTCAAATCATTCCCACAGGGGTAAAACGACCTCTTCCCAAAGGAACAGTAGGCTTATTATTGGGACGCAGTTCTTCTACTCTAAAAGGACTCATGATATTTCCTGGGGTAATTGATCCCAATTTTAAAGATGAAATAAAAATTATAGCCAGTTCTCCAAAGGGTATATCAGTAATTTCATCAGGAGATAGAATAGAACAGTTACTAATAATACCCAGCCTACATGATAAATTTTCCAGTAGTACTATAGAAAGAGGTTCCAGGGGATTAGACTCCACAGGTGTAGATTGGGCTATGATGTCTTTAAATTTAGATTCTCTCCCCATGCTAAAACTAAATATTCAAGGACATGAATTTAATGAGCTACTGGATACAGGTGCAGACTTTAGCGTCATCTCTCATCAAGAATGGCCAAAACATTGGCCGTTACAACAAGCCACTCAAACGCTTCGAGGCCTAGGAGTGGTGACTAATCCCCATAGAAGTGCAATGGTATTAGTTTGGAAGGATCCTGAAGGAAGTGAAGGAACTATACAGCCATATGTATTGGATCATCTTCCTATACATTTATGGGGATGAGATGTCCTAGATCAAATAGGACTAATATTAACAAATAACATAAATCCAAATGCCCCCACTATTAGGGCTAGACAAGGTTTTAGAAAAGGAAAAAGATTAGGAGAACAAGAACAAGGTATAGCAGCACCAATACAAATAGATCAAGGAACAGACAGACATGGATTAGATTTTCAGAAGGGGTCACTGAGACAATAAAAATTACTTGAAAATCAGAAAGACCAGTATGGGTTCCTCAGTGGCCCCTGACTAAAGAAAACATACAAGCAGCCCATGACCTGGTCAAACAACAATTAGTGGAAGGACATATACAACCTTCTGTATCTCCACATAATACTCCCATTTTTGTCATCAAAAAGAAATCTGGTAAATGGAGATTATTGCAAGATTTAAGAGACATTAATAATGAGATGTTTATTATGGGACCTGCTCAATAAGGGATTCCTGAATTGTCTTCTTTGCCAAAAACTTGGTATGTTTTAGTTATAGACATTAAAGATTTTTTTTTCAATTCCAATTCATCCTGAGGATAGTCCACGTTTTGCATTTACTATCCCTGCACTGAATCATGAAAGTCCTGATCAGAGATATGAATGGAAAGTACTCCCTCAACGGATGGCTAACAGCCCAACTATGTGTCAAATTTATGTTAACAAAGTAATCCAGCCACTTAGAAATCAAAATACTGAACTACAAATATTTCACTATATGGATGATGTATTATTAGCACACAAAGATAAAAACACATTGCTAGAATGTTATACCACACTTACAAACTTATTAAAAAGTATAATCTAGAGATAGCAATAGATAAAGTACAATTAAATTTTCCAATTAATTATTTAGAAATTCTATTATCCTCAACCATGGTCCGTCCACCAAAAATTCAAATACGAATAGATGAACTCAAATCACTTAACAACTTTCAAAAGTTATTAGGAGACATACATTGGATAAGGCCTTATCTAGGCATACCAACAGGAGAGTTGGGACCTTTATTTGATATCCTAAAAGGTCCATCAGATCCAAATGTTAATGCCTGAAGCAAGAAAGGCATTAAAAATTATTGAAACATATATGAAAAATATGCATTTGGATAGAATTGATATAAGTTTGCCTTTATTATTTATTGTACTGCCACAAATAATATTCCTAAAGTTGTATTTTGGCAAGAAGGTCCATTATTATGGATACATTTATCTTATTCTCCTAACACTATTCTTACTAGGTATCCTGAGGCTGTAGGACAATTAATACTCAAAGGAATAAAAGCAACAAAGGGAGTGTCTGGAATTTCTCCCAATAAAATTATTACTCCATATACTATGAATCAAATTGATGAGTTAGTTAATGAGTTAAATACTTGGGCAATAATCATGTGCAAATGTAATGTTTCATTTGATAACCACTTACCATCTAATCCTTTGTTGTCTTTTTGGTCATCGCATCCTGTAATTTTTCCAAAAATGAGAAGAAAAACACCTATCATGAATGCTCCAAATATATTCACTGATGGGTCAAATAATGGTACAGTAGCAGTAGTTACCCCTGATCAAACTTTTACATTTTTAGTACCCAAACAATCAGCTCAAAAGATAGAGCTTAATGCAGTATTACAAGCTTTTGTGATGTTTAAAGATTCTGCATTTAATTTATTTTCCGATAGTCACTATATAGTTAATGCTATAGTATCCCTTGAAGATGCTGGTAGGATTTCCCCTTTCTCTACTGTTTTCTCTTTGATTTCCACTATACAAAGTCTAATCTGAGACAGAAAAGATCCATTCTTTATAGGACATATCAGGGCACATACAGGATTGCCTGGAGCCCTTAGTTTGGGCAATGATTTAGCAGATAAAACTTCACATGACATACATATTTTCTCTACACTAGAAGAAGCTACAAATTTTCATAAAAAGTTCAATGTCAATGCTAATACTTTACAAAAGCATTTTAAAATAACTAAGGAAGAAGCTAGACAAATAATAGAACAATGTCAAAATTGTGTGACCTTTTTACCACAAGTTAATCTTGGAGTCAATCCTAGAGGACTGACACTTAACAATATTTGGCAGATGGACATCACACACTTGCCAGAATTTGGAAAATTAAAATATAGACATATTACAGTTGATACTTCTTCTGCCGGAGAAAAAACTAAAGATATTATAGCTCATTGCTTACAAAATTTTGCCACTGTGGGCGTTCCAAAACAGTAAAAACCAGATAATGCCCCTGGTTATACTTCTACCTCTTTTAAACAATTTTGCTCATCATTTGGCATTACTCATATGACAGAAATCCCATACAATCCACAGAGACAAGGCATGGTTGAGAGAGATCATCAAACTATTAAAATGTACTTATTAAAGCAAAAAGAGGGAATTGGGAAGGGGTATATATTCCCCAAAGATAAACTTAAATAACTCTTTTTACTCTAAACTTTTAAAATTTGGATTCATCAGGGCTTAGTGCTGCGGAAAGGCATATGTGTCCAAAAAATGTACATAAGCCCAAGGTGCTTTGGAAGGATATTCTAACAGGACAATGGAAAGGTTCTGACCCAGTGATTGTCTGGAGTCGGGGGTCCGTTTATGTGTTTCCACAGGGAGAACAGCAGCCGATTTGGATTCCAGAGAGATTAACTAAATCGAATTCTACAGACCAAAAAGAACACGATTTGGCTGAAATCCATAACAGCTGATATTCAGAACTCCAGTTTGGCTATCCTTATATCTTCGACAGAACCAGGATGCTTTTTTCAATATCTATTTTATTATTGCACTTTCCCACATCATGAAGTTCTATTTTGTTTTTGAGCACATACAGACCTAGGTTAATGTTTTGCTGATCAGTTCTATTTTTTGACTATAGAGTTTTTAAACATTGCAATGGAAATTTCACCTGTAAAAAGTTATAAGGCCTTTACTATAATGTTATGTGTTGTATGTATTATATTTTGTGTGCACACTTGTGTTCTGTGTTTTATGTTTGTATGTGTGTATGTCCATATATCATATATGATGTGCGCTCATGAAAAACTGGATCCAAATTTTTTTATTTTATTCACGTGATTCAAATGGTTTAATTTAAATTGGGTAAACAGCTGTTGAGGATTGTTTTAATATGTGAACAAAAAGGAGGTTAACAGATCTGTTTGTTTACTTTCACCTTTCTTTTTCATTATATTTAATAATTCTGTTCAAGATAAGGTAAATTGTTCAGAAAATTGTTTTCTTTTAGTGCCTTCTGTAATGTTACATAATTTTTTCTTTAGTCATTATTGCCAGAATTCTTATCTTCATCCCAGTGCCAGTGAAGACAAAGATAAAACCAATCCATATCTTCTGCAATAGCTATCAATGAACTGCTTGCAGAACTTGCCTGGATTATGTGTCACTTGTATGCATTGTGAACTCACTTGTATGCATTGTGAACTATCTGTTGCTGCAGCGACTTGTGGTAGTGTTGGGTTACTTTTGCTGATTCTGTCATCAGTGGTACAATTTTTCCAATTGGCTTGGTGTATCCTCCTCCCTTCTGCTTTGATGGTTGTTCAGCTAAAATTTTTGGGCCAACAGAGGTGAGGCAAAGAACCTCACCCCCCTGCTGGTACAAAGACCTATCCCCATGTGTGGCTCTATGCTGGACCGGTAGTCAATGATGGGTAAAATCCAATTGCAATGGTACCAACCTAAGACAGGAGGCTGACGCCTTGAGGTCAGCTCATCTGATGACGGGTAAGGACCATATGTAGTATTGGACAACCTAAGGCAGGCACAGTCCCTAAACCACATGCTTGTTGTTTAAACAGAGAGGGGGAGATGTTGAGAGCCATAGCCGAAGGGGCCCCAGTAAACTTCCAGCTGCCATCAAACTTCCAACTGCCAGCTGATGATTGGCTCACACTGGCCCCAGCAAACTTCCATCTGCCAGTTGATGATTGGCTCACAGCGGCCCCAGCAAACTTCTAGCTGCCAGCTGATTGGCTCCTCTGAAGTGATGCTCATTGGGCTGTTTCCCCGCCCTTTCAGACCACAGAGCTTCTCATTGGGGGACTTTTTTTGGCTCTGCCCATGCGACCCAGCCAATGGCCTCAAGAGCAGGAGGAGTTGGTGGGGGTGGTGAGGCTTGTGGGAAGCCAGTGGTGGCAGTTGGGCTCTGAGGGAATTCCTGAAGAGCTTGTGTGTGCGACATGTGTGTTCTAAAAATAAAGTTCATTTCTGCTTGATAAGTGGCTCGTGAATTGTGCCCAGCCAAACTGTGGCAGAGGCTGCAGGCTCTGGTCACCTTGGTGAAGAAAAAACTTGTTCACTTCAAGTTGTAGCTCCCTGCCACCTGGTAGAGTGGATAATCCAGAGGCAGAGTGATGGAGAAACAGCTTTATTAACAAGAACCAGGCACTGTTGGAAGATGGTCAGCTCTGACTTTCAATCTTATCGCTTGACCTAAGGGAGTTTGGGGTTGTTATTTTTGTTGTTTTTGCTACTGGGGATTGAACTCAGGGGTGCTACACCCCCAGCCCTTTCTATCTTTTATTTTGAGACAGGGTCTTGCTAAGCTTCCCAGGTTGGTCCCAAACTTGCAATCATCCTGCCTCGGCCTCCTGAGTTGCTGGGATTACAGGTATGTGGCACTGCACCTTGCAGAAGAACCTTTTATGATATTTCCAGGGAAGGTCAATGGGTCCCAGACAGGTGGGTGTCTCAGTTGTCCAGTATTTCAGGGAGTAGCCTCCTCTGACATGTGGGTTATGTACATCTTATCTCATTCACCCAAGTCAGTGAGAGTTGTGGCCAGTGGATCTGAGGAAGACATAAATGATCAATGTTTCTGTGTTCATTAAAGTGAGTTATGATACGGGTGTGGTGGTGCACGCTCATATCCTCAGCTACTTAGGAGGCTGAGGCAGGAGGGTCACAGGTTTGAACCCAGCCTGAGCAATGTAATGAGACCCTGTCTCAAAATTAAAAAAAAAAAATGTTAAGAGGGCTGGGATGTAACTTAGTTGTTGAGTGCTTCCTTAGCAAGTCTAAGGAAGTCCTGGGTTCAAGTATCAAAAAATTAAAAAAATAAGTGACGTGTGCCTGATTTTTGTTGTGTTGTGGCGGTATTTCCAGCCAGCACCCTTCTAGGTGTGATATTTTCCCATAACTTGGGACTAGGGAGTGCTGGGTTTGGTGACTTCCTACCAAACTTTAGTGTGCATTGAATCTTCAAAGATAGCCCTTAGTGGCAGTTCATCCTTTAAAAAAAGCATATAGGATCAAAGAGAGACTTATGAGAACTGGGTCTATATTGGTGAAGGGGAATAAAGTGTGCTTTCAGTGTCACCTTCCAGCAAACAGCCACCACTGTCCCTACCCTACCCAGGCCTCTTCCTCCCAATCTTTCAAAATACTGCAAAGCACAATGGTGGAGCAGAGTTCTGTGTGGACAGCAGCCACACCTGTCCACACCAGAGCTGGGAGAATAGCAGAAGGACAGGTCAAGGTCAAATACAATGACCGAGTGACCTGGACAGAGCCCATAGGTCACTATTATAACCTGAAGCTTCCTGACTGCCATGGTGTACAGGTGCTGCAGGTGTTGGAGAGGGTGGGCACCTCCAGCTCATGAAGGCAGATTGGTGCATATCGCAAAGGCAGAAGTCTGTCCAGGGCTCGGCCATGCAGGAGGACAGTTCTCCTCACATCCTGGTTTCTACGGCACCTATCAGGTGCTTTCTGGAGGAAGCCTGGGAGCAGTGGGCAAGCTGGCTCATGTCCACCTCACCTTTGCCACTGTGGTCCAGCCTGGGCCAGAAGGGGAGGACCCGGAGGTAGGAGGACGTGCAGAACTTGGTGCCAATGCCCCAGGGAAAGTCATAAACCTCCGAGGACTTCAGAGTAGTCTCCTTGGAATTCTCCTGGACTTGATTCCATACCAGGATGCCTCGCTCCTCCAGGCTTCCTAATGTAGGACAGGAGAAGTCAAGAGTGGGTCCTGATGGCAGGGGCAGACAGGACAGAGGGAGGCTCTGGTGGCCACATGCTAGGACCTGTGGCCTCCTCTCAGCACCCTGGTGCACATGCCCCCACTGACACCTCCTCCTCCATCTCGTCCCCTCTTCCTCTGCCTCCATCTATTCCTCTTCTCCTTCCTCCTCCTTCTCCTCCAAGCCCAGCTCAAGAAACAGACCTGAGCTCTGCAGGCATCCTCTGAGCCTCACAAGGAGCCCAGCACAGCCATGTGGAATCCCCCTTTCCACAGCTCTAGTGAGCAGACTTGTCCTCACTTGAATGTGCGTGGAATATACAGATGCACTTCACACTTGGTGGACAGTCACAGGGTGAAATAGAATACCATGAAGC
Organism: Urocitellus parryii; assembly: GCF_045843805.1. NCBI lineage: Eukaryota > Metazoa > Chordata > Mammalia > Rodentia > Sciuridae > Urocitellus > Urocitellus parryii. The sequence goes on along the minus strand of NC_135533.1, from coordinate 18,529,014 downwards.
AGGTGCTACCACAAGGGTCCCCAGGAGAGGCTGAGGGAGGCCAGAGAGAGAGAGGAGAGCTGCTGGACAGCGGATCCCAGAACCTTCAGAGACTGGGCCTTTTGCTTTCCACATCAGCTCCCTGGACCCCTGCACACTCTATTTGCTCCTCACAGCATGTATTACCAAGTACCAGACTTGTCTGCTTTCTTGCCTCATTCCCCATTAGCCTGTGGACTTCCAGAAGGGACATATCTTACTACTCTTCATATTCTTGGTACATAGCACCTGCTATATAGCAAGTGCTTTGTGGAATTTTATTAATACTATGAGTGAATGAATGAATATGTGTGATCTCTCACCAATTAAATTATAGGCTTCATGAAAGCCAGGGCTGTGTCTTTTTCCTGTTGCTTCTGGTACATTTCCCATTTAGGGCTCTGCTGTGGGTTGAACTCTCTCTCCCTTAAAATTCATTCATTGAAACCCAAACCCCAGTTTCTCAGAACGTGACTATATTTGGAGATAGGACCATTACAATGAGGTAGTTAAGTTACAAAGGGGCCTTTAGGGTGACTCCTAATCCAATGTGGCTGGCATCTTTATAAGAAAGGGTTAGGACACAGGATCAGATACCAGGAATGTGCACACACAGAGGAAAGGCCATCTGCAAGCTAAGGAGAGAGATATCAGAAATAACCAAACTTATCAGCTCCCTGATCACAGATTTTTAGACCCCAGAACTGTGAGAGAATAAATGGTTTAAGCCCCCAGGGCTGGGATGTTTTGTTATAGCAGCCCAAGCTGACTAATACAGACCCTTCCATATCCTCATCTCCAGACCTAGAGCCCACTCAAGGTGTGCCATGACCAATGATCAGCCTGACACAGAAATCACAGCTAGAAGCTCTCCAGGTCATTCAGACTGTACCCATTCATCAACATTGCCAGTTCACAGGTGAGCCCTACCAGGGATGGTGTTATCCAGGAGAAAGCCCAGAAATCCTCCAACAAACATGTCTGTGGTCAGCAACACCTGGATGACCTGGTCCAGCTGGAGAATGCCTATAATGAGACAAAAGTGACAGGTTCACAGAACCCTGGGTCCCTGCTGGCTCCACAACCAGAGTGGTGACTGTGTAGGGGACAGAGTGGAGTGACAAAATGGAGAGGTGAGGAGCAATCACCTGTCTGCAGCTTCTCGGGGTTCTTCTTCACCCAGTTGGGAATGGTGAGGCCACAGTAAATGGAGAAGCCAAAGACAAAGAGGTTCCTGGATGAGTTCATGTCCACGTACTGCAGGAGGAAGGCCCAGAGAGAGGTGCTGAGATCACTCCTTCACCACCTTTCAGAAGGTTGGACATCTCTGGCTATTTCTCTCTTCCATTTGGGAGCAGTGTGGTTCCAGGCCAAGGATTCCCTTCTCCTCCCCAGCCCCTGTTCCATTCTGCCCATCTCCATCCTCTGGGCTCCTGCTACTTTTCTGAGGCAACTCGCCCATCTCACCTGCAGAGTGGAGATCCCCACGGCACTGATGATCCCGAACATGACAAGGAACATGCCCCCAATCACTGGGGTTGGAATGGTGACAAACACAGCCCCGATTTTCCCCAAAACACCCATCAGGAGCAGCACGAAGCCTGCTGTGACGATCACCATCCTGCTCCCCACCTGTGGCAATCAGGGAGAGGGGGATAGAGAACCAGGCAGGCCAGACGTCCCAGAGGCCTTGTTACAGGTCACCTTGAGCATTGCTGAGATGGACTTTCAGGATCAGGGACATACTTCATACCCTCTGCTCCCAAATGGGGTTGGAGAGAGAGAAAATGAAGGCATGACTTTGGGGCCCAGCCTCTGCCCTCACCTCTCCACTCTGTCACTCTCATACCTGTCTTCAAGTGCTGGACCAAATGCTCTCCCCTAGGAAGCCCACACATGAGGGGATTAGTCTCTCTGGAGTGGCAGTGGCCCTGTGCTTAAGAATGGGGGTTTGAGAGCCAATCTCAGCCCTGCTTCTCACTGAAGGCCGTTACCTGATTTGCATAGAGATCCCCGAGTGGCAAGGAGTCTTGGAATGCTAAAGAAATGTGTTTGGCTACCTGCTTACAATTGCTATTAGATCTTGAAATAAAACACAGTTTCTACAAAGGCTTAAAAAATAGCTCACCCTGCGGTGAGTATCTTGGACTTTGGTCAACATCCACCCCATCACATAGCTGGTCTCAGTGCTGGGGCACACAGCTGCCACCCTGCTGTCATTACCAATGGTTGTGCTAATCAGGGCTCACAACTGGGGTTTGGGTGACAACTTGTATCAGTGAGGCTGAAATGACCTCTGAAAACAATCTGTATGATACTGCAGTGGTATATATGTGTCATTATACACTTGTCTAAATCTGCAAGATGTACAACACTAGGAGTGAATCCTAATGTAAACTGTGGATTGTGGGTAGTGATGATGATGTCAGTTCATCAACCATAACAGATGTACCGCCAGAGTGGCGGAAGGCCATTATGCCTGTGTGGCAGAAATGGGTCTCATTATCTCTCACTCATTTTAGCTGTGAACCTGAAACTGGTTGGAAACAAGTCTTCAAATAATGACCCTCCAATTTGGGGGATTCCATATCATTCTTGGAAGTTAGGGCTATATTACAAATATTCTCATCCTCATAAGTCCAGTGTTGATGAATATATTTAGATAGTTCTTGAATCTGTTACTCATTCCCGTGTACCTACCCCCAGACCCTAACAGATACTATAATATAGTTTCAGTCTTGCAAGATGAAAAAGTTCTAGAGATATGTCATATAACAATTTGAATATGATAAACACTACTGAATTGTACACCTAATAGCAGTTACCAGAGTAAATTGAATGTTTAGTGCTTTTTACCACAATTAAAACCTTTTGAAAAGATACTCCATCCTCAACTAAAGTCCATCAATGCAGTGATAAAGTAGCTGATTGTACACTTGCCTATTTTACCCATTCCAGGCAAGATGCTTATTTATTTAACTGTCTTCATTAGAAATTCTTACCACATCAAAGAACGTTTTGTTTTCTTTACAGCCTTGACAATTAGCTGTGAGAACAGAGGCATGACTACAAGCACCATGGATAGATGTGTCGGGGTCAACCCATGTCCTTTGCACTTGCCACTAGTCTCCTAAGGATGGAAGTCATTCCCCAATCTTATTACTGCACACACTTTGCATACAGCCCTGGGCCGTTTTAGTCTCACGGATGACATATGGCTGGAAGCAGGACATCCTACAGAACTGACAGGAGAATTCTGGCCTTTAATCTTATTTCCCCCAAGACTTGGAGAGAATCAAGAAGTTGTGGGAACTCATTGCTGGAGAGGCACAACACGGGGCAGTACCTCAAAGGGCCACCAGGGGGCACGCGAGTCCATAAAAGCGAGTGGTCTTAGCACCTTCACCTCTTTCCCAGTTTATGGGTCTTATGCTTGATGTGTAGCCGTGTTTTCATCTATGTACCTTTATTTCCTACTTTCACCCTTTCCTCTGATGACCTTAGCCTGGAAAAGATGTCCAGAAAAATGGCCTTTTTTTTCTTTATTGAGATAATTTTTTTTGGCATGAGATTTATTCCATTTAGTGGGAAAGGAAATATCTGCTGCTTTGTACTTATGTAGCACTGTACCATATTTCTGCATGGGTTAATGGTCCTCCTGTGGAAAATGTTCCCCTCACTTGCATGAATGGCTTTGAACTCTTACAGAGTGGGTGTCATGGAACATAGGACTTGCTGTAGGGTTGGGTGCTGGCTCAAACATTTGCTCACAGATTTTAGCTCCAGCTGTGCCAGAGGTCATACAGGGCACAGAGGAAGATAGATCTGATGCTATAAAGATTCAGTGCCTTCAGGATGCACATGAGCCACTGAGGGAGCCATAAGACAGGGCAAGTCAGGGTGTGGGGGGAGGAGGTGCTGTATTTCTCCTTGGATCACAGGACTTGCTCTGGGACCACTGCCAGAATTCACAGAAACATACGGAAAGCAACAAAGCAACACTATGGTTTTCTAAGTCACTTTATTTTTTGGCAGCAGGGATTGAACTCAGGAATGCTTACCCACTGAGCCACATCCCCAGCTCTCTTTTATGTTTTTATTTTAAGACAAGTCTCACTAAGTTGCTTAGAGCCTTGTTGTTGCTAAGGCTGGCTTTGAACATGATATCCTCCTGCCTCAGCCTTTCAAACCATTGGGATTACAGACTGTGCCACCGCACCTGGCTCTAAGTAACTTTAGAAAACATCATTCTCAAGAGTTCTTGCTGATCTGATTGACCTATAGTGTAGAAAATGGGGAGCCATGAGAAGTAGATGGGCAAGATCCTGAGAAGACAGGATGGAAGGCACTACTTTAGCATCCAGGTGGGAGATGATCAGGCTGTGGCACTGGGGAAGATGAAAGGAGACAGGAAGGGGCCATGGGGAGAAATCAGAACCAACAGGTGAGCAAGAAGCTAAGGAGGACATGCCAGTGGGGTGAAATAAGACAAGGATGGCAGGAGAAGTCAGATAGGGCATGCGTTGGGCTTCCCAGAAGTCACTGTGCGTGAAGTGCCTTGGGGACATCAGGAGGCTGCCATGCACAGGGGATCACTCAGGTCTGTAGGTAAGGAAGCCCCCACCTAAACTTCAGAAAGGAAGGACTCTCTCCAGTACCCACCACTGACAGAATAGACTTTTTGCCTGTGGATGGCCACAGTCCAACAAAGTCAAGGACAGAAAGTGGAATCATGGGCCCTGCAGAGGCACCTGTCATAATCCTCAAACCTGCGAATACATTGCCTCTAATGGCAAAAAAAGTCTTTTGAATGTTCATCATCTCTAGCAATTAGAGAAATGCAAATTAAAACCACACTGAGATTTCATCTCACTCTAATCAGACTGGCAATTATCAAGAATATGAGCAACAGTAAGTGTTCGCATGGATGTGGAGCAAAGAAGTATACTCATATATTGCTGGTGGGATTGCAAATTGGTGCAACACTGGGAAAAGCAGTGTGGCGATTCCTCCAAAAACTTGTACTGGAACCACCATTTTACCCAGTTATCCCACTCCTTGGTGTATGCCCAGATGATGTAAAATCTGCATACTATAGTGATGTGGCCACATCAATGTTCATAGCAGCCCAATTCACAATGGCTAAGCTATGGAACCAACCTAGGTGCCCCCCAATAGATGAATGAATAAAGAAAATGTGATCCACGTACACAATGGAATATACTCAGCCTTAAAGAAGAATGAAATGATGGCATTTGCTGGTAAATGGATGGAACTGGAGATTATCATGCTAAGTGAAATCAGTCAATTGCCAAAATCCAAAGGCTAATGTTCTCTCTGATACACAGATGCTGACTCCCAATAGGCAGGGGTGGAGGATAGTGGAGGTTTATTGGACTGGACAGGGGGAATGAGGGTGGGGGAAGGGGGATGGGAATGGGAAAGACAGTAGAATGAATCTTATATAACTTTCCTATGTTCATATTTGAGTACACAACCAGTGAAACTCCACATCATGTACAACCACAAGAAGGGGAAGTTATACTCCATGTATGTATGACATATCAAAATACATTCTACTGTCATGTATAGCTAAAAAGAACAAAATAAAATAAAATAAGAAGATAATAAGTTTGGGTTGTTTGAAGCCATCACTTTGTGCTAATTTGCTACAGAAGCAACAGGAAAGTAGCAGGTACGATGGCAGATTCAGGTACCCAGCCTGTCCCTAGGAGACACCATCAGGAGACTTACCTTGGTGATCCCCAGTGCCCCAACATTCTCGCTGAAGGAGGTGGTGCCATTTCCTGTCCCCCAGGCTCCTGCCAACAGGCAGCCAAGACCCTCGATGCCAATGCCGCGGTTGATGGCGTGCTTCGGAGGGGGTGGGGCTCCCACCAGCCGGGCACAGGCATAATAATCACCCACAGACTCCACCATGGAGGAGACCACCCCAGCAATGATCCCAAAGACTCCAGCCAGGCTGATGGTGGGGCGGCCCCATTGTCCTGAAAATGCAGTGCAGGGGGAGTGTCCAGTCAGAGGAGGCTGAGGAAAACCACATCATTTCCTGGCTAGAGGGCTTTCTGGGAGACCGTAAGGAGTTGGCAGCTCTTACAACAACTTTGGCTTTGCCTGGATTCCTGCCCTGCCATTCCTCCTGAGTCTTATCAGATGCCCAGAACTTGAGGTCACTGTGCACAGAAAGAAGCAGAAATGGCCTTTTTCTAGGGAGGCCTGAAGGTTTTGGAGACTGGGATTCTTAAGGGAGGCCCTAGTCCATATCCCTGAGGACAGGTTGGCCCTTCCTGGACACCTTGGATACTTTGACACCATGAGGCAAAACCAAAGGGAAAAGGGGAGCAGAGGTAGCCTAAAGGATTCCCTGGCCTCCCCAGAAACGCTCTGATTCAGTCCTGAGCCTCCCTTGCTTGAGATCCACTGAATCCATGAGCAAACACAAAGGTCCAAGTGGAGGCTAGGCCTCTCTCTTTCCCACCTCTACCCACCCCCAGGCTTAAGGTTCTGGGCAATGTGGTGGACAAGGGATGTAGCCCAGCTTAGGGAAGTCTGGGAGTGCCAGCCTTTGTCCACCACCCAAGGAATTCTTATAACAACCTGGAGTCTCTTCTCCTGTAGGAAGGAGTCAAATATGGACTCCCTGGGGCCTATCTCTCCTTATCAATCCCTCCCCCAGCCTTGTTCAACTGTCCATCCCGTGACCTGAGCCACACAGATCCAGTGGCCCAAGCTAGAAGGACACCTATCTTCTCCTTACCTGGGTAAGGGATGCGGAACCAAGGGGCCTGGCGCAGGACATTGCTTTTGGTGTCAGTGCGGGCCAGGTACCCATAGTCAGTGGGGGACGAGGGGAGAGTGTTGGTGACCGTGAGCACGAAGCAGATGAACCAGGAAATGCAGAGAGCCAGCAGCACCTGCCAAAGGGAGTCTCCCTTCAGCTCTGCCAGCTCCTGCCCCCTTTCCTCCCTCAGGAGGGGTCCAGAAACATGCTCAGATGAGCAAGTGCTGGGTGACCACGCTGCTAGGGACAACAGGAACCTGCTGTGTCCATGGAGAACTTAGCACATTAAAGAAACAGGCTGGAAATAGAAGCACAGAACAAACTATGGGAGGAGACTATGGGGCAGGAAAATCCAGCACACTGGGCACAGCATGGAGCAGAAGGATTCCCACCTGCTCTCTCTCCACTGATTGCTGATTCTTAGCTCATGGGCCTTTCCAAAACAGGCAATGGGCCAGATCTGGCCTTAGTTCAGCCACCCTCGATCTATTGGATTTGAATGAGCTTATTTTACCTCCTCTCTTTACCTGGGAGCAAAGCCTGGGTGCAAACCCTCTGAGACTTAGTTTTCTCATCTCTACCATGGAATTACAATCACTGTTCTGCAGAGCCTGAAACAAGGCCTGAAAGTGAGGTCCACAGGTATATCAATTATATATTTGGTGGTGGGACCCCAGAACTCCATATTCTTAGTGAATTCTCCAAGTTTTTCACATGCACACTGAATTTTGAAATCATTGGACTGCAGGGTTATTGAAAGATCAACAAGATCATATGTGAAAGTTTCTTTTTACCTTGAGAAACACAGTTCTCAGTTAAACCTGAAGACACAGTCATGGTGACAATTACACACTGGACAGCGTGGTGTGAAATCAACAACGAAGGCTCTGGGAAGGTATGCGCCATCTTGCTCACCAGCAGTTGGATTGCCTGTGAGCCATTGGGAAAGACCCTGATCTAAGCAATTTGGCTCAGCAGGCTCCTTCAGACCCTTAGTTTTACATCATTAGAGGTGAACCTGGCTGTCTCTATCAGTACCTTGTATGAGGACAAGAAGACACAACTGTGCCCAGAACAGTGACTAGGGCTCCTGGGAGAGAAGCCTGTGAAGAAGGACCTAGAATGCAAGGCCACCAACTGCCGGGAAGTACACCCCCAGACCTGGGACTCTTTCTTCCTCCTAGGAAGAGGCCACCACAGATGGAGGAGCTTTGATTTGGGGGCCACCTGGGCACAGGGAAGTTGCCGACAATCTCCAGGTACATCAATTATGAATGGAAGAGGGTGGGTAAGAGGGGCTTCTTACAGGGAAGACCTGAAAGAGGTAGAACTTGGAGGTGTGACACTTCTTCTCTCCACCATACACAGGCACAGGCACCGGGATGTTTTTCAGGAATTGAGAAAACAGCATGATGAGGAAGATGGTCCTGAAACAAACAAGCACACCCAAGCTGGAAAGTGGGCTTATCCTGAGCAGGGGCTCAGGAGGCTTTGGGGGTGGACTGAGGAGCTGAGCCACCAGGTGTCTCTGGGACCAATGTCCTCACCAGGCGGGGCTCCAGCTGGTTGCCCTCTGCACCATATGTAGATACCTTCTATCTCTGAAAAGAGGTCCCTGTTGGAACTACTTGTGGCTGAAGAGGACTCGTGTGATAGGATGCCATTGTTTCTGGTGCATCTGAGAGGAACAGGCTGTTGACAACAGACAGAGTCACTGAGGCCCATAGGGACTGTCATATCTCTCAGGCAGGACTGGTGCAGGTCTGATGATTCCCACACCTCACCTCAGACCACAAGAGGCAGAGTGAATGACAGTGTTGAGAAACTGATGTGACTCCATTTTTGAGAAACCAGCCTCTACCTCAGAGCAAAGCCTGTCCAAGGAAGGGGGCATGACCCTTGTCCTTGGAAAAAGCCACAGAGCACTTCTAGACAGATAGCCACCCTGCTGAGTTATTTGTCTGTAAATAACAGGAGAGATCTGTGGTGCCAGGTGTCCCTGACTCAGTCAGGCTAGGTGGGGATCCATAGCAACCCTTTAGCAACCAACAATCAGTATGAGACAGAGAAAATACCTGGGATGCCAGATGATCCCCCAGTAGTTTATGGTGGTTGACGACATGTTGGGAAACCAAGTAGTTCAGCACGTACTCCCCTCATGGCTTAAACCAATCAGTTCAAAGGAATCCCCCTCTTGTACTAGCCAATCACCCTTACCCAACTTGTTCCTGTCAGTGTAGTGCTAATCATGTTTTAGAGTTGTTTTGTGATTTTCCTGCAGTGTGTTATGATTTGCTAAGAGATGCTATGATGTATGTGAAGTCCCTGCCTCCCCCAAAGAGTGTATAAAACTGCTGCAAATCCTGGGCTTAGGACCTCTCAGCATCACCAGTTGCTGTGTGCACAGAGGACCGAGCTAGCTCGCAATAAATACTTCTTTGCTGCTTACATCGATCTTGGTCTCTGGTGGTCTTTTGGGGGGTCCTGAACTTGAGCATATCAGTGTCACTCCCAGGTCCCTCCAAAATTGTTTAAATGCCTGAGGCCTCATTTCCTGTTTCCTGATCCTCCCAGCTGACCACCTCTCCTTCACATGCGCACAGCCCCAAAGCCTCCGGGCTGCTTCCTGGTATCATGGACCTTTATCTCTCTTAGACTATAATGGTGAAGAGCTGGGGCCATTCTTTGCACCCTTTCCCAGCTCAATGAAAACTGGCATCCTGGTCTCACATTATTCTTACTGCTGTACTTCCACCAAAGAAAGCATGGCTGGGCCTCCTCCCCAGAAAGTACTTACGTGAAGGAAATCCCCCAGTGGATTCCAGCATCATTGCCAACAGAATCAAAGAGAGGCAGGGCCACCAGGGAAATGGTCGGAGCAATGGTCAAGGGGCCAAGGAAGCGCATGAGAAAGCCGATGAGGCCTGAGAATCCCACCAGTATCTGGATGCAGGAAGCAACCATGATGGCACCCTGCAACTGAAGGGAGAGAGTTGGCCTTGCTCAGCCCAGGCCCCCCAAACAGGCCAAGCTGCTCAGCCTGCTGCTCAGTCTGGTCACCCCTGTGTGTGCATTCAAAGGCAGGGAGGGCAAAGGCAAAGCTAGAACCCAAAGGAACTGAGAGAAGAGACCTCATCTCACTCCTCTCCACTCTCTATTCCAATGGTCTGTTGCACATTTTCATTTAACATGAAAGATTTCAGGAAACAGGCCTCAGGGTTCTTATAAGTCCCAGTCATGGTGATGAAATGACTTGTGACAATTCAGTGTGTATTGAACATCTTGCTGCTATACTCTTCTGTTCTTCTGCTAACTATAGCTGGGGTCAGAAAACTTTTTCTGTAAAGGACCAGTGAGTGAATATTTTAGGCTTGGTGGCCATACAGGCTCTGTTGCAACTTTTCCAGACAAGATGTGAACAAGTGAGCATAGCTGTTTCCAATGGGACTTCATTTATAGACTCTGAAATTTGAATAGCATGCAATTTTGACATGTCAGGGTATAGTATCCTTCTTTGGGGCTTTTAAAAATTACCATGAAAATGTAGAACCATTCTTAGCTCATGGGCTATTCCAAAACAGGCAATGGGCCAGATTTGGCCTTAATTCAGCCACCCTCGATCTATTGGATTTGAATGAGCTTATTTTACCTCCTCTCTTTACCAGCTTGGATGTCATACATTCCTTTTTAATCTTTTAGAAATCATTATTAACTCTTTAGTGTTAATATTTCACATAACAAAGTCTACAGCTAAATAAAATTTTCTTTCCTCCTCCCAAACAATACAATGACTGTAGAAAACTTTAACTTCTATTACCATCTTCTGTTTTCTATGCTATTATTGCCAAGTGTATATTTTTCCACTGTCATTGATTATTATTACGAACTTTCTTATATTTTTGTGCAGTTGCTCCTTACTTACATTTACCTACTACCCTACACTGAACCGTGTCACATTCCAAATTACGATATCAAAGTCCTAGCCCCCAACATTGTGGTATTTGGAAATGGAGGCTTGGGAGGTAACAAGGTTTAGGTGAGGTCAGGGGAGTGAGGCCCCCACGACGGCCTTAGTATCATTATATGAAGAGGAAGATTCTCTTTCCCATGCATCAAAGAAAGCTATGAGAGGACGTAGTTAGAAGGCAGCCATCTGCAAGCCAACAAGAGAGCCCTCACCAGAATCCAACCATGCTGGCAACCTGATCTGAGGCTTCCAGTCTCCATCACTGTGAGAAAATACATTTCTGTTGTTTAAGCCATGCAGTCTATGGTGTTTTTGTTATAGCAACCCAAGCTGACAAATATACCTACACTTTAACCACATGGTCCTTTCTTCACTATTGCTTCTTTCCCACCACTCTTTAATTCAAGATTTAATTTATTTTGCCTGAAGAATTTCTTTTAGTAGTTATTTCAAAGAAGGTCAGTAGTGAATAAACTCTGTCCATCTTTGTTTCACTGAAAATGTTTGACTTTGTCACCAACCTTGTATGATATAGAATTCTATAGTTGGGGACCGAATTCTAGGATGACTGTTTTCTCTCAGCAGTTTGGAAATATTCCATTGCCTTCCAACCTCTGAGGCTGCTTACTGAGAAAGCTGCAGAATGTCCAATTTCTATGCTTTTGTAGGTTGTTTTTCTTTTCTTGTTACTTTTAAGATTTTCTCTGTGTATTTGATGTAGCTGCTTCATTATGATGTGTTCACTGTGGATTTGCTTTTATTTATTCCACTTGGGACTTAATGTGCTTTTTTCCAGAGTATTCCCATCTTTCATCTGTTCTACACTATCAGATGTTCTATCTTTTAATACTATTTACTCTATTATGGCCTTTTAGAACACCAATTAGTTGCAAGAAGACATCTTGTTCTGTTCCACATTTCTTATTCTTTATTTAATATTCCTATTTTTTTTCTCTCTTTCTGTGCTGAATTCTGGATTATTTCCTTATATAATCTTCCAGTTCATTAATCTCCCTGTGTATAAATGCTGTTTGATAATTAAATACATTTTTAAATTGCAATGACTACATCTTTTTATTACTAACATTCTATTGATTTTATTTTCAAATTTCCCTGTTCTTATTCCACTTTATTATTGTGTGTAGTATGGTTTCTAATGAGTCTCAATCCTCTTAAATTAATTTAAACATGTTGACTTAATAGCCTTTCATTTTGTTCAATTACCTCTTGTTTCTGCTGAGTCTCTCTCATAATACATTATTTTCTTTTGTGAAATGCCGACATTTTCACTTCTGAGCTCATCTTCAGGGGATTGTTTTTTCCTGTGGGAGTCTTGTGGAGCTGGGAATGTGGATGATTCCATAGAGTGACTTCACATTTTCTTCTGCTGAGAGCCACAGGTATTTTGTTGACAGGACCTGTCTCCACTCCTGAGTTTGGGAAACTTGCCACCACCCTCATGTGTTGAGAGCTATAGTTTTAAATGCTCAGGCAACTCTGTGTCCCAACACTTCCCACAGACTCCTGGGCAGAATGAGAGAGAGGCTTCCTTTCTCTCTCCCTATCACAAACCTCTGCTCACTGGAGGGACGCCCATCAGGACCCCAGCTGATCATTACAACCCAAACTTCGAGCCTTTGTCCTGTGTCTGGCTTGATTCCTCATCCCACCATTGTAAGCCCCATGCTTCTGACTATGCTTTCCATCCTTGTTTCTAGAAAGAGGCATTGCCCCTTGGCTCTCTGCTCCCATATGCATTTGAAAATACAGTTCATCCATCATTTTTATATGTTGTTACTGTGAGTGGTTCTGTGAGGCCTGAAGTACCAAAACACTGGGAGGTGAAGTTTAAGTGGTCTCATGTTTGGAAAATTGAACTTGCCATTTCCCCACCCCCCCATACACACAATTTGCTACTTTTCCTGCAAGCACTGTCTCTTCAGAACAGAATCACTGTTCATTTTTCCCTCTCCATTGCTTCCGGATCCTCAGCAAGTCATATTCATGTGGCTTTCATCTGTGACTAGACTGGTGATTTACAGTTGGTGTGCTGACCATGGGTGGGTTCCAGCTTTGACATGTGCACAGGTCAATGTAATTTAGTGAGACATGGAGAATCCACCCTCCATCCCAATAGGGTGACCTGGTCAACAAAACCAACCAATTAATCAATTAAGAAAATCAGGTTGATACTTGATGGAACTTTCACTCATTAACAGCACTGACGACCAGAAGAGGGAGCAAAAACTATGAACGAATACTGGGCTTGTGGCCCATTGCATTGAACTCCTCGAGGTGGGAAAGGATGGTGGAGATGAGAGACTGCCTTAGCCCAGGCAAAAGGGGCTCCTGCGCTGGGCTGTGTTTTAGAGCAGGAGTTGGCAAACTTCTTCTGTTAAAAGCTACTCTTTGAAATGCTTTTTTAAATTTTGGGCCATGTGTGGTTTCTGCCACATACACCTTTTCTTAAGCAAACTTTGAAATATAGAGTTTATTCTTAGTTCATGGGCACTTAAAGAAACATAGCCACAGGTGGAATTTGGTCCAAGAACCATAGTTTGCTGATTCCTGCTTTATGAAACTCTACAAGCACACACACACACACACACACAAAAAAAAAAGAAAGAAAGAAAGAAAAAAAAAGAAAAAGAAAGAAAGAAAGAAAAGGAGAGGGAGAGGGAGGGGGAGAGGAGGGGGAGGGGAGGGGAGGGGGAAGGGAGGGGAGAGGGAAGAAAAGAAAATGTATTAAAGAAATTGGAGCTTATCTCTGTCACTTGAACTCTTCCTCCTTGAAAGATTAAAAGTGTTCCCAAGGATGCCCCTCCCCACACTCTATGCTCTCCTCCCCAGCAGCCCCCATCACCTCTCCTGCTCATCATCCTCTTTTATTTTCTTCATGGCACTGTGACTCCCTGACGTTTCCCTCTTGCATCTTCTTATTGGAGCACACCCACTAGAATGCTGGCTTCCTGAGGACAGGATCCTTATCTGTCCACTTGCCCATCACTATCCTAAAGCCCAGATCTTTCCTGGCAGGGAGCTGGATAATAAAGCTTCAGCCAATGAATTGACCCCACCTGTCCCCCCACCCCCTGAACCTCTTACCTCTCGGATCCTCTTCTGCCATTCCTCTGTGAACTCAGGCGAGCTGACATTCACCTGGCTGGCATTGAGTGTCCACTCTGGGCACTTCCAGGATGGAAGAGAGAGCATGGCCAGAGAAGGCGCCACAAAACCAAATGTTGATCCCTGGAGAATCGGCAACCTGGAGGAGCGGGAGGATGCAGTCACTTCCTGAGACCTTCCCCCACAGGCCTTTCCCTGACCCAGAGGGGCCTTTTAAGCCCAAGTTCTAGCTCAGCAGAGAGGCAAACACAACCCCTGCTCTCCCCAGTTTCAGGGAACTCCTGCCAAGCTCCAAGGCAGACTCAGGAACACTCATGTCAAACTTTGGACAGGTAGAAAAGGTGGGCTGGGGAAAGACCACCATTCCCAACCCCAGTATGGAGATGCCAAGCTAGGAGGGAGCCAGGTGTGGTGGCACACACCTGTAATCCTAGCAACTTGGGAGGCTGAGGCAGGAATATCCCAAGTTCAAAGACAGCCTTAGCAATTCAGTGAGGCCCTAGCAACGTAGCCAGATCCTGTCTTGAACACGCTTAGTGGGGCCATTCTCCTCTCCCCACCCTGAAGCCAGCTCCAGACAATCCTGCTCAGACCCCAGATCATAGCACAGCTCACTCCATTCCTTCTCATGCTCCCTAGGTTACTCCCATGTAGACATTTTCATAGCCTAAAATCTGGGTTTCCACATCCCCTTTTGTCCTCAGAAATCAAGGGCAATCCTGTTATGGGCCAGGCTATATGGGAAATAACTAAACAGTCTCCATGTTACCCTGAGACTCCATGTCATATAAGAAATGCTTCTCCCATGGGAACACTTCCCCCTCTGTACCTGTCAAGAGTTGCTTAGCAGAGCATATTTGGCAACACAAAATGGCAATTCTTATACAATGTAAAATTGTTCTCTCTTTGGTTCCCATTTTTCTTGGACAGTGTACACTGTCAGAGATTTATTATCTAGATGTTAGTAACCATTAGTTGTGCTCACCTAGTGTGATTTTGACCCACTTCCCTTCACTTGCTTGCTGCAGTGCCAACCTGGAAAGTCCCACAGGAAATGCCAACATTCCCATCGCATTGTTTAACTAGCGGCTCCTTCTGTACCCCTGCTTGCTTGCAGCTATGTTAACCCAGATGTGGTTTTTGCCTTTAAAGATCCTGAAATGCTCAAGCTCGAGGCTGTTCCTTGCAGAGAGAGTTATGGGTCAGGGGGATGCTGATCACTAGTGATCACTTCTCTGTATGTAGATAGCCTTTGTCCTCATAAGATAAGCATTTACCATGCCCTCAGTGATTCCTTTACTACTTTATGATTATGCTCACAATCCACTGTGTGCACTGACCCCTCTTGTCTTAGCCACTTCTGTATTACTGGGCTCCACCAGGACAGGAATTCCCTCATTCTCACTTCCTTGCCTCCAATGCTGAACTTGCTGCCACTGATATCAGCATTGTGGTTTCTATCATTTTTTTTCTAGTTTTATAGGCATACAAAGAAACCCCAAATGTTAATTTGCACTTCATTGGGCCATGAAAGATGTGCTTCATTCATGTGATTTTATGTCTGTCCAAATATTGGTACCCACTGCCCAAATTCATATATTGAAGCGCTAGCCTGACTTCATGACATTTGGAAGCATAGCCTTGGGAGGTATTTAGGTTTAGATGAAGCCATAAGAGTGAGGTTCCCACAATAAGATTAGTGTCTTTATGAGCAGAGAAAGAGAGATGAGAGCTCTCTCTTCTATATCAGGATACAGCAAGAAGGTGGCTATCTATAAACTAGGAGAGGGCCCACACCAGAGCCCAACCATGCAGATGCCCTGATCTGGGAAATTCAGGCCACAGAACTATGAGGAAATACATTTCTGTTGTTTCAGCCACATAGTCTAGAGTATTTTGTTATGGTGTGTTGAGAGCCACAGCCAAAGGGGCCCTAGCAAACTTCCAGCTGATTGGCTCACAGCAGCCCTAGCAAACTTCCAGCTGGTTGACTCACCTTGGCCCCAGCAAACTTCCAGCTGCCAGCTGATTGGCTCCTCTGCAGTGATGCTCATTGGGCTGTTTCCCCGCCCTTTCAGACCACAGAGATGCTCATTGGGGGACTCTCTTTTGGTTCCGCCGACACGACCCAGCCAATCGGCCTCAAGAGCGGGAGGAGTGGGGGTTGAGAGGCTCCTCGGAAGCTGGTGGTGGCAGTTGGGCTCTGAGGGAATTCCTGAAGAGCTCCGTGGTGTGGTGTGTGTGTTCTAAAATAGACTTTGTTTCTGCTTGACAAGTGGCTTGTGAATTATGCCCAGCCAGACTGCGGCATTTGGTGGCCCGCATGGGGAATGACTGAGGGTAAGTGATAAAGTAAACTGCTCACCCCTGATGGCAGGGTGAGAGGATGGGTAGCCATTTTAAGATTCTTCTTTCATTTTGTTTTGCTTTTGTTTTAAGTTGCCTGTCCCTGGAGATGGGTGAGACAGAAGAAAAAGCACTCACATCTGAGGAAAAACTATTTGTGTCTGAGGAACATATAGGGAGAAAGGACGGATGGATATTTCAGGAGGATAGAAAGGCTGATATAATGAATTTTTGTTCCAATTTTGTTTCATTCTGTTTCGGTTTTGTTTGGCATTATCTTGTGGGGTTGTGTTATACTAGAAATATGGGATCAGAAATTAGTAAAACACAAACCAATAGAGTGTTAAGAAAATTACTAGAGGAAGGAGGCATCTCAGTAAAATCAAGAACTGTCAGGGCATAAGATGGTCGAATCCATTACCAACTTGAACATGACGCCAGCGGATTGGACTAGTATGTGTAAAGCTGTGCTAAATGGAGGTCAATACCTGTTATGGAAGGTTGCCAATGAGGAATTTTGCAAGGAGACGGCTAGGTGAAATGCAGCAGCTGGTTATACTCAGAGAAATCTAGATATGTTGTTAGGAAAGGGACCTTATGAGGATCAGCAGCAACAAATTGCATATGATCCTGGCATATACTCACAAATTGTTGCAGATGTGGTTAGGGCATGGAAGACTTTACAAGGACATGGAGGTTTACAAGGTGAATTATCTAAGGTAATACAAGGAACTAATGAACCTTATGCTGAATTTGTAGATAGGCTTATTCAAACAGCTACCAGAGTTTTTGGGAATACAGAACAAGCAATTCCATTAATAAAACAACTGGCTTATGAGCAAGCGAATTGTTGGTGCAGAGAAGTCATTAGACCATGGAAACATGAAGATTTAAACACATATATTAAATTATGTAGAGACATTAATGAACAAGGGCAAGTCGTGGCAGCTACAGTATAACAGGCTTTAGATGCCAGGCCCAAAATATGGTACAATTGTGAACAAACAGGACATTTTAAAAGGAATCGCCCTATAGGAGGAGGGTTTAACAAAACTAGGTATCAAAGAGTAGAGTACCGGGTATTTTCCCAAGATGCCATAGAGGGAGACATTGGGCTAATGAATGTCATTCTCAAACCACCATAGAGGGTACTCCATTATCAAAAACTGAACAAAGACCAGTGTCTATCCAATATCATGGAGAAAGGCATTGGGCTCCATTGCCAAACAATGAAAATGGGGGCCCAGTGCTTGGGGGCCCATGACCACAAATAAACAGGGCACTGGAGGAACCCAGCAACATCATCAGGGTAGTGCCCAGGACACATTATCCATTAGATCCCTCACTAGACAAATCAGAGGAAGCGCATGATTGGACATCTGTGCCTCCGCCAGAACAGTACTAACTCCAGAGATGGGAGTTCAAATCATTCCCACAGGGGTTAAAGGGCCTCATCACAAAGGAACAGTAGGCTTATTATTGGGACGCAGTTCTTCTACACTAAAAGGAATTATGAAAAGTCCTGGGGTAATTGATCCCAATTATGAAGGTGAAATAAAAATATTATAGCTAGTTCTCAAAGAGGTATATCAGTAATTTCACAAGGAGATAGAATAGCACAGTTATTAACAATACCCAGCCTGCATGATAAATTTTCGAGTCGTACTGTAGAAAGAGGTTCCAGGGGATAAGGCTCCACAGGTGTAGATTGAGCTATGCTGTCTTTAAATTTTTTTCTCACCCAATGCTAAAACTAAATATTCAAGGACATGAATTTAATGGGCTACTGGATAAAGGTGCAGACCTTAGCATCATATCTCGTCAAGAATGGCTGAAACATTGGCCATTACAACAGGCCACTCAAACACTTCAAGACCTAGGAGTAGCAACTAATCCCCATAGAAGTGCAATGGTATTAGATTGGAAGGATCCTGAAGGATGTGAAGGAACTATACAGCCATATGTATTAGATCATCTTCCCATAAATTTATGGGGACGAGATGTCCTAGATCAATTAGGTTTGACATGAACAAATAACATCAATCCAAATGTGCCCACGATTAGGGATAGACAAGGTTTTAGGAAAGAAAAAAGATTAGAACAAGAACAAGGTATAGCAGCACCAATTCAAATAGATGAAGGAATAAATAGACAAGGATTAGGTTTTCAGAAGGGGTCACTGAGACAATAAAAATAACTTGAAAATCAGAAAGACCAGTATGGGTTCCTCAGTGGCCCCCGACTAAAGAAAAGATACAAGTACCCATGACCTGGTCAAACAACAATTAGCAGAGGGACATATACAACCTTCTGTAACTCCCCATCATACTCCCTTTTTTGTAATCAAAAAGAAATCTGGTAAATAGAGATTATTGCAAAATTTAAGAGCCATTAATAATGAGATGGTTATTATGGGACCCGCTCAATCGGGGATTCCCCAATTGTCTGCTTTGCCAAAAACCTGGTATGTATTAGCTATAGATATTAAAGATTTTTTTTTCAATTCCAATTCATCCTGAGGATACTCCATGTTTTGCATTTACTATCCCTGCACTGAATCATGAAGGTTCTGATCAGAGATATGAATGGAAAGTACTCCCTCAATGGATGGCTAACAGCCCAACTATGTGTCAAATTTATGTTAACAAAGCAATCAAGCCACTTAGAAATCAAAATCCTGAACTACAAATATTTCACTATATGGATGATGTATTATTAGCACACAAAGATAAAAACACATTGTAGAACGTTATGCCACACTTACAAATTTATTAAAAAATTATAATCTAGAGATAGCAATAGATAAAGTACAATTAAATTTTCCAATTAATTGTTTAGGAGTTCTATTATCCTCAACCATGATCCATCCACCAAAAATACAAATACAAGTGGATCAACTCAAATCACTTAATGACTTTCAAAAGTTATTAGGAGACATAAATTGGATAAGGCCTTATCTAGGCATACCAACAGGAGAGTTGGGATCTTTATTTGATGTCCTAAAAGGTCCATCAGATCCAAATTCACCCCAAATGTTAATGCCTGAAGCAAGAAAGGCATTAAAAATTATTGAAACATATATGGAAAATATGCATTTGGATAGAATTGATATAAGTTTGCCTTTATTATTTATTGTACTACCAACAAAGAATATTCCTACAGGAGTATTTTGGCAAGAATGTCCATTATTGTGGATACATTTATCTTATTCTCCTAACACTATTCTTACTAGGTATCCTGAGGCTGTAGGACAATTAATACTCAAAGGAATAAAAGCAACAAAGGAAGTGTTTGGAATTTCTCCCAATAAAATTATTACTCCATATACTATGAATCAAATTGATGAGTTAGTTAATGAGTTAAATACTTGGGCAATAATCATGTGTAAATCTAATGTTTCATTTGATAATCACTTACCATCTAATCCTTTGTTGTCTTTTTGGTCTTCACATCCTGTAGTTTTTCCAAAAATGACAAGAAAAACACCTATCATGAATGCTGCAAATATATTCACTGATGGGTACAGCAGCGGTAGTTACCCCTGATCAAAGTTTTACATTTTTAGTACCCAAACAATCAGCTCAAAAGGTAGAGCTTAATGCAGTATTACAAGCTTTTGTGATGTTTAAAGATTCTGTATTTAATTTATTTTCCAATAGTCAGTATATAGTTAATGCTATAGTATCCCTTGAAGATGCTTGTAGGATTTCCCCTTCCTCTACTGTTTTCTCTTTCTTTTCCACTATACAAAGTCTAATCTGGGACAGAAAAGATCCATTCTTTATAGGACATATCAGGGCAGATACAGGATTGCCTGGAGCCCTTAGTTTGGGCAATGATTTGGCAGATAAAACTACACATAACATACATATTTTCTCTACAATAGAAGAAGCTATAAATTTTCATAAAAGGTTCCATGTCAACACTAGTACTTTATAAAAGCATTTTAAAATAACTAAGGTACAAGCTAGACAAATAATAAAACAATGTCAAAATTGTGTGACCTTTTTACCACAAGTTAATCTTGGAGTCAATCCTAGAGGACTGATACCTAACCATATTTGACAAATAGACATCACACACTTGCCAAAATTTGGAAAATTTAAATATTTGCATGTTACAGATGATACTTCTTCTGGATTTTTCATAGGCTCCCTTCATACCGGAGAAAAACTAAAGATATTATAATTCATTGCTTACAGAATTTTGCCACTGTGGGTGTTCCAAAACAGTTAAAAACAGAGAATGGTCCTAGTTTTACTTCTACCTCTTTTAAACAATTTTGCTCATCATTTAGCATTACTCATATAACAGAAATCCCATACAATCCACAGGGACAAGACATAGTTGAAAGAGCTCATCAAACTATTGAAATGTACTTATTAAAGCAAAAAGAGGGAATTGGGCAGGGGTATATATCCCCCAAAGATAAACTTAAAATAACCCTTTTTACTCTAAACTTAAAATTTGGATTCATCAGGACTTAGTGCTGCAGAAAGACTTATGTATCCAAAAAATGTACATAAGCCTAAGGTACTTTGGAAGGATATTTTAACAGGACAATGGGAAGTTCCTGACCTAGTGATTGTCTGGAGTCGGGAGTCTGTTTGTGTGTTTCCACAGGGAGACCAGCAGCCTATTTGGATTCCAGAGAGATTAACTAAAGTAATTTCTACAGACCAAAAAGAAGATGATTTGGCTCATATCCATAACAGCTGATATCCAGAACTCCAGTTTGGCTACCCTTACATCTGTGACAGAACCAGGATGCTTTTTTCAATATCTATTTTATTATTGCCCTTTCCCACATCATGAAGTTCTATTTTGTTTTTTGAGCTTATACAGACCTAGGTTAATGTTTTGCTGATCAGTTCTATTTTTTGACTATAGAGTTTTTAAACATTGCAATGGAGATTTCACCTGTAAAAAGTTATAAGGCCTTTACTATTATATTATGTGTTGTATGTATTATATTATGTGTGAACACTTGTGTTTTATGTTGTATGTTTTTTATGTACGTATGTCCATATACCATATATGATGATCGCTCAAGAAAAAATGGATCCAAATATTTTTTTTTAATTTTTATTCACATGATTTAAATGGTTTAATTTAAATTGGGTAAACAGCTGTTGAGGATTGTTTTAATATGTGAACAGAAAAGGAGGTTAGCAGATCTGTTTGTTTACTTTCACCTTTCCTTTTCATTATATTTAATAATTCTGTTCAGGATAATGTAAGTTTTTCAGAAAATTGTTTTCTTTTAGTGCCTGCTGGAATGTTACATGATTTTTCCTTTAGCCATTATTGCCAGAATTCCTATCTTCATCCCAGTGCCGGTGAAGATAAAGATAAAACCAAACTACAGCTTCTGTAATAGCTATCACTGAACTGCTTGCAGAACTTGCCTTGCCTATGTGTCACTTGTATGCATTGTGAACTCACCTGTATGCATTGTGAACTATCTGTTGGTGCAGCGACTTGTGGAAGTGCCGGGGTATTTTTGCTGATGGTGTCATCAGTGGTACAATTTTTCGAAAAGGAGCCATTAATTGGCTTGTTGTATCATCCTCCCTTCTGCTTGTGATGGTTGTTCAGCTAGAATTTGGGGGCCAACAGAGTTGAGGCAAAGAACCTCACCCCCCACACACACACTGGTACAAAGGCCTATCCACAGGTGTGGCTGTATGCTGGACCAGTAGTCAATGACGGGTAAGATCCAATTGCAAAGGTACCAACCTAAGACAGGAGGCTGACACCTTGAGATTAGCTCATCTGATGACGGGTAAGGACCATATGTAGTATTGGACATCCTAAGGCAGGCAAGGTCCCTAAGCCACATGCTTGTTGTTTAAACAGAGAGGGGGAGATATTGAGAGCCACTGCCGAAGGGGCCCCAGCAAACTTCCAGCTAATTGGCTCACCGTGGCCCCAGGAAACTTCCAGCTGATTGGCTCACCGTGGCCCCAGCAAACTTCCAGATAACAGCTGATTGGCTCCTCCACGGTGATGCTCATTGGGCTGTTTACCCACCTTTTCAGACCACGGAGTTGCTCATTGGGGGGCTCTTTTGGATCCGCCCACGCGACCCAGCCAATCAGCCCCAAGAGCGGGAGGAATGGAGGTTGAGAGGCTCGCCAGAAGCTGGTGGTGGCAGTTGGGCTCTGAGGGAATTCCTGAAGAGCTCGTGTGGTGCAGCTTGTGTGTTCTAAAAATAAAGTTCATTTCTGCTTGATAAGTGGCTCGTGAATTGTGCCCAGCCAGACTGTGGCAATGGTGGCCCAAGATCACCAAGACAGCTTCCACAGGAAACAGATGCCACTTCATCTCTTTATACTTGCCCTTCTTCCCTGTACTACGGGACTCATAAGTATACCTGCTTCAAGTCCTTTCATGAGAATTATGTGTTTTACAAACCATATGGTACTTGTGCACACATCACCTTACTGTTATTATCACACAGGAGGAGGAATGGACAAGGTCTTGGGTTGGAGGAAAGAAGGTGGCACCAGAGTTCAGGCTGAAGCTCCACATCACCAAATTGAATCATGGAACTGACCTGGGGCTCATCATCACCACCACTTTGTCACCTACAGTTTCCCCTTATTTCTCTCCATTCCAGAGGGATGAGGGTTGAAGAAATCAAAGGCAAGTATGCCTCTGAAATCTCAGAGGACATGAAGTGAAGCATGTGACCTCCCTTGCTGGTCTCAAAGAGGCCAAGGAAGCCTGATACAAGGCAGTGGGGAGCTGGGCAATGACAGAGATGGGGTGCTCTCATGGTAGCTTGGACAATGACCAAACACATCAGATACATTTCCTCCAAATTTCATTAATGCACCCAGGGAATGCATGGAATACAAACATTTCAGCAGCCTTCTAAGATAGAAACTAAAACTAGCAGTATGATTGCACCATTAATGAGGATGACTGAGGAGGAATTCTTGTTTATCTGCTGCACACTTTGCCCTGCAGATCAGAACTTGAAAGGTGACTTCATTAATTAGCTATCCCAAGTCCATGATATACTGCCATAAAAAGTAGTCCATCATACAATTCTCCCTCCCCGGCACCTTCCCCTGGCCTCTCTTGATGCTCTAACTTCAATGTGAATAAGATCAATCTAGGGTTCTGTTCAAATTTCCAGAATCCTGAGAGGATTCTGACCTTGCAGTGGGCCTCAGGGAGGTCCAGAGAGGTGCCCTTTGAACAGGCACTTCAGATAACTTTGATGCCGTTGTCCACATGACAAGATGACAGTCTTGGCTCATGACATTAGAAGGAAAGGAGATCCTGCAGAGAGTTCCAGAATTCAGAATTTCACAGCCACTTAACAAAAAGGATAAGTGGGTGGAGAAGGATAGGAGTGCTGGAAACTGTCCAAGATGAAGGAAACGAGGGGTCTTTTGCAAACCACACTGAATGATATTGGCTTTTGGGTAAAAATGCCAGTTTGTACACTTGCTCCTCTTGAAACCCCACCAAACTTCACATTAAATGTATTTTATAAGCAAAAGTCAAAGGATAAAGAAAATGAAGCAGGAAGCAATTGCACTAAAATTTTGACAGCAGAAAAACAGGTGTAGAGTGAAAACTGATGTAACAGCCCTGCAGAGAAGCATCCTATGCCAGCAAGAGATAAACACTAACATTCTGAAGAACCCACAAAGTCTCCAGAATGATTCTCCAACTAAGGATAAATGTGGTTCTAAAACAGGTTAAAGTCTTTTTAAAGTACCAGCTCTCCCATCATGGAAAAGGGAAAAAAAGGGTCTCTGTGCTACAAGAAAACAGGCAGAACTGGAAGTGGTTGACCAGTCAAAACACAGACATTTCATTCAATGTATGCAGACTGCACATGGAAACTCCCAGCTCACATTCCCACGTGGCTTCCAGAATACTTCCAGCCAGAGCTTCCCCCTCTAGGCAAGAGACTAGAAGATTTGGGGGAGATAATATGACAGCATGAGACAAAAGAGACGGCAAATATTGGGTTTCCCCAGGGAGATCCTTGTTGAGAGCCACAGCCAAAGGGGCGCCAGCAAACTTCCAGCTGCCAGCAAACTTCCAGCTGCCAGCTGATGATTGGCTCACAGAGGCCCCAGCAACATCTAGCTGATTGGCTCCTCTGTGGTGATGTTCATTGGGCTGTTTCCCTGCCCTTTCAGACCACGGAGCTGCTCATTGGGGGACTTTTTTGGCTCCGCCCACGTGACCCAGCCAATCGGCCTCAAGAGCAGGAGGATTGTGGGAGGAGGTGAGGCTTGTGTGGGTGAGAGGCTTGTGGAAGCCGGTGGTGGCAGTTGGGCTCTGAGGGTTTTTTCCTGAGGAGCTGTTTTGTTTGGCGTTTGTAGTTCTAAAAATAAAGTTAGTTTCTTTTGACAAGTGGCTCCTGAATTGTGCCCAGCCAGACTGCGGCATATCCTGATGCCTTTTTTTGAGGCAATGCTGGGGGTTGAACCCAGAGCCTCAAGCACACTAGGCAAATCACCCTACCACTGAGCTCCACCCTCAGCCCAAGATGCCATTTTTTAAGACTACAGTGTGAATTGTGACCTCTGCATTTGGGCTAATATCATGCTATAGTGAATGGCACAGGGAACAAGGCCTATTCTCAGACTTGAACTTTTAGTTGACCTTTTAGGACCTCAGTAGTAGATATGAGCAGATGCTACAAGGGTCACCAGATAACCAAGAGAATATGAATGACAAAGACCCAAATAAAAAGACAGATAAAAGTAGCTTCTCCTATAAGAAGGTGATACCTTTTAAAAATCATACATCATTGAGATATTAAGAGAAGATTTTTGACATTCATACATCAAGAACAGAATGCATAAAAATGGAATACAGTATTCAGAGAACAAAAAGAACTGTTAACAAATTATTGAAGAAATAAACTCAAGGTAAGATATAGAAAATAAATTTGATTGAAATTTCCCATTGCCAAAGACCAAAAGATACAGAGATGTAAATAATAATTTTTTTTAAAGATAAGAAAGTTAAAGGACTAGTCCAGAGAGTCCAATGTATAAAATCATAGGAGTTTCAGAAAGAAACTCAAGTAAACAAAGGACAAATATTTACATATTGAAAGAGACTATTGAATACAAGGCACTCTGGCAGAAAATTAATTTATGCCATGAGACATAATCAGATATTCATAACACAGAATTATAAAGCAGATACTTCAGCTTCTAGGAGTGGGAATGGGACAGAGTATTATTATCTAGGGCCTCAGAATTCTTAAATTCACATGGAAACCTAAAAGTCAGTGTGATGATATTTTCAAAATTCAGAAAGAAAATGACTCCCAACCTAAAATTCTATACCTAGCTGAGCTGTCAATCAGATGTGAGAGTAGAATCAAGATATTTTTCTACCTTGGAAAACTTGGAATAGAACCACCATTTGACCCAGCTATCCCACTCCTTGGTTTATACCCAAAGGACTGAAAAACAGCATACTACAGGGAATACACCCACATCAATATTTATAGCAGCACAATTCACAATAGCTAAATTGTGGAACCAACCTAGATGCCCTCCAATAGATGAATGGATAAAGGAACTGTGGTATATATACACAATGGCATATTACCCAGCATTAAAAGAGAATAAAATCGAGGCATTTCCAGGTAAATGGATGGAATTGGAGAATATAATGCTAAGTGAAGTTAGCCAATCCCAAAAACCCAAAGGTCGAATTTTCTTTGATAAGTGGATGCTGATCCATAATGGGGGAAGGCATAGGAAAAATGGAGGAACTTTGATTGGGCAAAGGGGAAAGAGGGGAGAAGAAGGGGTATGGGTGCAGGAAAGATGGTGAAATGTGATGGACATTATTACCCTAGGTACATGTATGACTGCACATATGGTGCAATGCTACACGGTGACAATCAGAGAAATGAAAAATTGTGCTGCAATTGTATATGATGAATCAAAGTGCATTCTGCTGTCATATATACCTAATTAAAATAAATAAGTAAATTTTTTTAAAAAAGATATGTTTGTATATGTAGTCTCAAAAAATTTACCTCCCATGCATTCTCTCTCAGGAGATTATGTATTACACCAAAATCAATTCAAAACAAAACAAAACTGAAGAAAAAACCATGGAAGTAAGAGAGCCAACACAGAACTGGCATGAAGTAAATTTTCAGGATGAGGGTGAAGAGGCATCTCGGGTTGACAGTTGAGCACCAGGAGCAGACAGCAACTATTCTAGATTATAGCTAGGAAAGACCTCCCGAGAGATGGCTGATCAAGCACCTGAACTTGAGAGACAACTTGATGTGAATCAGACTTTTTAAAGAAGAGATTTAGACAAAAGGCAGATCATTTAGAGTTGAGTTATAGATAAGCACACAAAATATTAAGCATATTAAAAACAAAAAAATATGTTAAGTCCAGGGAAAACAAAAGGCTGGCCAGAAAGTCACCTAGTGATTCAGTTCTGAATGGCATCATAGTCCTTCTCATGGAAACACTGAAGACTGCTCTCTTTGGGGAAGGCAGGACAGGAGGAGGAGGGGAAGATGCTTATTTGTCAGGGGAGTGAAGGGTTGTGAAGGAAAGTAAAATGATAATCATCCTATTGGGACATCAATCAGTAATGCCTAAAATGGAAGCGTGTTATCTAGAGACTTGGAGGCCAACAGCTAAATAATCAGCCAAGAAGGGTAGAAGCTTGCCTCTGCCTAGAGGAAAGGGACAGAGACCTCTAGTGGGGAGGAGAAGCCTGTTTGTCTGCTTTCTTTAAACCTACCACTACCCTCTACCCTGAGGGTACTCCTAAGGCCCCCAAACTGGCAATGCATAGGAAGCCTTTGCACCCCTCTGTTGGGCTGCAGAAGCAGGATGCCCAGCCCTTTTGTTTTCATGGACTCTTCTGTCTGCACAAAGAAACAGAAAGAAAAAACAAAGAGAAAAAGCAGGTGAAGTTTCAGAGTGCAGAACCTTGGCAGTTGTCCAGGCTGGGACGTTGAGCCTTGAGCGGGGCCACCCCATACCCCTTCCACAAAGCACAGTGGCAGCTGCCCCACTTTTGCCCGCAGGCACAGATTTAAAGGGCACTGATCATAAAACCAGCCTTGACACTTGTCTAAATATACTTTGTTCAGTTCTTATTTTTCCCAGTTATAAAATAATAATACAGGTACTTTGAAGAAAGGTAAATGACAGATTAAAAGTGAACTTAAACCCTATTACTCAAGAACAACTATTAATTATTAGTTCTTTTTATCTGTAACTTGATAAGCCTTACCATGCAGATAATACAGACCATTTATGTCCCAGAAATAAGCTTCGACATTTTTTCCAGCCTTTTTTCTATCTTTGAATAGGTAAATGTTTACAACTTTCATATCCATAATGACATTGATCACTATAATAGTGAGAAACCTGAAGCAATTCCTTTAATAGGAACTGGTTAAGTAAATTAGGATATATTTATTCTGTAGAATGCTAAGTGACCAGTTTCTCAAAAGTGCTATTGCAGGAAGGTGTTTATCGAAATTGAAAGATATTTATAATGCATCACATATGTCAATTGAGGCACTGTCATTCACCACAGTTAAAATTTTTTAAAAAGTACTTTGAAAGAGGGGATAGTACAAAACACACACACACACACACACATATATATTACTTTGAAAATTATAAATTATAAAATTATATATATATAGTACTTTGAAACAGGGGACAGTACAAAATTATATATATACATATATATATGTGTGTGTCTATTATATATATATATATATAATTATATATATATATACCCACACATATATATGGATTAGGGGAAATATATATAATATGCTTTTATTTTAGCTTGAAAAATAAATTTTCTGAATCAGGCACTGAGCTGAGCACTTTTATAAACATTATCTAACTTAATTCTCAAGGCTTAGGGAAATATAAACAGTTGTTGCTTGCATGAGTTCTCTGGGAGAAAACAGATGGAAATGTGGCCAGGGATTTGGAGAACAAAGGGCATTAAGACCCCATTATGGTAGAGCGATCTCCTAGCACGAGTGAGGCTCTGGGTTCGAACCTTAGCACCATGTAAAAATAAAATAAAGATATTGTGTTCATCTACACTAAGAAATAAATATATATTTTTTTTAAAAAGACTCCACTAAGCAGGCCCTATGCTCTGTGCACCTAGTAACCTGGGGAGGACAAGCCCTTCACAAGGTTCAGGGTTGAGAGGTGTGCAGTTTAAAGGCCTTGTGGGTAAATAGGA
The DNA here is from genome assembly GCF_045843805.1 of Urocitellus parryii. Lineage (NCBI taxonomy): Eukaryota > Metazoa > Chordata > Mammalia > Rodentia > Sciuridae > Urocitellus > Urocitellus parryii. Next base: position 18,500,506 of record NC_135533.1, on the reverse strand, counting down.
GGCTGTCACCTCTTGGGGACAGATGTTTTGGAGGTTGAGTTGTTACAATCCAACCTCACCTGTGTCATCACCTTGATGCCCTCTTCTTGGAGCCAGTCCAGTGGCTGGACAAAGGATGATGTCACAGAAACTTTTTCATAGAAACTGGGTCAGGAAGGGAGCAGAGCCCCAGGAATGCATAATGAGGTTGGCTAATTCTTGAATTTGAAAGGGACACTCAGCTGTAAGACATCCCAGGTGTCCCAAGAGCCCCAACCCTTCACTACGGCATAAGGAGGATTTTGTTCATTTATTTACTGAGCTCCTACTTCTAGCAGGTGAGGTCCTGCTACATTGTGGAAAAGCTCATCACATACCTTCCCTGCTGATGAACACCTGGGGCAAACCCAGCTGCCCTCATAGGGACAAACCATTTCCCTCTGCCTGCATCACCAGCTCACTCTCCTACCCTGACACCACCACTGTCCACCTCTGGTCATAATCCCTCCAGTGCAGCTGGTGACCTGCAGTTATCAGAGCCAGGGCAAAGTGACTTTGGACCCGTGGTAACAGGCATGCTGTACAGAAGCAGGGCAGGTCAGACTAAAGCAGAGCAGAAGTATTTGCTCTACTCTGCAGAGAGTCCAGAAATAATGGAAGGGAGACATAGTACCTTGATCACTCCAGAAGAAGAAAGGACCAGGCAGAAACCATGAGCAATCCCAGAGGAGTGAAAACTTGGAAATGCATTTGGTCAATATTTTACTTCCTCTCGTGATTACCTTCTAAACTTAGTGTCTTATTTTGAAGTAAATGGTGATATATCTCCCTACATGAACTTGAAGTAAGCACCAAGTGTGGGAGACCATTAGTGGATGCTTTGAGAACCCAACCTCACATAAGGCAGGAAGCCCCCTATGCTGCCAGGGCTAGAGCTACCAGCCCTGAGCAAGGCACTCATCAGCTCTTCCACAAAAAGCATCAGTTTTTGACCTTGTAATTTTTAGCATGCTTTTAATTGCTAAGGTTTTCTGAAGTCTTATTGCAAAATCAGCATATTTACTTCTCATTTTAAAAAGCACATCATTAAACACTGGCTAGCAATTAAGCAAGTGTACATGACATTTTGAAATTTACTCTTTTATATTTTGGATATTGCAGAATAAACCTAGAAGCGCTTTACCACTAAGTTCCATCTCCAATTCTTTTTATTTTGAGACAGGGTCTTGCTAAGTTGTTGAAGCTGACCTCAAACTTGATTCACCAGCCTCAGTCTCCCAAGTTGCTGGGATTACAGGTGTGCACCACTGCGCCCAGATGGACATGGTCTTTGATTCCTGAGCTAGACTCTACAACCTACAGCTTCTCAGGAAATTATTCATTAGGAACTCAGGTAAGCCCACTTCCCTGGAAGGGACCAAACCCAAGATAATTTTTACCCCCACTTTAGTCTAATGATACTGGCATGATTTTATTCCCTAATTTTATTTCCTTCTTATTTTACCTGCTTAACTAGGGTGAAAATGCTTTGAACCTAACTCCTTATTTGGGCTTCTCAAAGAACTTTCCACAGGCCCTTTCTGTCCCCATTGTCCTGCTGCAAAGACACTTCCTCATTTACTCTGTCAATATCCTAATTTGGGACTTTCCCCACCTGTTTGTTTTTCAGGTGAGAAAATTGAGCCTAGAGAAGGTAAAGGACTGGTCCATGTCCCTCAGCACAGAGCCAGGGCTAGAATTCAGCCCTCCGGCTTTCAAGCTGAAAGCATTTCCATAATTGAAATTAGCTCCATCTCTGATCTGGGGGAGTGGCCACTCCCATTCACAGAGCTCTGTGTTTGTGACTCTGCATGGGGCGAGGGCAGGGAGCTCCTACTTCTAGCAGGTGAGATCCAGGGAGATTCTAGCAGGGAGATTCCAGGTCCAGAGGCTGCTCCAGGGCCTCACAACCAGGGCCATTCCAGGAAATTATGGGAGCCTGAGAGACAGTAAATATTGGAGCAAATATGGGAGCCTAAGAGACAGAGTAAACATTGGAGCAAATATGGGAGCCTGAGAGACAGAGTAAACATTGGAGCAAATATGGGAGCCTGAGAGACAGAGTAAACATTGTACTTCTTAGAGAAGTACAATGAAAAAGAAAGAGAAGAGAAATGCCTGCCAAAAATGTTAGCAAGAGTAGCCCCTCCTGTCCAGGGACCTGGCAGAACTCCAGGATTGTTCTGTCTCCTGGAAATGACCCAAAAGGAAGTGCTATGAGAAGTGCTTTGGATTAGAGACCATAAAGACCACAATAGGAGTGAGTATTCTCCTCTGGATTCTCTTTTCCATCTACCCTGGAAACCATCACCCAGCCTCCTCCACCTACACCTGCTGAGCCTTGGTCCTATGATGAAGAGGAATTAGACATGAACTTCCTGCCAAGCCTTGTTCTCCTAAGACAGCTCAGGCAGAAGCACATTGGAGGGAATGTTTTCCATTCTCCTTTGCAGACTGGTGCAGATTAGGTCAGAAAGGAATTTATAATGAACAGCTCCCGCTTGCACGACTCCTTCTAAAGGGTGCAGAAGGGCCTGGGGGTGTGTTTTCTACTGATCAGCCTTTGGAAAATCTGTAAGCAAAACATTTCAACCACAACTGGATGAGCTATGTCTCATCATTACCACTTCTCTTTCCCTACACATTGCCCCAGGTGGCATTTAAAAGGCCAAGAGCATTTCTAGGGAAGTTGAGTCACAATGCATTTTATTAGAATGTCTATGACATATCTATGTCACTTGAGACATAAATATGAAAC